>NW_024070204.1:56339828-56715116 GCF_014754425.2 Oryx dammah | reverse complement strand
AAAAAGAATAGAGTTCGCTATGGACTCACAAATTAAAGATATCATCTCTTACTCACTTTATAAAAAGATTAAATTCTTGGTCTAATTGTGAGGGTATGTACATCTTTATACTTGTTATATGCTTTTAAAAGCCTTTATTATTTTAAAAAGTATATTTTTGAAAAACATACTGTTAAAAATAAACATGATTTCTGGTACATAAATGTAGTAAACTGCATTCAATAAGATTTCACTTGACAGACTGTCCTGACTATAGAAGGAAGCTTCATTTTTCCAGGACTTCTAGGAAATGAAGGATTCCACACAATTATTTCAGATAAAAAAATCTTATCTTTAGCTGATTAAAATAATTAAAAACAGTTTTTCAATCAATCAAGTTAGAACCACTGCCCATTCTCTGCCTTATTAAACAGTATAAACAACATCTAAACTTTTCTTAATGAACCAGGGTTATTAAAATGAGCATCAATAATTTGAATATTGACATACTTTCAAATATAGTGAAGTATCATCTATAGTAAATATGTCCATAACATTCCACTACCACCTTCTTGTGTTTCCTTACCTAATGTAAAATGTTCAGTATCAACTCTTACTGCTACCTGAATGGATGTCCCCAGCTGTATCTTTATCTCTCAATTAAAAAAAATTTATTCTCTTTTTAGTTCAATAAAATAGTAGGCTAGGAAGATCCACAGGGAAGTCCTGCCCTGGGTTTTCCTTTGGTTATTTATTTTCTAGTCCTTGAGATATACTTTATACACCATCAAATTTTCCCTTTTAAAGAGGACTGTCCCACACTTGTATTATTCTTTAACTTGTTTTGAAACAAAATCAGATAAACAATTTGTTAGTACCACGCTCAAAGTAAGAATCTATAGACTATTACTGACGGCTGGACTGAGAGGCTTTCTGTAAGTCAAGGGCAAATATACTTTCACTTTTCTGTGTAAATAACATTAAAAGTTGGCAATACAGTAAGAGTAGACCTTGGGAAAAATAGGTCTGATACTTCTAGCCTCCAAGAAAAAAATGATGACTTAAGATTCCCTGAAGAGAGTTAACTGCTGTGGCAAACAGGACCAGTTTGCTCAGAGAGGAATTAATTATACATAGTATCAGGCACAACACAGAGCTAACATTCCACAATGGTTTCTGTTTCTTATAAAAACCAAGATTAATCTAGTTTAACATAATATGTTAGAGACTAAAAGTAGTAAAAAAAAAAAAAAAAAAAACCAACAAAACCTATATACTTTCACAACCTATTAAGCCTGAAGGGCCTTAATCTGACTTAATCCAGCATTAAAAAGACAGTTTGAAGAAACCTGAAATGGCCCAGTGCAATTTGAGAGGTACTAAGCACCTCAGGGATGTGTTTCATGAAGAGGCTTTAAAATTCTTTCTTGATTTACAAGCTCAGATTGGTCTTCCTCCTCTAATTTCTGGCACTAGTCATATAGCAGGTATTGTGTGCCTGGAACTTTGAAAAGAGGATCTGACACCTTATCTCCCTAAAGCTGATTAGAGAATATGTCCAAACATGTATTTCTATGTGACTGTGTTCAGTTTGGTACTGGTTTTGATATGATGAAACTTAAAGAAATCTGGAAAGGACTTAGAGGCATAATTTAATGAAAAGGATTATATAGTTTATTAAAGAACTTGACAGAGCCAGCCCAGGAAACCAACTCTATCTCCAATTAACTATCAATCTTACTTGAAATTTATTACCCCCTACAAAAATCCTATGCACAGGCCTGGATGATTTACAGTAGGACTAAAGAGACTCCCAGGCTGTAAACAGACTGTCCTGCAGTACATCTCTTTTGACACTGCTGGTATCTAAAGTAAAACACCACATTCCTTGTTTACTTAAATTGGGATGTTAGAGCCTACTGCAGATTCTGTATTCAACTAAGAAATGTGACTGTTTTGAATTTTAGAATCAAGTTTCACATTACTATAAAAATTCTCATTATTTGACTATAATAGTGGCTTTATTCCATCACATTCTAGTTCTCTAATTTACTGAGGCCTTCTTTTATACATTAGCTGAAGCCTTTAAAAACTAAATAGGTGGCAAAGCAATGGCAAACATTGTGAGGTTATATTTATGTAGTGCTCTTCTTCATACATAGAGGCATAATTACATCTATTACCTGACCATATCTCTGTGATAGAAGAAAGAGCAGAACCTGAGGTTTACTGGGAAGACTGAAGGGAAAGATGGATGGCCCCATATTCAATTTTACTACATAGCGAAGCTTTTTTACTACACTAGTGTTAAAAAAGATTTATACATTGACTCAATTATATGTACATGCTTTCATACTAGGACAGAGATGTTAAGAGGCTTCTGGTTTACAGATCAATATTCTTTTCTGGGGAACAGCTTTGTTGAGGCATGACTAGCATACAAATGAGCTGTACATGTTTGAACACGTGCATATACTCAGGGCCGCTATCACTACAATCAGGTAATATCAAAATGGCAATGTATTTAGAATTGCTTAATTGTATGCGGCCCAAAGTATTTATCGATGTAAAAGTAACAATGAATTTTAATTATTTTATTTTCTGTCATAATGGAACTGAAGGAATTAATAAAGAATAAATACAGTAAAACATTAAAAAAGCAGACCTTATGTTAAGATTATATAAAATCTTATCTTAGATTTTCTATATGGAGAAACAGATGGATCCTGATTTCAAAGTACTTTCCTCAGGTAATAGAAAAGATTTAGAAGCAAAACTGGTTAAAATGAAAAAAGGGAAAGTTAAAGTATTAGTCACTCAGTCATGACCGACTCTTTGCGACCCCATGGACTGTAGCCTGTCTGCTCCTCTGCCTGTGGAATTCTTCACGCAAGAATACTGGAGTGGGTTGCCATTCCCTTCCCCAGGAGATCTTCTCAACCGAGGGATCAAACTAGGTTTTCCCCCATTGCAAGTGGATTCTTTCCCATCTGAGCCACCAGGAAAGCCCATGGTTAGAATACAAATTCCTAATTATCTACACAGATCTGGCTAAGGATCTAGCTCAGGAAATTCGACAGAGATGATAAAACTAAGGGAATACTGCTCCCTGATCAAAGGCAATTCCCTGCGATGAGAGCAGCCCCGAGGAGAGGACCACACCTGCTAGAGCGCCTGCCTGCGTGGGAGACCTCCATTCACACACTGACAGAGCTCGGGAACCAGTGCAGGGGCAGGAGCACACAGAAGCTTCCTTCTTCTTAGGGGTCTCTTGCCAAGTGCATTTAATGTGGAAGTAATACATTAAATTCTAAAAAAAAGTGGCAGTAGTCAGCAAGTATTAGACTTGCCAAATTAATTCATAAAATCAGGAAATACTACTACTGGAAGCTTTACTTAAGAATGCAAATACGTAGTTCACACACACATACTTTTTAAGAAAGAATATAATTATAAAAATACAACTGTGAAAACAGTTAAGGAAAGCTCATTGTGAGATTTAATTTATGTCATATTTACATGTAGCTATGTTGATTAGAGGCTTTAATTCTAACACCATATTAAAATTCATATTTTAAGTTTGTAAGTCTGGACAGAGAACAAAATAAAACCATGAATAACTATATTTCTCTTACAAATATAAAATTATTATTTTTATATAGCAGTGTAAATTTATTAAAGGTCTTCTCATTACCTAATTTGGAGAAGGCAATGGCAACCCACTCCAGTACTTTTGCCTGGAAAATCCCATGGATGGAGGAGCCTGGTAGGCTGCAGTCCATGGGGTTGGGAAGCAGTTGGATACGACTGAGTGACTTCACTTTCCCTTTCCACTGTATGCATTGGAGAAGGAAATGGCAACCAACTCCAGTGTTCTTGCCTGGAGAATCCCAGAGATGGCAGAGCCTGGTGGGCTGCCGTCTATGGGGTCGTACAGAGTCGGACACGACTGAAGTGACTTAGCAGCAGCAGCATTATCTAATTTACTTCTTACAAGCAACTTGAAAGGTGCACAATGCATTTTATCTCTGGATTTATGATAAAAAAACAGAGTCACTAAAGCTTAAAAAACTTCACTGCTAGTAACTGAAAGTGAGTCAATACTTTCCTGTATACCTTGAAAGAAAATATAACATTCTAAATTATTCTTAACAACCATTAGTGTTACAGAAAAATGAGCACCTAGTATTAATGTCAAAATTTGTATTAAAAATAGTAAATTCTTCTTAACGAAGTATTCCAAGTAATAAAAGTAGTAGTAATCAAGAAAACAGTCACCATTAGAACGCCACAGTAAATAACTGTTGCCTGTATGCAATATCCATCAATGGAGGCTAAAATTAGTGGGAGGAAATTCAAAAAGAAGCAGGATATTTGTGTAGTCGCAAAATATCTTCCCCCGCAACAGTTATAATTTCAAAGGAAAAAGCAACTTAACAGTGTAGCAACTAAGCAGAAACCACATTAACCAGGTGATCATGGTAGTATCACCAATAAAAAGAAAGCCGACATCTTGTTATTTCTGGAACAATGTATGAGAAGGACACACCACTTATGTGGCAATCTTTCCAACCAATGTGTAACCTCAGTCTAATCATGAGAAAACAGGAGACAAACTCAAACTGAGACATTCTACAAAATATCTAATCAGGATTCTCCAAAGTGTCAAGGTCAGGAAAGATAAGAAAGGATGGGGGAAGTGTTAAAAATGAGAAGAAACTAAGGAGACATGATGACTAAATGTGGTATGGAATTCTGGAAGGAATTATAGAACAGACAAAGGACATTAGTGGGAAGACTGATGAAATTCTAATAAGTTCTGCAGTTAGTAATAGTGCTGTGTTAACATTAATTGGTTAGTTTTGATCCTTGTACTATGGTTATATAAGACCTTAACATTAAAGGTATATGGAAACTCCTGATTTTTATAACTGCTGTGTAAGCCTAAAATTATTTCAAAATACTAAAAAAAAAAAAATGGCCCATTCTGAGACTAAAAGAAAAATGACAGCAACCAAATGATCACAGTTTTAGAGAAGCTAATTTTAACTGTCTTTTAGATTTAGGGAAAATCCAGGTATTTCTAGATGATACAAGAAAAATTAAATTCAGAAAATTACCAATATAATTCTCTAATTACAGCATAAAAAGTTTTAATCTGGTTAACTTTCATATAAACAGACTGAAATAAGCTCCAGAAGACTCTTTTTTTGTGTTAAGAAATCAATGTTTTAAGACTCAAATCTTTCTTTACCTAATTGTATTAAGTGTTTCAAAGGCAGATAAATTAACTCAGCAATGTTTACGTCTAGTATAAGTCTTAACCATACAGCTCTATTGAAGAAACTTCCTACTGCAGTTCTCTCACTTCTTTGAGATCATAAACTACAAAAGCAAGAACCATCCATTGCCAACTTCACAGTACATCATGGACTTTGAGATGGAGTGTGGGAATAACAATTACTAGCTCAGAAAAGAATTTAAAAAAATGAAGATCTTCCCAGTTAAAAGGAATTACTTTCATATATTTAGAGTGCTTTTTAATTATAAGAAACAATCTCCTGGGAAAATTATAAACTTAAAGAATCCTTATTGTACTTCTTCAAACCTTAATATTGCCAATATATCTTCTTTCTATTCTGGGTTACATTTTACCAATATGATCTGGTCACATATGTAAGTTTATCCTTTTCTTAAAATTCAGTCTATAATGTGTGTCATTTGGGTGAGTTGACTTTTTAATAATTTGTTTCGTTCAAACATATTTTGGCAATTTCAAGTTCTTCATCAAGTGTCTGCCTTTACTACAACAGTCATTGGGAACATGGTGCAAATCATCTAAGAACTTTGAGCTTTAGAGGGTTATGTGGTATAACTTGTGCTACTTAAAATGAATAATAATCACATGGTCAAATGCTGTACCACTGTTTGGTATGGGAATGTGTATTCTTTGAGGTTAGATGTTACATATTATGCTTTGATTTATCTCCAGTCACTATTACAGAACCTAGTATTAATTGATAAAATTATTCATGCTTTCCAAAAGCATGAGAATACACAAGATACATGCACAAAGCGAATTTATTAAGCCAAATTTAGTGTACATTATTAAAGATAATTAAATTTCTGATCATGTTCACCAAATCTACAATGTATTTTACTATTATAAAGAGAAGACAGATTTGAGAGTTCCAATTGCTATTTTGGAAACTGAACATTACATGTTTCATAGCTGAAACAGTTAAAAGATCTTCAGTGCAATGGCTTTTCTGAAGCTGTTCTAGCTTAATAAAAAAAAAAAATCACAGTACAATAAAGAAATATTTAACCTGTATAAAAAGCAGGGTATTATTCGGATAAGCTTTTGATCATTTTTATCAATGTTTTAGATTTTCTGTACTTAAATAACAGCAAAATAAACAAAAAAAACAGGAATGTGTATTTAATACTATTCAACAATGTATGAATAATGCTTACATAAGTGCCATATGTAGGGCCTAAACACTTTTATTAAATGTTTTAAAGGGTATGCAGTGTTAAAACAACAACAACAACATCAACAACACTCTATCCTGTGCACTTCTAGATATGTGCTATGACAACATAAGTTTTGCCTGATGTTAAGTACTCTCTTTATTAAGGAACAGTAGTTATGATCACATTTGACTGAATTTCCTTCTCGACAAAAGTTCTAAGTGAAACAATTTTATTGACTGACTAGCCAAACAAAGTAATAAATAGCACCACCACTCAATTCAGGAAGGAGAGAGGGAGGAAATACCAAGTGAAAATATAAGCTTGATAACCGTGCTTACCTTCACTTCTCTTTTCTGCTTGTTTTGTGGAATTTTCTGCTTTCTTCTGTTTTGCTGCTAAGAGTTCCCGCTTTAATTGTCTTGCTTCTTTTCTGAGCTCTTCACTACAAATCAAAAACAATTATGTAAGTTTATAACAGACTGAGAAAAGCTGTTTAGCAAAAAAACCTGAACCCAGTTGTCATGTACGGTAAGAAAACATAAATAATGTAATTCATTTTGTTTCTGTGTATGTGTATTTATGGTATGGAAGTGAAATGAAGTGACAGTCACTCAGTTGTGTCCGACTCTGTGCAATCCCATGGACTGTAGCCTGCCAGGCTTCCCTGTCCATGAATTCTCCAGGCAAGAATACTAGAGTGGGTTGCCATTCCCTTCTCCAGGGGATCTTCCTGACCTAGGGATTGAACCTGGGTCTCACTCACTATAGGCAGATTCTTTACCATCTGAACCACAGGGTATGGAAACATACTTAAAAGATATATTAAAAGTTGTGATTTCACCAAAGCAATATAATATGAAAGTAAAAGTGAAGTCGCTCTGTCGTGTCTGACTCTTTGTGACCCCATGGACTGTAGCCTACCAGGCTCCTCCATCCATGGGATTTTCCAGGCAAGAATACTGGAGTGGGTTGTCATTTCAGAACCCAGGTCTCCCGCATTGCAGGCAGACGCTTTACTATGAAATATAGGGGCATCCCAGGTGGCACAGTGGTAAAGAATCCTCTTGCCAATACAGGAGACCCAGGAAAGGCAGGTTCGATTCCTAGGTTGGGAAGATGCCCTGGAGAAGGAATTGGCAACCCACTTCAGATTCCTGCCTGAAAAATTCCATAAACAGAGGAGCCTCGTGGGCTCCTCCACGAGGTCGCAAAGAGCTAGACATGACTGAAGCAACTTAGCACGCACACAGGCATGCACTATGAAATATAGCCCCCTTCTAGTATATCAAACAGTTGATGAGTGATAAATGAACCTTTGTTCTCCCTCTAATTTACTTTCAAATTTAACATTCTAAATTCAGTTTAATAACACATGGAGATTCCGAATCAAAACAAACTTTAATATAAATACTATTCTCTAAACCTGGGCATACACAAAAAATATCTGACTTCAAAACTTATTGAACTCCTCAATTGGTACCAGTAACTACCACTTATCAAGCAATTATTACATGCTAGGAACAATGCTAAAATTTTTCTTGAATTCCTGAATTGGTACCAGCAACTACCACTTATCAAGCAATTATTACATGCTAGGAACAATGCTAAAATTTTTCTTAAACTCAGTTCATTTCTAACCCTTTTTCATTACATGCTAGGAGCAATGCTAAATTTTTTTTTAACTCAATTAGTTTTTAAACCTTTTGATACCACAATTTACCAAATAATTTCCTCTTCTGTGAAACCTATCAGGCTGAGACAGTTTGATAATTAATACAATCATATATCAAAGGCAAATGAAGATGTAAGTGCTGGCTTTACTGCAACACTTAACATGTTATGTGACTGGTTTCTACAAGCCACTTTAGGGCAGGAGATTCCATTTCAAGCCTTGGAAACAATTATTAACTGCTCATGTCATGAACCCTGTGAGTCACTTGCAAATAGTTAAAACTATGCATTTTATATCTGTGAGTGTCAGGCACTCACTCTATTTTCAACACGCTAGAGTGTGTCATGGAGACTGAGAACACTGTAGCCCAAGGAGGCACCCCATTCTGGAAGTCTCTAAAGACACTGGTTCTACGCTGATTCAGCCTTTAGTCCGGTTCAGCAGTTCAATCCCTCAGTCATGTCCCCCCATGGACTGCAGCACACCAGGCTTCCCTGTCCATCACCAACTCCTGGAGCCTACTCAAACTCATGTCCATCGCAGTGGTGACACCATCCAACCATCTCATCCTCTGTTGTCCCCTTCTCCTCCCGCCTTCAATGTTTCCTAGTATCAGGGTCTTTTCCAATGAGTCATTTCTTCACATCAGGTGGCCAAAGTATTGGAGTTTCAGCATCAGTCCTTCCAATGAACATCCAGGACTGATCTCCTTTAGGATGGACTGGTTGGATCTCCTTGCAGTCCAAGGGACTCAAGAGGCTTCTCCAACACCACAGTCCAAAAGCATCAATTCTTTGGCATTCAGCTTTCTTTATAGTCCAACTCTCACATTCATACATGACTACTGGAAAAACCATAGCTTTGACTAGATGGACCTTTGTTGGTAAAGTAATATCTCTGCTTTTTAACATGCTGTCTAGGTTGGTCATAGGTTTTCTTCCAAGGAGCATGCGTCTTTTAATTTCATGGCTGCAGTTACCATCTCCAGTGATTTTGGCGCCCCCCAGAATAAAGCCTTTAGTGCTTCCTCCTAAACCCCAAGTCTCAATTTTTTTTTACTCCTGTCCTGTATTAGAGTCACCAAACTGATGGGTTTTATAATGTGTGTGACTCAGTTCTTTTCACATTTTTTCTGTATCAAACACACACAGCCCTATTTGTATGTATCTGCATGACCTCCAAGGTCCTCAATTCTGAAACTTCCCTCTCTGATCACTATGCTTTTAACTTTCTCAGTCTTTCATTCCTACTGAACTTAGGCTCACTCTTCTATGAATGAAAGCCAACTCCTTAATCACAGTTCATGGTCCGCCAGTCTTATTCTAACCCAACTGGCTCTCTGTGCATTCTGATGCTATGGTCAGTAATTTCCCTCATGTCCTCACCAGGATCCTTAATTTTCTTGTTTGTCCTGTTGGATACATCGTAATCATCTACAAGAATTGTTAAAACATGTTCAGGGAGACATATCTCCAGGAAATATGATTTCTTTAGAGGTGAGACGTTGCCTGGAATTTGCTCCTGTGACAAGTTACCCAGGTGACTCTAACATGCACTCAAGTTTGGGACCCAATGCATTAGGACCTTACTATAGAAATTATCTTCTCTTTCTTAACAATTTCAAGCACTTCTACTTTACTGATCCTTTCATTCAGCCAAGAGCATACTCAAATTTCCCTGTACTCTGCTCCAAACAAGAGATTATTATCTTTACAAGTGGACTCCTTGCCTGAAAGAACAGCTTATATACAGAGTCTAATTCATCAAGCTCTAAGTTCTTAATCTCTTGCAATCGATCCTCCTTGTACTCTACTGAAATTGGTTCTGTATCAGTCAAGTTCATTGGCCTTTTCTCAGTCCTCTTCTTCCTCTTTGGCCTTCTTATCATCCAATGATATGAACTACTTCCTTCTGAAATTTTCTGCTAATCAGACTATGTACCACTTTAGAGTCCTGATTCTCCATTTCTCCTTGAATTACTCTTTCTCTTCTCATACTATAACTGTCATTTTCCTCATTTCTATACCCTGTATGCTGGCATTTTATCTAATCTTATAAACTGTCACTTCTATAATAGGATATTTCCAAATCTAGATGTTTCCCCCTACACTTCTATCTATTACAAATCTCTACATAAATTAGTACTGTCCAACAGAAATATAAGCCAAGACACACATACAATTTTGTTTCCTAGCACATTTTAAAAACTGGTAAAAAGAAACAAATTAATTTTAAAAACTTATTTTATTTAGCTCAATAACTCAAAATATCCAAAGTATTATTATGTTAACATGGAATCAATATAAGAATATTAATACACTATTTTACATTTTTTCTGTATTAACTCTTCTAAATGCAGTGTGTATTTCACACTTAAAGGACATCTCAATTCAAACTAGTCACAGGTCAAGGGCATAGATCCAGATGTAGTTTGAGGCTAGATGTCACAAGAATTACAAACTCTCTATGTCCAAACTCCAAATCATCTTTTCCCTGGTCAAATCTGTTCCTTCTCCTGAAGTCCCTATTTGATCACGAAACCGATTTCCTTCTAATAACCAAACTTTAAACTTCCCCTGGGACTGTTCACCCTCCCTTTCACTGAATTGCTGTCCAAGTGTGTCATTTTCGATCTTTCTCTCACATGCAACTGCTCTTCTTGACTCTCACCATCAATGCCTGGGTTAGGCTCTCATGATCTCTCTCTCTCAGATAAATGTGATTACTTCCTATTTCTTGAAGTTATATGAAAACAGAAAATAGCAACCACATCTTTGCTCTATCCACTAAATACTAGCTTAAGTTTTTTTTTTTTTTTGGTAAATAATTCAAGAAATTCAGATGATATTTTCCAAAGACTAAGGTGATGGGAAGATTATTTTGAAAGCTGAAGAAGTGTTGCATGACAGAGGAACAAACTAGTTATCAGGGTGATCTGAAGTATGCAAAGAATGAGGGGCAATGAGAATATAAACTATTGTAGAGCCAGTAAAGCAAAGATATCAAAAAGACTAACACAGATATTTAAAAAGACTAAAGCATAGATATTAAAAAGATCAGAAAGTCCTGATTTAAAAGCCAATTCCATCACTTATTGTCTGGAAGACCTAACAACAATTATTTAACTTCTCTGAGATTCAGTTTCCTCAGCTATAAAATCAGAGTAAGGTATTTAAAATATTGGGCATTCAGTACATTTTCAACAAATGATGGCTATTATTATTTGGATCTGTTAAAAACAGTACCACAGTTAAGGTCTGTAAACAAATGCCACCTCTACTGCATATGAAGATCAACTCTGTTCATAATTTTTTAAAAGGGTAATAAATGTTTAATGCCAGCTTCTAAAAATCTACTCTTAAATAGACAAAGATTTAGATACACTGCTGAAGTAGCCATAATAATAAACAAACTGAACAATGGTGAATAAGAACTCAAAAAAGACAAAGTAGAGGTTTTTGTCTATATACATAAAACTATGTTTCATTATACTGAATTTTTCAAGTAATTAAAAATTTACAACACTGTCAAAATCTCTCAAGACTATTCAAACACCACCATTTGTTCGTACACGTGGAATCTGTAACTCTTAGAATGAAATGCATGTTTTTAACCTAGTCTTTAGATAACAGTCTAGTTTTAGGGGACCCAATCTTATATTCTCTGGAATATAATTTCATTCATTAGTAACAGAATATATTTGAACCTGCTAAAAAAAGAATGAAAATTGTAAGCCTGGACTATATGTCACCTTACACAGCTTACAAAGCAAGAATACAAACTATGGGCTTGCTTGACTCCAGGCAGCATCTGTTTGGCTTCCTCAGAGCCTAGTTTCCACTTGTATGATAAAATAAATATTTCTATAAGCTACTGTTAATTTTAAGCTAATTAATTTTTTCCTAGTAGATCTTTAATTTGGATTCATTTGAATTTTAACATGCTTTTTATGACATCAGCATTAGCTAATTAGCCATCAGTTAATAATTCATCATATATATTTTTTAATTTGGTAAATCTGTAGTATCAGTTGAGTTGAGTTTAGTCACTCAGTTGTGTCCGACTCTTTGCGACCCCATGAATCGCAGCACACCAGGCCTCCCTGTCCATCACCAACTCCTGGAGTTCACCTAAACTCATGTCCATTGAGTTGGTGATGCCACCCAGCCATCTCATCCTCTGTCGTCCCCTTCTCCTCCTGCCTTCAGTCTTTCTCAGCATCAGGGTCTTTTCCAATGAGCAGGCTCTTCGCATCAGGTGGCCAAAGTATTGGAGTTTCAGCTTCAACATCAGTCCTTCCAATGAACACCCAGGACTGATCTCCTCTAGGATGGACTGACTGGATCTCCTTGCAGTCCAAGAGCTTCTCCAATACCACAGTTCAAAAGCATCAACTCTTTGGCGCTCAGCTTTCTTTATAGCCCAACTCTCACATCCATACATGACCACTGGAAAAACCATCGCCTTGACTAGATGGACCTGTGTTGACAAAGTAATGTCTCTGCTCTTTAATATGTTGTCTAGGAGTAAGCATCTTTTAATTTCATGGCTGCAATCACCATCTGCAGTGATTTTGGAGCCCAGAAAAATAAAGTCAGCCACTGTTTCCCCATCTATTTCCCACGAAGTGACGGGACCAGATGCCATGATCTTCATTTTCTGAATGTTGAGCTTTAAGCCAACTTTTTCACTCTCCTCTTTCACTTTCATCAACAGGCTCTTAGTTCTTCTTCACTTTCTGCCATGAGTAGTGTCATCTGCCTATGAGAGGTTATTGATATTTCCCCCGGCAATCTTGATTCCAGCTTGTGCTTCCTCCAGCCCAGCGTTTCTCATGATGTACTCTGCATATAAGTTAAATAAGCAGTATACTTTGCTCCAGTGAAAAACATAATTAAAAAAAAAACCACCCCAATAAAATATCAGGAGCCTACACTTCCCTATGACCATAGTCTCCATCTTGGTCTACATGCTTCTGGTCTGATCTTTCTTCCATTCACTTTGCACACTGAGGCCAAATCCTACAGTTCTACTTACGGATCATTATAACTCCCTAAGTCCTACTGACTCGTGCACTAATTTCTTTCCCCAGCATTCAAGTGCCTCTCATGAGAAACTGTGGAACTACTTTTTAATTTTATCTGTCACAGATCCTCTACAATTACTCTAAATTTCAACCAAAACATACTAGGCACAATTACCTTGGCAAACTCTGAGCTTCACCACACATACCCCTTTGTTTGTGCCATTTCCATTACCTAAAATGGTCTTTATTTCCTATTTCTGCTAACTAAAGTCTTCCTCAATTTTCAAGGTTTCATGGCGAAAGTAGCCCCTGAGCACAGCCTTGGGGCAAGGTTGTCAAGCTCACTGAACCTCAATTTTCTTATCTATCAGTTCATTTCAGTTCAGTTCAGTTGCTCAGTCGTGTCCGACTCTTTGCCACCTGATGAACCGCATCACGCCAAGACTACCTGTCTGTCATCAACTCCCGGAATCCACCCAAACTCATGTCCATCGAGTTGGTGACGCCATCCAACCAACCTCATTTCTGTTGTCCACTTCTCCTCCCTCGCTCAATTATTCCCAGCATCAGGGTCTTTTCCAAATGAGTCAGCTCTTCACATAAGGTGGCCAAAGTATAGGAGTTTCAGCTTCAACATCAGTCCTTCTAATGAACACCCAGGACTGATCTCCTCTAGGATGAACTGGTTGGATCTCCTTGAAGTCCAAGAGACTCTCAAGAGTCTTCTCCAACACCACAGTTCAAAAGCATCAATTCTTCAGCACTCAGCTTTCTTTATAGCCCAACTCTCACATCCATACATGACCAGTGGAAAAACCATAGCCTTGACTAGACAGACCTTTGTTGGCAAAACAATGTCTCTGCTTTTTAATATGCTGTCTAGGTTGGTCATAACTTTCCTTCCAAGGAGTAAGCATCTTTTAATTTCATGGCTGCAATCACCATCTGCAATGATCTTGGAGCCCAGAAAAATAGTCAGCCACTGTTTCCACTGTTTCCCCATCTATCTGCCATGAAGTGATGGGACCGGATGCCATGATCTTCGTTTTCTGAATGTTGAACTTTAAGCCAACTTTTTCACTCTCCTCTTTCACTTTCATCAAGAGGCTCTTTAGTTCTTCTTCACTTTCTGCCATAAGGGTGGTGTCATCTGCATATCTGAGGTTCTTGATATTTTTCCCGGCAATCTTGATTCCAACTTGTGCTTCCTCCAGCCAAGCGTTTCTCATGACGTACTCTGCATATAAGTTAAATAAGCAGGGTGACAATATAGAGGTTTGATGTACTCCTTTTCCTATTTGGAACCAATCTGTTGTTCCATGTTCAGTTCTAACTGTTGCTTTCTGACCTGTATACAAGTTTCTCAAGAGGCAGGTCAGGTAGTCTGGTATGCCCATCTCTTTCAGAATTTTCCACAGTTTATTGTGATCTACACAGTCAAAAGTTTGGCATAGTCAATAAAGCAGAAATAGATATTCTTCTGGAACTCTCTTGCTTTTTCGATGATCCAGTGGATGCTGGCAATTTGATCTCTGGTTCCTCTGCCTTTTCTAAAACCAGCTTGAACATCTGGAAGTTCACGGTTCACGTATTGCTGAACCTTGGCTTGGAGAATTTTAAGCATTACTTTACTAGCGTGTCAGATGAGTGCAATTGTGCGGTAGTTTGAGCATTCTTTGGCATTGCCTTTCTTTGGGATTGGAATGAAAACTGACCTTTCCCAGTCCTGTGGCCACTGCTGAGTTTTCCGAATTTGCTGGCATATTGAGTGCAGCACTTTCACAGCATCTTCTTATCTATAAGTAGTGACTATATTCAGCCTATGTATTATAACAAGACCAACGCAAAGATTAAGGATTAAAATAAAATCACTATTAGGTGCTTAGGGCTTCCCTGGTAGACCAGCTGGTAAAAAATCTGCCTGCAATACAAGAGACCCCAGTTCGATCCCTGGGTTGGGAAGATTCCCTGAGAAGGGACAGGCTACCCACCTCAGTACTATTGGGCTTCCCTTGTGGCTCAGCTGGTAAAGAATCTGCCTGCAAAGTGGGAGACTTGGGTTTGATCCCTGGGTTAGGAAAATCCCCTGGAGAAGGGAACGGCTACCCACTCCAGTATTCTTGCCTGGAGAATTCCATGGACTGTATAGTCCATGGGGTCACAAAGAGTTGGAAACAACTGAGTGACTTTCACTTTCATTAGGTGCTTAGAACGTGTGCTTAGTTGCTCAGTCATGTCTGACTCTTTGTGACCCCATGAACTGTAGCACACCAGGCTCCTTTGTCCATGGAGATTCTCCAGATAAGAATATTGGAGTGTGTAGCCATGCCCTCCTCCAGGGGATCTTCCCAACCCAGGGACTGAACCCAGGTCTCCTGCATTGCAGGTGGATTCTTTACTGTCTGAGCCACCAAGGAGGCCCCAAGTATTTGTCCCTCAGTCATATCTGACTCTTTGTGACCCCATGGTCTGTCCATGGAATTCTCTAAGCAACAATATTGGAGTGGTCTTCATTTCCTTCTCCAGGGGACCTTTCAACCCAGGGATTGAACCTGGGTCTCCTGCAGGCAGATTCATTACCATCTGAGCTACCAGGGAATTTTTTCTTTTTTTAAGTAAGAAAATATACTACAACCAACTCATGACTATTAAATTATATAAGCAATTTAAAGAATTAAAACTTTAAATAAAAATCAATGATTTTTATGTAAAATGATATTAATTACTATACTGTTAAAGATATACACTCTAATCTCATTGATGGATGTTGTTTTCATCTTAATGCCCATGTCCATTTCAAAAGATTAAACAAAACTTCTGCATAAAAAAAAAGACATGTTTCAGAAGACCTAGACCCAACATCACTACATGGTTACAGGAAAGCAATTAATTCTCTTCCTTTATCTCAGTTGTATCATCATCTAAAAATAATCCGAGGAAGGTATAAATTAATATTTTTGAAATGCATAATCAACTATAAGTGTAAAAAGTGATTGTACTCTGTATATCATTCTGTTTCAATTCCTTTGGTTTTAGGATCTTAAAGCCCATTATCTAAAGAAATGGTGAGAGGTCTAGACACAAAGAAGTTGAAGTGTAGAGACAGTAAGAGTTTATTTTTTTCAATATTGCCTAAATCAATTACAATACTATAAACATGATACAGACATCCTAATTCTTTATGCAATTTTCCCCTTAATATGCTTCCTACCCACTGAATGAAAAGTACATTTAGACTTGAATACCTTATTTTTGAGCTGAGTACTTTTCATGCAACAGAACACACTATGAATAAGTGAGTAGGCAGTACATTTACATTTTTATCAGACTGTTTATATTACTTTATAAAAGGTAGAATTCTTGCAATTTTTAAAATCGTACAATTTTCAGCTTGAGATTGAGGATTTAATATGGCAATGAGACGTATCCTGCATAATTTTCAGTCAGTTTTTATTTTTTCCCAGATGCTTTTCTCATTTTCTCCAGTTTCCAGGAATGTGCCTTAGGAAAATTTTGAGTTATATCTGTTCTTTTTACATATGGCATGAGAAATATTATCTTAATATAAGGGTGGTGAACTCAAACACTGAACTCTAACATTCACTTAAAAAAAAAAAAGTAAAGTTCTCAAGACTTGAGTACTTGACATGCTTTTGAAAAGAACTTTAATCTACAAAAATAAAATGGAATATGTATATATATCTTACATAAGATGGTAAATGAATTTGCTTAGAGACCTTGTTAAGCAAGCTGACCGCTAAACACATGTCCATTACAGATCATTGCTTCTTGGACCACGGATGTAGTACTTGCAGTTAGCTTAAGCCTACTACTTCCCAACATCTGATAAGAATTCATAACACATGGAAATGATTGCAAGCTAAACAGTACAGCCTTCATGGTTTTTAGTTTGTCGCTTTAATCACAAAGATACTGAATCTGTTTGTAATGAAACAACAGCTTGGCTGTTGATGAAATCATGAAATGGCCATAATGAAAGCCCATCATAAGTATTAAAACTATAAATGTATGACTTGATTTTTAGTATGGTATCATCAGCAAGAGCAGAAAGAGCAGAGATGCAGGTTAAACATGTATCAGAAGTATAGTATGCTACAGTTTATACATTAATTTTGAAAGTATACACAGGAAATAAAAAATCAAAATCAAATTAAATCACAGAACCCCTGATTTGTGTGTACAGAGTTCTGTTCTACCTGTTTCTAGCAGTATGGGCTTAGACAGTTAAGCTAACCAATGTAAATCTCTTTTCTCATCTTGAGAATTAAGGTAAAATTGTAAGGAAGAAACATGATTCCATAGAAATTACTCAGTATACTTAACATGGTGCTTGGCTCAGAATATGTGCCCAACATGAGTTTGCTTCTTCAATTAGCATCATTCTTCTCCTCTCCAGTATTAACTCTACTATTCTTACTATTTACAGGATCAATTACTGACAAAATGAGATCTCAGGCTAACTGAAGAGATTAAAAAGGCAAATCCTTCCATTTTTCTCATGGATGCACAGATTCTAAAACCTCACTGATAAGTTTTGTGTGTGTGTGTCTGATGTACTGCTTGGATTAAATATCATATGCTATGAAAATGAGGAATATAAAGTAGATAAAACCCCTAAAAATTACTAAATTCTCACATCTTAATTGTGGTTACTAAACACTTGGAATGGAATTGCTTACTGTCATCCATTATAGTCTAGTCAAGAAGATAAGGAGTAAACAAGTCAACAAGGAAATGTATATATGTATGTGTGTATGTGTGTTTACACACTTATAATTTCTATGAGGGACATTAACAGAGAATCTACATTATTTTAGTCTAAATGATCCTAAATGTATCTATTAGAAGATAAAATTTAATCTGACAGATAATGTTCCACATGCCCTTTTATAATCTGTTATACCACTATGTAGGAAAAGAAAGACTATAATACCTATCCATAGGTACATAATCCCTACATATTTGTACACTGAAATTTGAGAAGGAAGAATTTAAATGCATCTGCAACTAGCCTTTAGACTTAGTCTTATTCTTTTCATATGCAAGATCACATTTATTTTTAAATAAAAAGTTTAGACATCTGATATAGATGGTCAACCTCCTTCATATATTAGAAAATCTTATTGTCTATTCCAGAACAAACTAAACAAGTAAATCCTGCACTAAATCATAAAATATCCAGAATAAGCATAGGTGATAGTGTTATTCTATCTAAGTACCAAGTAAAAAATTCTAAATCAAACATGTTATTTCACAGGAAGAACTTAGCTTAGCCAGTATTTCAGAGAAGTGGAGTAAATCTGTTGTGGCAGAAGTTCAGTCTTTAGCCATATGTCTACTCCATAATCCAACTTTATAGAATGACATTAAATCAATATGAAAAACAAATGAGCTTTCCAATTCCAGTAAGGCAGAATACTAGGTAACCCAAAAACTCTCTTACAATCAAATACCTAGGAGGGCTGAATAATACACATTAGAAAAAAATACGTTTAAATGCATAGCTTAGCTCACTAAAAACCAAGGGGTTGAAAACCAAGGGGAAGACTAAAAACCAAAGAAGCACTGGTACTATTATTGAGACATTGAGTTATTCTACCTAGGAATGTGGGTTTAACATGGGGTTTTAATCATGAACTAGAACTCCTACACATAAAGCTTAACATTCTCCACTCACTGGAAGGGTGGGAATAAACACATCAACTATAAAACAGAGAAAGGCTGCAGTGAAGCTTGTTTGTCTCAGATCTATGTGAATAAGAAGGCATTCAAGCTAATGAATATTCTCAGGGTATTTAAGGAGTATTTTCAATTAAAATCACTAATATAGTATGGTACTCTAATGCACCTCCTTGATCTAAAATGAAATCCTCTCTGAAACAAAGAATCTTTAATTTAGATATCACAGAACTCTAAAAAAAAGTTCTAAAAAAATCAGCTCTCAATAAAAAGAGTTCATAATATACAAGGAAACAAGGCATTGTTTGTAAGAATAAAAGGAACAATAAGTAATTGAACCTGACGCTCAAAACTTCAGATACTGCAAAAATAAAACAAATATGTTTACTATATGGAAAGAATGAAAGAGAATAAAGAACTGAATATGAGATCTACAACAGTAACTGGAAAAAGAATAAAAATACTTTCAGTTCAGTTGTTCAGTCGTGTCCAGCTCTTTGCAATCCCATTAATTGCAGCACTCAAGGCCCCCCTGCCCAACACCAACTTCCGGAGTTCACCCAGACTCATGTCCATCGAGTCAGTGATGCCATCCAGCCATCTCATCCTCTGTCGTCCCCTTCTCCTCCTGCCCCCAATCCCTCCCAGCATCAGAGTCTTTTCCAATGAGTCAACTCTTCGCATGAGGTGGCCAAAGTACTGGAGTTTCAGCTTTAGCATCATTCCTTCCAAAGAAATCCCAGGGCTGATCTCCTTTAGAATGGACTGGTTGGATCTCCTTGCAGTCCAAGGGACTCTCGAGAGTCTTCTCCAACATCACAGTTCAAAAGCATCAATTCTTTGGCGCTCAGCCTTCTTCACCACCCAACTCTCACATCCATACATGACCAGTGGAAAAATCATAGCCTTGACTAGACAGATCTTTGTTGGCAAAGTAATGTCTCTGCTTTTTATTATGCTATCTAGGTTGGTCATAACTTTCCTTTCAAGGAGTAAGCATCTTTTAACTTCATGGCTGCAATCACCATCTGCAGTGATTTTGGAGCCCCCAAAAATAAAGTCTGACACTGTTTCCCCATCTATTTGCCATGAAGTGATGGGACAAGATGCCATGATCTTCGTTTTCTGAATGTTGAGCTTTAAGCCAACTTTTTCACTCTCCTCTTTCACTTTCATCAAGAGGCTTTTTAGTTCTTCTTCACTTTCTGCCATAAGGGTGGTATCATCTGCATATCTGAGGTTATTGATATTTCTCCCAGCAATCTTGATTCCACCTTGTGCTTCTTCCAGCCTGGTGTTTTTCATGATGTACCCTGCATATAAGTTAAATAAGCAGGGTGACAATATACAGCCTTGACGTACTCCTTTTCCTATTTGGAACCAGTCTGTTGTTCCATGTCCAGTTCTAACTGTTGCTTCCTGATCTGCATATAGGTTTCTCAAGAGGCAGGTCAGGTGGTCTGGTATGCCCAACTCTTTCAGAATTTTCCACAGTTTATTGTGAAATAATAATAAATTCATTCTTCTTAGTATCTTCTGCTTCTGTTAGGTCCATACCATTTCTGTCCTTTACTGAGCCCATCTTTGCATGAAATGTTCCCTTGGTATCTCTAATTTTCTTGAAGAGATCTCTAGTCTTTCCCATTCTGTTGTTTTCCTCTGTTTCTTTGCACTGATCACTGAGGAAGGCTTTCTTATCTCTCCTTGCTATTCTTTGGAACTCTGCATTCAGATGCTTATATCTTTCCTTTTCTCCTTTGCTTTTCACTTCTCTTAATTTGGCCTTGGAGTACGGAATGAATCAGGGCAAAGGCTAATAGAGTTTTGCCAAGAGAACACACTGGTCATAGCAAACACTTTCTTCCAACAACACAAGAGAAGACTCTACACATGGACATCACCAGATGGTCAACACCGAAATCAGATTGATTCTATTCTTTGCAGCCAAAGATGGAGAAGCTCTATACAGTCAACAAAAACAAGACTGGGAGCTGACTGTGGCTCAGATCATGAACTCCTTATTGCCAAATTCAGACTTAAATTGAAGAAAGTAGGGAAAACCAATAGACCATTCAGGTATGACCTAAATCAAATCCCTTATGATTATACAGTGGAAGTGAGAAATAGATTTAAGGGACTAGATCTGATAGACAGAGTGCCTGATGAACTATGGATGGAGGTTTGTGACACTGTATAGGAGACAGGGATCAAGACCATCCCCATGGAAAAGAAATGCAAAAAAATACTTTAGAAGTAACAAACAGTTAAATTTAAGGTTAATGAAAAGTTGAATAGCTGAAAAAGAGAATGAGTGAATCAAAAGACCTATTTGAAAAAAAATGAATAACATAGGATGCAAAACCCACAGAGAAAAACATCAACTATGAGACTTCAAACGAGATGGAAGACAGAGTGAGGTCTACCATATGTATAAGTGAAACTGTAGAAAAGGAAAAGCAGAATGAATGAGACTGAGGTAGTAATGTCTGAGAACTTTCCAAAATTGATGAAAAACATTAGCTTTCAGATTTAGGAAGCTCAATGAATTTAAGCCGGATAAATGAAAGTAAAATCCAAATGTAGACATCTTGTAGTCAAAATGCAGAACACCATAAACAACCAGCATAAATTAATAAGGATAAATCACTTCAAATCGAGTTCACTTTTTTCTTTGACAGTACACTGGACAGAATCCCGTGGACAGAGGAGCCTGGTGGGCTGCTGTCCATAGGGTCACACAGAGTCGGACACGACTGAAATGACTTAGCAGCAGCAGCAGCAGCACACTGGACATATTGTGAGAATAAAGTAGTCATGGACTTATGCAGCAAAAGATTTAAGTGATATCTTTCATTACAGCCATTAAAGCAGAGAACAAATAATGCCTAGATGCTTAAGCAAAAATGATTTTTAATTAGTCTCAACTAGTGCAACTCTTCCCAGAATGCTAAATAATAGGTCAAAGTTAACTTTGAGACATATTTCTACTAAGATACTGTCCACTAGGTCCTTACCATATTCTCACATATGACGTTGCATTGAATATAAATCAGAAGACAAAACAATTACAGATAGAGGGTATATGAGTGGGTCAGGAGGTAAGAGGAGTAATAACAGCAGCAAGAACAAAAAGGACTGTGAAGCATTTAGTTGACTGCACAGTCTGAATCAGGCTTCCCTGGTGGCTCAGACGGTAAAGCGTCTGCCTACAATGTGGGAGACCGGGGTTCGATCCCTGGATTGGGAAGATCCTCTGGAGAAGGAAATGGCAACCCACTCCAGTGCTCTTGCCTGGAAAATCCCATGGATGGAGGAGCCTGGTAGGCTACAATCTATGGGGTCAGAAAGAGTCGGACACGACTGAGCGACTTCACCTCACCTCACCTCACAGTCTGAATCAACACTATGAAGTGACTGCCAAAAATGGTTATGTTCACTAGGTCTAGGCGGTGCTAGGTGGTAAAGAACCTTCATGCCAATGAAGAAGACATAAGAGACGTAGGTTCCACCCCTGGGTTGGGAAGATCCCCTGGAGAAGGGAATGGCAACCCACTCTAGTATTCTTGCTTGGGGAATCTCATGGACAGAACAGCCTGGCAGGCTACAGTCCATGGGGTACAAAGAGTCACACATAGCTGAAGTGACTTAGCACACAAGAGAAGTACAGTATTTACACCTTGTGTAACTGTTCTGCAGTCCTTGAATGTTCTTTACTCTTTGCTCAGTCTTTGTTCTCTTTGCGCTTCAGTTTTTGAGGATTCTATTTGATATATCCTTTAGCTCAGAGATTCTTTCCTGAGTCCAGTGTGCTAACTAGCCCATCAAAGGCATCCTTCACTTCTCTTACAGTGTTTTTGGTCTATAGAATTTCTTTTTGGTTTGTTCTTAAGATTTTCATCTCTCTGCTAACATTGCCTATTTTTCTTTCATGCTCTCTACTTTATCCATTAGAGCCTTAAGCATATTAATTGTAGCTGTTTCAAATTCTCAGTTTGATAATTCCAACATCCCTGCCATGTCTGGTTCTGATGTTTGCTTTATTTCTTCAACTTGTGTTTTTGTCTTTTGGTATGCCCTACACTTTTTTCTTGATAGCCAGATATTATGTACAAGTAAAAGGAATTGCTATAAATAGAACTTGAGTAATGTAATAGTGAAGTATGGGGAAAGGGGGTGTGTCCTACAGTCCTGTGATTAGGTCTCAAGTCTCTTAGTGATACTATGTCTCTGGATTGTGGAATATAGAAATGTGTCTTAGGTTTCTTCTCCTCCCTTAGGTAGGGACAGGATGGTTAGGATGGGCCGCAGCTGGGTGTTTCTATTCTCCAACATGGAGGGTTAGAGCCACCTGAAGCTGGCCGTGTCCCTTCTCCCAGGTCCATTAACCTCTGATAACCTGCAGCAAGTTGCTGCTGCTGCTGCTGCTGCTAAGTCGCTTCAGTCGTGTCTGACTCTGTTCGACCCCATAGATGGAAGCCCACTAGGTTTCCCCATCCATGGGATTCTCCAGGCAAGAACACTGGAGTGGGTTGCCATCTCCTTCTCCAATGCCTGAAAGTGAAAAGTGAAAGGGAAGTCACTCAGTTGTGTCTGACTCTTAGCGACCCCATGGACTGCAGCCTACCAGGCTCCTCCGTCTATGGGATTTTCCAGGCAAGAGTACTGGAATAGGGTGCCATTGCCTTCTCCTGCAGCAAGTTGAGCTCTAGTTAACTGGTTTTCCCTGAAGGAAAACAAAAAGAGTGCTCTGGTCTAAGTCAAATGGTTCCTTTCTTCCTCCTCCTAAAGGAAGGAGTAGAAATTTCATTTCTGTGATATTTACTGTGAGGACCTAGTCAAGCATTGAAAAATAAACCTCACAATACTGTGCCCCCAACATGATCAGGTGCCCCTGGAGTTTCTAACTCTCAGACTTATCCATGCTGACCTCCATCAATTCGTCAATTATGGTTCCAATGCAATTTCTGCTTGTGCTCAGATAAACTGACTCCCTGTATTCAACTGTTTATCTCTCTAATCTTGGCCGGCAGCAGTCTGCCCTGTGTCCTCACCTCTTTTAGTGACCCAAAAAGAGGGAAAGGAAGTTTAGACAGATAATTTTATTAAAAGAGACTATTTTACTGTACTTGAATTTAACACAAAAATATTAAACAGAAGTAAACCAAGAAATTTCTAATTTTTACATAAATGTTTGGCTACCCACTCTAGTATTCTTGAACTTCCCTTGTGGCTCAGCTGGTAAAGAATCTGCCTGCATTGTGGGAGACCTGGGTTCTACCCCTGCGTTGGGAAGATCCCCTGGAGAAGGGAAAGGCCACCCACTCCAGTATTCTGGCCTGGAGAAGTCCATGGACTACAGTCCTGAGGGTTGCAAAGAGTTGGACACAACTGAGCCAACTTTCACTTCTTTGTCTCAAGAGCTTTCTTAAGAAATGTCTCCATTTTACAGAAAAATGTTATGAAAATACTAAGAGAATAGAGTCACTTTTTAAAATACATGATTTAATTTTAGTTTATATTGATTAACATCCTGCCCTAAAGGTTGAGGAAATTAATTACAAATAGCTGTGAAAAGAAGAGTGGCGAAAAGCAAAGGAGAAAAGGAAAGATATAAGCATCTGAATGCAGAGTTCCAAAGAATAGCAAGAAGAGATAAGAAAGCCTTCTTCAGAGATCAATGCAAAGAAATAGAGGAAAACAACAGAATGGGAAAGACTAGAGATCTCTTCAAGAAAATTAGAGAAACCAAGGGAACATTTCATGCAAAGATGGGCTTGATAAAGGACAGAAATGGTATGGACCTAACAGAAGCAGAAGACATTAAGAAGAGGTGGCAAGAATACACAGAAGAACTGTACAAAAAAGATCTTCATGACCCAGATAATCATGATGATGTGATCACTCATCTAGAGCCAGACATCTTGGAATGTGAAGGCAAGTGGGCCTTAGAAAGCATCACTATGAACAAAGCTAGTGGAGGTGATAGAATTCCAGTTGAGCTGTTTCAAATCCTGAAAGATGATGCTGTGAAAGTGCTGCACTCAATATGACAACAAATTTGGAAAACTCAACAGTGGCCACAGGGCTGGAAAAGGTCAGTTTTCATTCCAATTCCAAAGAAAGGTAATGCAAAAGAATGCTCAAACTATCGCACAATTGCACTCATCTCACATGCTAGTAAAGTAATGCTCAAAATTCTCCAAGACAGACTTCAGCAATACATGAACCGTGAACTCCCTGATGTTCAAGCTGGTTTTAGAAAAGGCAGAGGAACCAGAGATCACATTGCCAACATCCGCTGGATCATGGAAAAACCAAGAGAGTTCCAGAAAAACATCTATTTCTGCTTTATTGACTATGCCAAAGCCTTTGACTGTGTGGATCACAATAAACTGTGGAAAATTCTGAAAGAGATGGGAATACCAGACCACCTAACCTGCCTCTTGAGAAATCTGTATGCAGGTCAGGAAGCAACAGTTAGAACTGGACCTGGAACAACAGACTGGTTCCAAATAGGAAAAGGAGTACGTCAAGGCTGTATATTGTCACCCTGCTTATTTAACTTATATGCAGAGAACATCATGAGAAACGCTGGACTGGAAGAAACACAAGCTGGAATCAAGATTGCTGGGAGAAATATCAGTAACCTCAGATATGCAGATGACACCACCCTTATGGCAGAAAGTGAAGAGGAACTAAAAAGCCTCTTGATGAAAGTGAAAGAGGAGAGTGAAAAAGTTGGCTTAAAGCTCAACATTCAGAAAACGAAGATCATGGCATCTGGTCCCATCACTTCAGGGCAAGTAGATGGGGAAACAGTAGAAACAGTGTCAGACTTTATTTTTTGGGGCTCCAAAATCACTGCAGATGGTGACTGCAGCCATGAAATTAAAAGACGCTTACTCCTTGGAAGAAAAGTTATGACCAACCTAGACAGTATATTCAAAAGCAGAGACATTACTTTGCTGACTAATGTCCGTCTAGTCAAGGCTATGGTTTTTCCTGTGGTCATGTATGGATGTGAGAGTTGGACTGTGAAGAAGGCTGAGCACCGAAGAATTGATGCTTTTGAACTGTGGTGTTGGAGAAGACTCTTGAGAGTCCCTTGGACGGGAAGGAGATCCAACCAGTCCATTCTGAAGGAGATCAACCCTGGGATTTCTTTGGAAGGAATGATGCTAAAGCTGAAACTCCAGTACTTTGGTCACCTCATGAGAAGAGTTGACTCATTGGAAAAGACTGATGCTGGGAGGGATTGGGGGCAGGAGGAGAAGGGGACGACCCAGGATGAAATGGCTGGATGGCATCACGGACTCAATGGACGTGAGTCTGAGTGAACTCCGGGAGTTGGTGATGGACAGGGAGGCCTGGTGTGCTGCGATTCATGGGGTCGCAAAGAGTCGGACACGACTGAGCGACTGAACTGAACATTTTTTTCCTACTTTTCCTTCCTTCATTTTCCAATTTCAGTTATGTTAGTGTTTTTAAATTATCAAAGTCTATAGAATCTGCACAAAATTTTCAGAGTTGTATAGCCTTAGTTTTCTTTTTAAATGGATTCATTGTTCGCCACCATCTCTTTTACTCCAGTAGCTTTCTCTGGTCCTGAGTTGCAGAGATGGTTGGAATAAAGTTTACTTACTGTTTAATGATAGTCATTTCTGGATAGTTTTCAGTGAGCTGTCATTTTCGGCCTATTTTCTCCTCTCTCTGATGTATTGCCTTCATTTTTTATGAGCAGGCATCATTTTTGCAAAAAACTAAAGTCATGTAAAAAATTTAATAAGGTACATTTTTCACAGTTTCTAACACTGAGTATACTATGTAGTATACACTAAATAAAAATAGTTATACGTTAAGGGGAAAACAGTATCAGAATACTAATCCTGGAAACCACCAGAGGGAGGTGTGGAAGCTAGGAAAGAGCAGAAATTTTGTGAGAAGAAAGACATCTCAAATGTAGCACACAGGATAAAAATTACTAAGAAAAAGACATCATTTAAAATAATGTCTACCTAAAAAAAGATGGGGTCATTTTAGTGAAGGTCATATTTACTCAGTGACAGAAAAGCTTTACGCAAATTGTTTATTACAGATTTCCCATTTCCCCCAGTATTCTGAAGTCTGCTTTCCTGACATCAAAATGATTTCAACGTTACATAAAAGAATGAAAATGTAAACAAATGATTTTAAGTACAAAATGGACTACATGTCTATATAAGGAAAAGAAATTGAGGCAAAAATTTTTCTGGCATTCAGCTGGACTTTTATCAGTACGAATCAGAATTATATAAATTGGCTCCTAGAGAATCATGAGGTTTTATACAGTGTTCCACAAATGGAGCTGCATGGAGGTGTTCCTCTTACATCACTGAAACTTCACATTTTAAGTTTAGGGACAATTGGCCCTGCCTTTCTTATAGCATGCAGAGATGCTGAGGTCTCAGTTTCATCTACAAGTCCACTTCACATGCCTCCGGAACCATTTACGAGGAAGACAAAAAGCACAATGTGAACTAGCATTTTCCTGGCTCCAAACTGTGCTGTGCCTCACTCAGTCGTGTCTAATTCTTTTCGACCCGTGGACTGTAGCCCATCAAGCTCCTCCATCCATGGGATTCTCCAGGCAAGAATACTGGAGTGGGTTGCCATTTCCTTCTCAGGGGATCTTCCCAACCCAGGGATCGAACCCGGGTCTCCCACATTGCAGACAGACGCTTTAACCTCTGAGCCACCAGGGAAGCCAGGATAACTTTTTAGAGCTCAAATTTGATCTCATTGCTTCCATGCTACACAGCACCCCTTAATTCTCAAGGTCCATATTCATTAACTCTACTACAAGGTTCTTCGCAGTTTCAGCTCTGTTTTATTCTCCAGCTCTAGCTCTGGTGCCTCAGTCTCTATGTGCATCTCACACATTCTAAAATCCTACTATAATAGTTCCTAGAACGTATCATAATCTTTGACACCTACTCCTCATGGCCTACAATACTCCTTCCTCTTACATCCTTCCTCCACATAACTCAGTTTGTCCTCAGTTCTCAGCTTTCATGCTGAGACTTCAGAACTCCTGATACTGGTACACAAGCTGCCTGTATTTTATCCTTACTGTTACACTTACCATATTGTATTTTAACTCCCTATTGTTTGTAATCTCCATTAGTCCAATAAAATTGAGTCACTTCACTTTTACAAACCTAATAACTAGCATAGAATCTGACACATAAGCAGTATTCAGCATTCAGAAAACACATCAAATTGAACCAAATTTCTGGTGGCATTAATTTTTCCTCAAAAGTGCCTAATGCAGCAATTTATCTTCATTTTGAATAGGTGAAAAAAAGTACATTTAACACTAAAAAAATAGTTTCTCTTAATCACTGACAACATGTATCAGTACTAAATCTGTGTACCCTTGAACTCAGCAATTCCAGGCATTCAACTAAGGGCTCCAAAGTGTTCAAGCACCTGGACCAATGCAAAAAAAAAAAAAAATGTGTTGGTTGTTCATTAAAACATCATTACAAATGGGAAATGTCTATTTAAAATAATTAGACTATATAATATAGATTATATAATAAAGACAAAGAATCATTCAATTTATATAAAACCATGTGTTTGTGTGTGCATGCCAAGCTGTGTTCAGTTGTGTCTGACTCTTGGTGATCCCATGGACTATATACAGATCGCCAGGCTCCTCTGTCCATGGGATTCTCCAAGCAAGAATACTGGAGTGGGTTGCCATGTGAAAGATTTGAAAGTAACTTTACCAAAATGAAAACAATAATTAGCTCTGTACACTATAATACCACATGACTTACTGATTTTTATAAACTCTCAATTCTGATTATAAAGAAAAATCTATTTCTGTTAAAAAAATAAAGTTTCTTTTTTAGGGGAATTATTTGAAATAATTTTCCCTGAACATCTTTGGTATGTATTATGATTCATTGTTCCCTCCTTGATCTACTTTAAAGCAAAAAAAAAAGAAATAAAATTAAAAATTATAACTAAGAACTTAAATTTAATCAACTGAAACTTCTCTGATGTCCAGCACGTTGAATGCATCATTCTGACCAATTTAAGAATCCATCTGTTAGAACTTTCTGATTTCTACAACAGTTACAGTGCATAATCTCAGATATTAATCTCAGATATTTT
Organism: Oryx dammah; assembly: GCF_014754425.2. Taxonomy (NCBI): domain Eukaryota; kingdom Metazoa; phylum Chordata; class Mammalia; order Artiodactyla; family Bovidae; genus Oryx; species Oryx dammah. Next base: position 56,686,101 of record NW_024070204.1, on the reverse strand, counting down.
AGAGCTTATTAATAAAATATACTATTCCAGAAGAGAAGACAGAGTTTAGCATATTTGAATGCTTATACAATGTTTAGATTTTCCTGTTTGTAAGACAAATTCTACTATAGGGCATATTATAGTTTGTACTAAGTAATAAATTGACTATCACACAATGGCATTGAGATTTTTAGAAAAGCTTTCTTAAAATTTCCATTGCAATTTTATTACCTGTCACTACAGATAAATAAACTTGCTGTACAAATTTTATAAAATTATGAACCCAAATTACTCAAAATCTTTTACTCAAATTTGATCTCACCTCTCAAAACTAAACATTTTGGGACCTACACTGAAATATGCTTTTGATCCACAGCCACTAGGAAGGTGTCTGGAGAATGAACATAAACCTTAATATTTTTTTTAAAGCTTGTTTCCTATCCTCAGAGCCATGGGGGAAGGGAAGGGAGGATGGGAGAAGGAGCAAGAAGCCAAGACAATACGAGGAAAAGAGGAAAAAAAAATCTAATATTTTTAATAGTAAAAAGTAAAGCTCTAAATTTAGAGGAAAAACTCCACTAGTTTTCTTTCCTTTCTGGCTACATAACACACACACGGTACAGTATGAAAGTATTACATATCCAATAGGCACTGAGCCACAGCAAAGGCTATCAATCTGTGTTTCCTGACTTTTGTAAAAACTCTCACCTACACCAGTGAGATTAATTAGTATGCAGATTCTCGACTTCTAGAACCCTGGCCGGTATTTAGCTGAAAACAAGCTGCATCCTCAGAGCATTAGTGGCTGGATGCAAGAACTGACTCACTTCCATCAGTTTTTCTTTTCTTCAAGTCAATGTAAACTTAACCTTTCTGTGGGTTTCCCAGTCTGTTACCACCTGGCAGACAAACAGGACCAAAAAACTTGCTTGAACTGTGCTAGACCAAGCCGTCAGGAAAATAAGGACAAGATGTGAGCTTGAAAAAGCACTCTGGAAACTACTTGCACCTAATAAAAACATATTTTTAATCCAGCTTAATGCGAAATCCAAACTAGCTCCATCTAAATGGAAAAGATGCTTTATTTATACTTATGTGAGTTTTTTATTTAGGCTTGATTCGTGATTCATGAATACAAGCTGCCATTTTGTAGAATATGGTGCACATTTGGCCATCACATACCCCTCCTGCTTTTCGTTAAACCAATATGAGATGTGTGGCAAGATTCAGTATTTGTCCTTCAGTTTAGTTCAGTTCAGTCGCTCCGTTGTGTCCAACTCTTTGCGACCCCATGGACCACGGCACACCAGGCTCCCTTTCCATCATGAACTCCTGGTTTATCCAAACTCATGTCCATCGAGTCGGTGATGCCATCCAATCATCTCATCCTCTGTAGTCCCCTTCTCCTTCTGCCCTCAATCTTTCCCAGCATCAGGGTCTTTTCAAATAGTCAGCTCTTTGCATCAGGTGGCCAAAGTACTGGAGTTTCAGCTTCAACATCAATCCTTTCAATAAACACTCAGGAATGATCTTTAGGATGGACTGGTTGGAACTCCTTGCAGTCCAAGGGACTTTCAAGAGTCTTCTCCAACACTACAGTTCAAAAGCATCAATTCTTCAGCACTCAGCTTTCTTTATAGTCCAACTCTCACATCCATTCATGACTACTGGAAAAAACATAACCTTGACTAGACAGACCTTTGTTGTCAAATTAATGTCTCTGCTTTTTAATATGCTGTCTAGTTGGGTCATAACTTTCCTTCCAAGGAGTATGTGTCTTTTAATTTCATGGCTGCAATCACCATCTGCAGTGATTTTTGGAGCCCAAGAAAATAAAGTCTGCCACTGTTTCCACTGTTTCCCCATCTATTTGCCATGAAGTGATGGGACCAGATGCCATGATCTTAGTTTTCTGAATGTTGAGCTTTAAGCCAACTTTTTCACTCTCCTCTCCGCTTTCATTTTCATCAAGAGGCTCTTAGTTCTTCTTCACTTTCTGCCATAAGGGTGGTGTCATCTGCATATCTGAGGTTCTTGATATTTCTCCCGGCAATCGTGATTCCAGCTTGTGCTTCTTCCAGCCCAGCGTTTCTCATGATGTCCTCTTCATGTAAGTTAAATAAGCAGGGTGATAACATACAGCCTTGATGTACTTCTTTCCCAATTTGGAACCAGTCTGTTGTTCCAGGTCCAGCTCTAACTGTTGGTTCCTGCACTGCATACAGATTTCTCAAGAGGCAGGTCAGTTGGCCTGGTATGCCCATCTCTTTCAGAATTTTCCACAGTTTATTGTCATCCACACAGTCAAAGGCTTTGGCATAGTCAATAAAGCAGAAATAGATGTTTTTCTGGAACTCTCTTGCTTTTCCAGTGATCCAGATGATGTTGGTAATTTGATCTCTGGTTCCTCTGCCTTTTCTAAAACCAGCTTGAATATATGGAAGTTCATGGTTCATGCAGTGTTGAAGCCTGGCTTGGAGAATTTTGAGCATTCTTTGACATTGCCTTTCTTTGGGATTGGAATGAAAACTGACCTTTTCTAGTCCTGTGGGCACTGCTGAATTGTCCAAATTTGCTGGCATACTGAGTATAGCACTTTCACAGCATCATCTTTAGGATCTTTTTTGGGTGTTAGTTCTACAAGGTCTTGTAGTTCTTCATAGAACCGTTCAACTTCAGGTTCTTCAGCATTATTGGTCGGGGCATAGAGTTGGATTACCATGACACTGAATGGTTTGCCTTGGAAACGAACAGAGATCATTCTATCGTTTTTGAGATTGCATCCAAGTACTGCACTTTGGACTCTTTTGTTGACCATGATGGCTACTCCATTTCTTCTAAGGGATTCCTGCCCGCAGTAGTAGATATAATGGTCATCTGAGTTAAATCCACCCATTCCAGTCCATTTTAGTTCGCTGATTCCTAGAATGTCGACGTTCACTCTTGCCATCTTCTGTTTGACCACTTCCAATTTGCCTTGATTCATGGACCTGACATTCCAGGTTCCTGTGCACTACTGCTCTTTACAGCACTGGACCTTCCTTCTGTCACCAGTCCCATCCACAGCTGGGTACTGGTTTTGCTTTGGCTCCGTCCCTTCATTCTTTCTGGAGTCATTTCTCTACCCATCTCAGTAGCATATTGGGCACTCCCACCTGGGGAGTTCCTCTTTCAGTGTCCCATCTTTTTGCCTTTTCATATGGTTCATGGGGTTCTCAAGGCAAGAATACTGAACTGGTTTGCCATTCCTTTTTCCAGTGGACTACATTTTGTATTTGTCCTTAATTTTGTCAATAAACTAAAATTTGTCTAGTGGAGTAAATTCATTAAAAAATTATAAGCAGTGAAGTAATATAATCATAACTTCACACAGTTCCTTTCATCTTTCTGTCTATTCCAAAACGTTCCAAGTGCTGTGCTAAGTACATCTATATACACTTTCGCCTTTAGACCTCACATCAAACTCTATAGAAGTTTTATTTTACAAGTGGACAGAGGGAATGCTATGGGGAATTGAACAGAGGGAATGATATATGCAAAGATGATGAGGTAAGAAACTGCAAAACAAATGAAGTAACATTTCAGCTTACCTAGAAGATAGTGCACAATAACTTAAACTACAAGTCTAAACCTGGGATAACAAAACGACATATTTCATACACACTGCATTCTAAATGCCAAAAGAGTCTGATTGGACAGATAAGCTTAAAGATCACTTAAGATAACAGTGGGGGCAGGTGGAAAGTGTTTTCAATGGAATCTAGTTTAAACAGTGTTCTCAACTGTTAGCACACATCAGAATCACCTGAGGGTTTTCTTAAAACAGATGCTGGTCTCTACTCCCATGCTCTCTGCTTCCTTAAGTCTGAGGTGGGGTCTGAGATTTCCATTTGCAACAAGTTCCTTGGGGAAGATGATGCTGCTGGTCTGAGAACCATACTTTGAGAATAAATGGCTCAAAGAAATGTCACATATGCAAATCTTCAATTTTGTTAATATTAGTTTAAATTTGAAAATAAGTCTAAGTCAGTTACTGAATAGAACTAGTTGCTTTGTTGTTCCTCACTTAGTTGTGTTAGATTCTTTGTGGCCCTGTGGACTGTAGCACGCCAGGCTTTCCTGTCCATCACCAACTTCTGGAGCTTGCTCAAACTCATGTCCAGTGAGTTGGTGATGCCATTCAACTATTTCATCTTCTGTCATCCCCTTCTCTTCCTGCCTTCAGTCTTTCCCACCATCAGGGCCTTTTCCAATGAGTTGGCATTCTGCATCAGGTGGCTCAAGTATTGGAGCTTCAGCATCAGTCTTTCAATGAATATTCAGGCTTGATTTCTTTTAGGATTGACTGGTTTGATCTTGCTGTCCAAGGGACTCTCAAGAGTCTTCTCTAGCACCACAGTCTGAAAGCATCAATTCTTTGGCGCTCAGCCTTCTTTATGGTCCAATTCTCACATCCATACATGACTACTGGAAAAACCACAGCTTTGACTATACAGACCTTTGTTGGCAAAGTGATATCTCTGCTTTTTAATACACTATCTCGGTTTGTCATAACTTTTCTTCCAAGGAGCAAGTGTCTTTAAATTCATGGCTGCAGTCATCGTCCAATGTGACTTTGGAACCCAAGAAAACAAAGTTTGTCACTGTTTCCATTCTTTCCCCATCTATTTGCCATGAAACAATCTGATCAAACTTTAGTATTTATAGCTGGGGACAAAAAAACTTCAGAGGCAACTGGGAAATGGTGGGTAAGTACATAGATATAATTTTGCTCCCAGGTAAGATCTTCAATAAACAAACTCAGGTATTTTCCAGAGGCCAGAGGGAACACAGATTCCCTCTACATGCTTAATGCTCTTTACTGTCACAGTTAACATGGAGAGCTTTCAGAATGACTTTTCTAATATGTAGTTTAAAAGAAGGTAATACATTTGGGGTAGTCTTCCAGAATCTTGGTAATTTCTTGATGAATTTTCAACATTACCATTAGCTTTATAGATGTTACTGCCCCCTGGTTTTATGATGTGCATTCTTAACCGGCACTATAATGCAAGTACTGGCTCAGAAGGATACAAATCTGGTATGTGACACAGCAGTGAATGTCTACAACTAATGTTAAAAACAGAACAAAGAACAAAAACAAACGGGATCTGGAGGTATCTCCTAAAATACTTTCCTTCTCTTTTTCCCTTTGATAAGCTTCCCTAGTTGTGGGTGAGAGGAGGTTAGGGTTAGAGATAAGTCCTAATGTTCTGCATTGAAAATAATCTTGAATACTCAATATACTATAGGAATCTTGACATGGGATCACTGTCATTCAGTAAGTTCACACATCAAGTGTACTTTGTAAGTACTGGAATATTATGACTGAGAGTACCTTCTCATGTCCCACTGATCTGCAGTGTAATTCCTTATAATTCACACTGGAGGTCTGTCCCAATGCCTAACAAGGTTTTCTTTATCAGGACCCCTGACTTGGTCTGCAAATTTTGACTCTGCAATCTGATCACATATTTTAGATTCTGAGTAGTGCTGCTTGCCCAGCTGTTAGGATTAAGTTAATGATAAATCACTGGCTGCTTTTTAGATTTCATCTCCTCTCAATATCCACATGAAAAGGGTGCTCATAAAATAGAAACTTATTCTTGTTAAAGTGCAAATTCATACTTTATAATCCTGAAAATTTGTAACATATCTGTTTACAACAACATCAATAATACCAAAAGCAAGATTCAAATGTATTCCATTTATAAGTTCTATATGGTAAGTTCTGGAGAAGGAAATGGCAACTCACTCCAGTATTCTTGCCTGGGGAATCCCATGGACAAAGGAGCCTGGCTGGCTACAGTCCATGGGGTCACAAAGAGCTGGACATGACTGAGCGACTATACACGCACACACACATGGTAAGTTCAGAAGTTTTGCAGTCAGAAATATACGGGTTCAAATCCAGAGTCAAAAATTCATGATCTGTGTGACATTAGGGAAGTTTATATAAAATCTCTGAGACTGCTTCCAAGGAGTACTGGACCACAGTATTGCTGGGAATTCTCAACAAATGTTGATTCTTCTTCTTCCATTCTCAGACTAACCCAAACTGTTTCTCTTTTTTTTGCTAGAAGCGACTGAATTCTATGTATTCATAATTCTTAGGTTTCTGGAATGTTTATAAAGCACTTTAGTAGAAATATCTCAGTAAAAGTGTCATAGCTTTTCCAACAGTCCTGCTTATATCTTGTGGTGAGTGACCAGAAGTGTGGGCTCTAATCTATTGAACACTGCACCTATCAAGAGCAGAATATACGTTTTACTCCAGTGCATATAAAACAGTCTCGGGATAGACTATATACCAGGTCAGGAAACAAGACTCAATGTAGTTGTTAAAAGAAGTGAAATCATACAAAGTATGTTCTCTGAACACATGGAATGAAACTAGAAATCAGTAACAAAGAGAAATTTGGAAAATTCACAGATATGTGGAAATAAACAACACACTAAGTAACCAATGAATCAAATAAATCCCGGGCAAATTAAAGTTATTTGAGATTAATGGAAATGAAAATACAACAAATCCAAATTTGTGGTATACAGCTAAAACAATGTTCAGAAGGAAATTTACAGCTGTAAATTAATAGTAAAAAGATGTCAAATCAGTAATATAAATATAAAATAAAAGCAAACTAAAACTAAACCAAGCAGAGGAAGGAAATGATACAGACTAGAGCACAAATTAATGAAACAGATACAGAGAAAATCATCTAAGCCAAAAGTCGGTTCTTGAAAAGATTAACGAAATTGACAAACCATTAGCTGGATTGACCAAGGGAAAAAAAGAGACAAAATTCAACTTATTGAAATCAGAAATGAAAAAGATGCTATCACTACTGACTTCACAGAATTAAAAAGGACTATAAGGGAATGTTATAAACAATTGTACACCAACAAATTGGGTAACCTAGATGAAATGGACAAATTCCTAGAAAGACAAAAAATTACTGAAACCAAAACAAGAAGAAATAGAAAATTGGAATAGACCTATACAAGTAAAGAGACTGAATTAGTAATTGAAAAATTGCCCACAAAGTAAAACCCAGGATGGTTTCAATGGTGAATTCTTATAAACATTTAGAATTAATATTGATTCTTTACAAACATTGCCCCAAAACAGAAGATTAGGAACACTTTCTAACTCATTCTGTCTTATGTTGATACCAATACCAGACAAAACTATCACAAGAAAATTTCAGATCAAAATCTTGTGGATACAGATTCTAAAATCCTCAACAAAAGTAGCAGATAAAAAGAATTATAATTATGATCAAGCAAGATTTATCCCAGGAAAGCAAGGTTGGTTTATCATCTAAAAATCAACCAATGTAATATGCAATGTTATATTCCAATCAATGGAATAAAGGACAAAACCCATATTTTAATCTTAATAAATGCAGAAAATGCATTTGAAAAATCTAGAACCCTTTCATGAAAAAAACACTTAACTAGAAATGTAAACAAACTGCAATCTGATAGTAAGTACACAAACGTACACAACTATCATCACATCTAAAGGTTAAAGACTGAACGTCTCTCCCTACGACCAGAAACAAGACTAAATTTCTGATCTTGCCCCTTCTATTCAATATTGTATTGGAGATTTAGCCATTAAAATTAAGAAAGAAAAAGAAATAGAAGACATCCAAATTGGAGGTGATGTAATTTTGCGTAGAAAATCATAAGGAATCCATAAACATAATATTAGAACTAATAAGCTCCACAAGACTGTAGGATACAAACATTCCCATGTGGCGCTAGTGGCAAAAAGCCCACCTGCCAATGCACGAGATGTAAGAACCATGTTGATCCCTACATTGGGAAGATCCCCTGGAGGAAGGAATGGCAACCTACTCCAGTATTCCTGCCTGGAAAATCCCATGGACAGTGGAGCCTGGTGGGCTGCGGTCCATAGGGTCACAGAGAACTGGACACTACTGAAGAGACCTATCATGTAAACATGCTATATATTAGCAACGAACAACTGGAAAATGAAAATAAAGAAAAAAATCCCACTTATGCATCAAGAATGGACTACTAAGGAATGAATTTAACAAAAGAAGTACAAGGCCTGTATACTGAAAACTAGGAAACACTGTTCAGATAAATTAGTAATTATGTAAATAATTGGGAAAAACCTCCGAGATTCCTGCATCTGAAAGTGAAAGAGGAGAGTGAAAAAGTTGGCTTAAAGCTCAACATTCAGAAAACGAAGATCACGGCATCTGGTCCCATCACTTCATGGCAAGTAGATGGGAAACAGTGGAAACAGTGTCAGACTTTGTTTTTTTTGGGCTCCAAAATCACTGCAGATGGTGACTGCAGCCATGAGATTAAAAGACGCTTACTCCTTGGAAGAAAAGTTATGACCAACCTAGATAGCATATTCAAAAGCAGAGACATTACTTTACCGACTAAGGTCCGTCTAGTCAAGGCTATGGTTTTTCCTGTGGTCATGTATGGATGTGAGAGTTGGACTGTGAAGAAGGCTGAGTGCCAAAGAATTGATGCGTTTGAACTGTGGTGTTGGAGAAGACTCTTGAGGGTCCCTTGGACTGCAAGGAGATCCAACCAGTCCACTCTGAAGGAGATCAACCCTGGGTGTTCTTTGGAAGGAATGATGCTAAAGCTGAAGCTCCAGTACTTTGGCCACCTCATGCAAAGAGTTGACTCATTGGAAAAGACTCTGATGCTGGGAGAGATTGGGGGCAGGAGGAGAAGGGGACGGCTGAGGATGAGATGGCTGGATGGCATCACGGACTCGATAGACATGAGTCTGAGTGAACTCCGGGAGATGGTGATGGGCAAGGAGGCCTGGCGTGCTGCAATTCATGGGGTTGCAAAGAGTCGGACACAACTGAGTGACTGAACTGAACTGAACTAACTGAAGACTTAATACTCTTCATATTGATCTATAGATTGAACTCTATCCTTAACAAAAGTGTAGGCTCTAGAGTCAGACTGCTGAGATTTAAATTCCAAGTCGGTCACTCACTAGCTATTTTCATTTGGATGCAGAGTTCCAAAGAATAGCAAGGAGATATAAGAAAGCCTTCCTCAATGATCAATGAAAAGAAATAGAGGAAAACAATAGAATGAAAAAGACTAGACATCTCTTCAAGAAAATCAGAGATACCAAGGGAACATTTCATGCAAAGATGGTTCAATAAAGGACAGAAACAGTATGGACCTAACAGAAGCAGAAGATATTAAGAAGAGGTGGTAAGAATACACAGAACAAGTATATAAAAAAGAACTTCATGACTCAGATAACCATGATGGCGTGATCACTCACCTAGAGCCAGACATCCTCGAATGCAAAGTTAAGTGGGCCTTAGGAAGCATCACTACAAACGAAGCTAGAGAAGGTGATAGAATTCCAGTTGAGCTATTTCAAATCCTAAAAGATGATGCTGTGAAAGTGCTGCACTCAGTATGCCAGCAAATTTGGACAATTCAGCTGTGGCCACAGGACTGGAAAAGGACAGTTTTCATCCCAAATGCAAAGAAAGGCAATGCCAAAAACTGTTCAAACTAACGCACAATTGCACTCATCTCACACGCTAGCAAAGTAATGCTCAAAATTGTTCAAACCAGGCTTCAACAGTATGTGAACTGAGAACTTGCAGATATGCAAGCTGGATTTAGAAAAAGCAGAGGAACCAAAGATCAAATTGCCAACATCTGTTGGATCATAGAAAAAGCAAGACACCTCCAGAAAAACATCTACTTCTGCTTTATTGACTATGCCAAAGCCTTTGACTGTGTGGATCACAACAAACTATGGAAAATTCTTAAAGAGCTGGTAATACCAGATCACCTTTCCTGCCTCTTGAGAAATCCGTATGCAGGTCAAGAAGCAACAGTTAGAACTGGACATGGAAGCACGGACCGGTTCCACATCATGAAAGGAGCATGTCAAGGCTGTATATTGTCACTCTGCTTATTTAAATTATATGCCATGTGCGTCAGGCAAAATGCCGGGCTGGACGAAGCACAAATTGGGATCAAGATTGCCAGGAGAAATATCAATAACCACAGATATGCAGATACACCACTCTTATGGCAAAAAGTGAAGAAGAACTAAAAAGCCTCATGATGAAAGTGAAAAAGGAGAGTGAAAAATTGGCTTAAAGCTCAACATTCTAAGATGATGGCATCCAGTCCCATCTATGGCAAATAGATGGGAAAAATAGAAACAGTGGAGGCAGACTGTATTTTCTTGATTAATGCAGGTGGTGACTGCAGCCGGTGACTGCAGCCATGAAATTAAAAGATGCTTGCTCCTAGGAAGAAAAGTTATGACCAACTTAGACAGCATATTAAAAAGCAGATATATTACTTTGCTGACAAAGGTCCATCTAGTCAAAGTTATGGTTTTTCCAGTAGTCATGTATGGATGTGAGAGTTGGACTATAAAAAAAGCTGAGCACTGAAGAATTGATGCTTTTGAACTGTGGTACTGGAGAAGACTCTGGAGAGTCCCTTGGACTGCAAGGAGATCAAACCAGTAAGTCCTAAAGGAAATCAGTCTTGAATATTCACTGGAAGGACTGAAACTCTAATACTCTGGCCACCTGATGCAAAGAACTGACTCACTGGGAAAGACCCTGATGCTGGGAAAGACTGAAGGTATGAGGAGAAGGGGACAACAGAGGATGAGATGGTTGGATGCATCACCAACTCAATGGACCTGAGTTTGAGTTAGCTCCAGGAGTTGGTGATGAACAGGAAAGCCTGGCGTTCTGCATTCCATGGGGTTGCAAAGAGTCAGACATGACTAATTGAACTGAACTAAAAGGTGGTTTAATTCCTAGGTCATGTCCAACTCTTGTGAGCCCATGAACTGTAGCCCACCAGGCTCCTCTTCTCATGGATTTCCCAGGAAGAATACTGGAGTGAGTTGTCATTTCCTTCTCCAGGGCATCTTCCCAACCCAGGGACTGAACCTGGGTCTCCTGCATTGCAGGCTGATTCTTTACCATCTGAATCATCAGGGAACCCCTGGGGTAGGTAACTTAAATTTTCTAAGCCTCAATTTCTTCAATTCGGAAATGAGATTAACAGTACCTGCTTCATAAGGATGTTCTGAATAATAAATGAGATAATTATAAAGTGCTTTTTACTGCTTTAGCACACTGTAAGCCTTAAGTAAACATAAGCTATCAATATGATACTCTTAGCCTAGTAATTGTTTTCAGGTATTTTCTCCTAATTTGGACCATATAATAAGAATCAACCAGTGAATTATTTCCTCTTGTCATTTGCTACCTGGGAATTATACTTCTAGGGTTCAAAAGTTAATGTGATAACTTCGAAATAAAAACCACTGGCCTTGGTCTCAACCACATATTCAAATCATACCAACAAAGTTTGTGTACACACATGATCTTACTGAAGTCTCAGAGAATGCAGGGCAGGGGCTTATCACCTGTTCCATGGATGAAAAAATTGAGGCTCTTATTAAGAAAGCTTCTTGGTCTCAAGTTCCAAGAACTTAGAAATATTTGTTATTTATGTGTGTGATTATTTTAACCAAGTCTTTCTAACATACTTTGGTAATAATGACTTGTTTTGAGTTCCAAATATTTTAAATCCAGATTGACTTTCTTACAGTCACAATATATGACAGATGTATCTGGAAGACTTCAAAATAAGAGGAGCTTTTTAGAAAATGATTCTAAATGTACCATTCTGTTAAGATTAATATTCCAACAAGATATTAACTATTCAGATTATCAATATAAAAATCTATGAGTCATAAATAATACTCATAAAAAAGAAAGCCAAGACAAACAAACAAAAAACTCATTTGCCATCTCTAGAGGTGACTATCAGAGAAGGAAATGGCAACCCACTCCAGTATTCTTGCCTGGAGAACCTGTGGGCAGAGGAGCCTGGTGGGCTGCTGTCCATGGGTCACAAAGATTGGTCACGACTGAAGTGAATTAGCATGCATGCATGCACTGGAGATGCAAATGGCAACCCACTCCAGTGTTCTTGCCTGGAGAATCCCAGGGACAGAGAAGCCTGTTGGGCTGCCATCTATGGGGTCGCACAGAGTTGGACATGACTGAAGCGACTTAGCAGCAGCAGCAGCAGAGGTGACTATTACACTTGTTGCTAGAAAGTTTGGTAATGAAAGGAAGGAAATAAGGATTTATCCTGTCTTTATATTAGTAACAACATCTCAAACTAACCAATAGCTTCAGCTAATGAGTGTAACCTTTTTTTATAAAAGATGGCAAGCTAATAAATATAGAAAGAATGATAGAAAATCACTATTTTGCGACTTCTACTGAAGTAACTGATTCAAGAAAAGAATTACCAATAGATATGAAAAGCTTTACTAGATTACTTGAATACTAGATATTCATGTGATACCAAAGTATCACCTCATAGAGAATATGCCAGGAAAAACATAACTTTACAATTGTAGACTAGCTATCAGTACCTAAACTTATTTCTTGAGGAAATAAGAGATAAATAAATAAATAAGAGATAAAAAAGAGATAAACTTAATCTTGAGGAAACAAGAGATAACCAGATACCACATCCAACTAAGGCCCCAGATACAGCAGAAAAGTATGAATGGTTCCTTTTGTACCCTATCTAAATTTCTGATGGGTAGAATTAGTTTTTTGTCTTAGTCACTAGGTTTGGGAATAGTTCCACACAGAAATAGATAACTGAAACAGGAATCTAGTATGGTGCAAAGTCATTTATATACTGATAACATACCAAGAGTACTCATAAGTTAGCAGTGATATTTTTTGAAGGAATTAACCATTATTAATCAGTCCAAATGGTGCCCACAAAGAGTTGGATCAAAATACCTGAGGTTAAGAGGAAATACAAATGTTTCTATTACAACAGTTTAAAGGGACAGGAAAGTCGCTCAGTCGTGTCTGACTCTTTGCGACCCCATTGACTGTAGCCTATCAGGCTTCTCAGCCCATGGGATTTTCCAGGCAAGAGTACTGGAGTGGGTTGCCATTTCCTTCTCCAGGGGATCTTCCTGACCCAGGGATCAAACCCAGGTCTCCCGCATTGTAGGCAGACGCTTTACCCACTGAGCCACCACAACAGTTTAAAACATACTATATTATACATGTAAAATACCCACTCAAAAATTTGATGTGAAGTTTTAAGCTAGAAAGATTTATGCTGTTAATATTAACAACATTAAAAATAAAAGACTCCAATGAGATCCTTGCACTGAACATACTCAAAATAAAACACAGGCAAAGCATCCAAAGGCAAAAACTGAAAATCAAGCCTTAAAACCTTGAGCCTGGGCTAGCATTTCAGCCTTATCTGATGACACCCATCACACCATAGTGGTCTGCTTTAAAATCACATGAAGGGTAGTTCATGGGGTGATGTAGACACACAACCCCAACAGACAGGGCAGGCAAAAGCTCTATTTAAGACAGATGTTGATGTCTGATGCTTTATTTATCATAAATGTTAATGATTTTTGCATTTTATTCACATTGGGGGTTTAAATACATTAAAAAATCTAGTATTATATTAATTTATAATTTTTTTCACCATTAATATCTTAATTCATTTAAATATCAACAAATGATAAAACTGTTAAAATGTGACAGTTTGTTAAAGTTAATGTAATAATGGTAGGAAATATGACAAAGCAGTTAAATACATGGTTATCTGAAATGAGACTACTTGATCTAGAATGCTGCTATGCCACTTTTTAGCTTTTGGCCATGGCTGCTTAACTCAAAAATAGGTCTATTCTTCAATATCCACAAATCAATTAATGTAATTCACCACATTAACAAATTGAAAAATAAAAGCCATATGATTATCTCAATAGATGCAGAGAAAGCCTTTGACAAAATTCAATATCCATTTATGATAAAAACCCTCCAGAAAGCAGGAATAGAAGGAACATACCTCAACATAATAAAAGCTATATATGACAAACCCACAGCAAACATTATCCTCAATGGTGAAAAATTTAAAGCGTTTCCCCTAAAGTCAGGAACAAGACAAGGGTGCCCACTCTCACCACCACTCTTCAACATAATTTTGGAAGTTTTGGCCACAGCAATCAGAGCAGAAAAAGAAATAAAAGGAATCCAAATTGGAAAAGAAGAAGTAAAACTCTCACTGTTTGCAGATGACATGATCCTCTACATAGAAAACCCTAAAGACTCCACCAGAAAATTACTAGAGTTAATCAATGAATATAGTAAAGTCGCAGTATATAAAATCAACACAGAAATCCCTTGCATTCCTATACACTAATAATGAGAAAATAGAAAGTGAAATTAAGGAAACAATTCCATTCACCACTGCAATGAAAAGAATAAAATACTTAAGAATATATCTACCTAAAGAAACAAAAGACCTATATATATAAAACTATAAAACACTGGTGAAAGAAATCAAAGAGGACACTAATAGATGGAGAAATATACTGTGTTCATGGATCGGAAGAAGCAATATAGTGAAAATGAGTATACTACCCCAAAGCAATCTACAGATTCAATGCAATCCCTATCAAGCTACCAATGGTATTTTTCACAGAGCTAGAACAAATAATTTCACAATTTGTATGGAAATACAAAAAACCTCAAATAGCCAAAGCAATCTTGAGAAAGAAGAATGGAACTGGAGGAATCAACCTGCCTGACTTCAGTCTCTACTACAAAGCCACAGTCAACAAGACGGTATGGTACTGGCACAAAGACAGAAATATAGATCAATGGAACAAAACAGAAAGCCCAGAGATAAATCCACACAGCTATGGATACCTTCGGAGAAGGCAATGGCACCCCACTCCAGTACTCTTGCCTGGAAAATCCCATGGATGGAGGAGTTTGGTAGGCTGCAGTCCATGGGGTCACTAAGTTAGACACAACTGAGCAGCTTCACTTTCACTTTTCACTTTCATGCATTGGAGAAGGAAATGGCAACCCACTCCAGTGTTCTAGCTTGGAGAATCCCAGGGACGGGGGAGACTGGTGGGCTGCCGTCTGTGGGGTCACACAGAGTCGGACACGACTGAAGAGACTTAGCAGCATGGACACCTTATCTTTGACAAAAGAGGCAAAAATATACAATGAAGAAAAGACAATCTCTTTAACAAGTGGTGCTGGGAAAACTGGTCAACCACTTGTAAAAGAATGAAACTAGATCACTTTCTAACACCATACACAAAAATAAACTCAAAATGGATTAAAGATCTAAATGTAAGACCAGAAACTATAAAACTCCTAGAGGAGAACATAGCCAAAACACTCTCTGACATAAATCACAGCATGATCCTCTATGACCCACCCCCCAGAATACTGGAAATAAAAGCAAAAATAAACAAATAGGACCAAATTAAAATTAAAAGCTTCTGCACAACAAAGGAAGCTATAAGTGAAAAGACAGCCTTCAGAATAGGAGAAAATAATAGCAAATGAAGCAACAGACAAAAAATTAATCTCAAAAATATACAAGCAACTGCTGCAGCTCAATTCCAGAAAAATAAGCGACCCAATCAAAAAATGGGCCAAAGAACTAAACAGACATTTCTCCAAAGAAGACATACAGATGGCTAACAAACACATAAAAAGATGCTCAACATCACTCATTATCAGAGAAATACAAATCAAAACTGCAGTGAGGTACCATCTCACAATGGTCAGAATGGCTGCTATCAAAAAGTCTACAAGCAATAAATGCTGGAGAGGGTGTGGAGAAAAGGGAACCCTCTTACACTGTTGGTGGGAATGCAAACTAGTACAGCCACTATGGAGACCAGTGTGGAGATTCCTTAAAAAACTGGAAATAGAACTGATATACGACCCAGCAATCCCACTGCTGAGCAAACACACCAAGTAAACCAGAACTGAAAGAGACATGTGTACCCCAATGTTCATCACAGCTCTGTTTATAATAGCCAGGACATGGAAGCAACCTAGATGTCCATCAGCAGATGAATGGATAAGAAAGCTGTGGTACATATACACAATGGAGTATTACTCAGCCATTAAAAAGAATACATTTGAATCAGTTCTAATGAGGTGGATGAAACTGGAACCTATTATACAGAGTGAAGTAAGCCAGAAAGAAAAACACCAACACAGTATACTAATGCATATATATGCATTATATATACTTATATTTAGAAAGATGGTATATATTTAGAAAGATGGTAACGATAACCCTGTATGCGAGACAGCAAAAGAGACATAGATGTATAGAACAGTCTTATGGACTCTGTGGGAGAAGGCGAGGGTGGGATGATTTGGGAGAATGGCACTGAAACATGTATATTATCATATGTGAAACAAATCGCCAGTCCAGGTTTGATGCATGATACAGGGTGCTCAGGACTGGTGCACTGGGATGACCCAGAGGGATGGGATGGGGAGGGAAGTGCGAGGGGGGTTCAGGATGGGGAACACGTGTACACCCACGGTGGACTTATGTCAATGTATCACAAAACCAATAAAGTAAAAATAAATAAATTAATTAATTAAAAAAACAAAAATAGGTCTAGTTATAGTAACTCTTGTAGGGTTGTGGAGAGGGTTTAATGAATTAACATGGAAGAGTGCATATATGACATGTGCCAACTAAATATCTGTAATTGTTATTAACTTTACCAACAATAAAATATTGATGCTGCAGTTTCAAAATTCAAAATTAAATGAACAATAACACTGGATGGCATTACTGACTCAACGGACATGAATCTGAGCAAACTCTGGGAGATGGTGAAGGACAGGGAAGCCTGGCATGTTGCGGTCCATGGGGTCACAAAGAGTTGGACACATCTGGGCAACTGAACAACAAAGACTACTCTCTGGAAAAGCTCTCTCCAAGAATAAGAAAATCAACATAAAGGACTCAGTATAGTCCCTGAGACAGAATAAGTACTTAACAATAAGAATAGAATCCTAGCAGGAAAGGATCTTAAAGAATCATCTGATTCTGCTTCTGGAATGTGTTGCCTTCTTAATGCTCAAACACACAGCAGTACTTTCCTCAGACAAAGTCCCTGTAGTAACTTCATCATAGCTGATAGGTCTACTTGCCCCTACTTTAGTGATGTTGGTATTCTACTCTGAATTCTAATCATGTCTTATTCTTTTTCGAAAGTTTTTTCTTTTCTATGAGATATAATTTAGACAAAGTGTAATAAACTGTATCTTAAGTGTATACAGTTTAACAAGTTTTGATAGATGTTTACACGGGGGTAACCCAAACTCTTAGAGTGTTTCCATCATTTCAAAAGTTCCCTTGTACCCTTTTGCACATAATCTCTGCCACCCCCACTATCCCTGCCCACAACCACTGCTCTGGTTTTTTAACGCTGTATGTTAGATTGCCATGTTCTAATAATTCATACAAATGAAACTCACGCAGTATGTTCTCTTTGTTGTCAGGCTTCCTTCACTCAGAACAAAGCACTTTTTGAGATTCATAGAAAATACTATAGTGTGGATCACTAATTTGTTTTTTTTTTTTTATTGCTGAGTGGTAGTCCATCAAGAATATATACACATTATCATCGATTATGTTGATACAAATTTGGATTGCTTCTAGTTTTTGGCTGTTATGAATATAGCTATTATGAACACACATGTACAAGTGTTTTTTGTGGATAAATGCTTTCATTTCTCTTGGATAAACACCTGGGCATGATGGAACACAGGGTATGTGCATGATGAACTTTATTAAAAATTCTCAAATTGCTTGTCATATTTCATACTCCCACCAGTGACTAGTTTGCTGCATTTTTGCTAAACTTCCAGTTTTTCAATCTTTTTTATTAGTCAATCCAGTGGGTGTTATCTCATAGTGGTTTCATTTTGTTTCCTTTAAAATGATGTTGAACATTTTTCCATGTGTTTACTGGCCATTCGTCTTCCTGTGAAATGTCTGTTCAAGTCCTTTCCTCATTAAAAAAAAAAACTATCTTCTTATTTTTGAATGGTAAGATTCTAGATACAAGTCTTTATCAAATATACATGTTGCAAATATCTCTCCAAATCTGTATCCACCTATTCATTTTTTAACAATATCCTTTGATATGCAAAAAAATTTTAATTTTGTAGATGTCCTTGTTATTCCTTTAAAGTGCAATTGATACTGGAATTATATAATGTGAAATCATAATTCTAATCATTATTTATTAAATCCAAAAGAAAATGCAATGAGGTCTAAGATGAATTTCCAGTACCACATCTGTCACTGACCTCTGGTCCACGATTTCCTCTATTACTTTGATACATTTGACCTGAGCGGCTTTCCATTTTTAAGGCTTTTTCTACCCACCCCTGACTTAATAAGGCTATTTTAAATCTAACCTCTAGTACTTTAGTAATGCTATCTTATGTGTACAAATATACTGAATATTAGTTTGACTCCTTTTTTCAAAGTCAACAAATTAGATATTCACATGCATCAGGCACTCAATACACCCTCCAGGTTGCCAAAAAGTGCTAACAGTTCCTCTGTAGGTCTGATCCTTAAGTTATCTAACAGTAGGTCCCTGCCAAGGGTTCCACTTTCATGGGCTTTGTATTGCTGGATCTTTTAAACCTGGTAGTCAGTCATAAAGTGAAACCCTGACTGAGCGTATTCTGCCCACACATAGGCATTTATCCTTGTCTCTATTTGGACAGTAGCAGAACACTAGTCAGTGAGTAAATGTAGTGAAAGAAAAAAAGCACAATCTCAATATATTAGGCAGTGATGAATAAACTGAATACTGAAATTTAAACTGATAATACATAATAAATTGTTTTATTCTTTAAAACAATATATCACTCAGCTATTAACAACTTACTCAGAACTTAAGTAAGAGCTTACAATGTCTCTAATCTGAGACCTTCTCAGAAAGAATGGACTGAAAAATGCACTGTCAACTGACACTTTTCTCTTTGCCAGTAAACTATTACTATTCTTTATAGGCTTTTACATATTTACAGATCTTTATCAACATACCTGTATTTTCAACCTGGGCTATTTACATTAGCTAACAGCACTTGGTCCATCACAAACTGTTATTATACAGTGATATTTACAGAAATAAGAAAACAATGTATATTTGATTTTCAGAACTATAAAAAAAATGGAGTTGATTATACAGAAAGGCTGTGAAAAGGCAACTAATAAGTCCATTTCTACTGCCTCCAACTATTCCTTCAAACATATATCTTTAACAATGTCTACCTCTTAAAACTACCACTGACTTAATATGATCTCTTTTCTTCTAATGAATGTGATATCCCTGAATGAGCCAAGTCCCTAATTCTCCCTAGAATTACATGATGCAACTAGAGCAATAAGAGAACCTCACAAACTTATCCCAAATATTGTTTTATTTCAGCAGACACAAAAACTTGTTGAAAAGCTAGATGATTAAAAATTCAGATTAAAATCTAGGATATATATATACACACACATACACACACATACATATATACACATACACACAACACACTAAATTTCTTTAAGTATGAAAGTGGTATAACAGCTCTCAAAATATATAGGAAATAGTTTCAAGAAAAAATTAAAAAGCTCTCTTTAAATTTTACTATAAATGCTTTATAATATTTCTTCCTATTAGGAAAAATATTTTTATTTGCTTTTGAAAATATGCTCTACAAAAGCTTTAATTAAAGCATAAATATATCAACATTTTAAAAAAAGTTAAAACACTTAGAACAAATCAATCATGTCTATAAGTACTGACATTAGGTGGTGTTATTCTCATTGTTTAACTGCTAAGACATGTCTGACTCTTTTGTATACTCATGGACTATAGCCTGCCAGGCTCCTCTGTCCACAGGACTTCTCAGGGAAGAATACTGGAGTGAGTTGCCATTTCCTTCTCCAGGGGATCTTCCTGACCTAGAGGTCGAACCCAAGCTCCTGCATTGCAGGAAGATTCTTTACCATTGAGCCACTTGATATTAGGTGGTATGTGTACCTACTAAATTGGCTCATTACAGGACACATTTTGCTTTTTAAAGAGAATGTGAGATATTTGTTTAAAATTAATGTTGAAGACTTCAGTCATCTAAAAAACTACAAAATCTGCACTCAAAAAGAATAACCTAAAAACTTTTGGACTAAAGGGGGTGGTGATGATAATAATTCCCTGTAAGCCAAGCTTCCTCCTGATAGCTAAATTTACGTTTGACCTGCTCATATTATGGATTTCTTACAAATAGCCCTTTTCAGTCTTTGCTTCTCTCTTGGAGACCTACAGTAAGACTACATTAAATCAAGAAAAAGTTTTTTTCTATCAAAGTGAGCGTGAGGGAAAATGTCTGAATAAAAACGGTTACTCCCAAGCGTTCAGTATGATAGTTACTCGCACTCCCATACCCTTGTTTGCCTTGTTCTATTAAAATAGAAGAACCTGACGAAGCTTTCTGAAGAATCTTTTCATGTTCAACCAAATATTATTTGTGAAATGGTCATGATGGAACACTATTTAAGTAGGTACATTATTACCACATTACTCCCAACCGCTCACTGTGTAGGCTTGCTTCAGTCATTATTCAATAAACATTTATCCCTGGGAAGTTAAAAGACGTTCCACTTGCTTGAGCCTCATAGTACTTGGTTTTGATTCATAAATAGAGTATAACTATACCTTACACATTTCTTATATTGCTCTCAAAGAAGCAATAAATTAATTGAAACCTCCTCATTTTAAACATAGCCCAGAGCCCTGCTCTATGTCAACCCTAACTATACAAGGTGAAACAGCTACAAAGCACCTGCTTATTATGCCAGAATGTTCAGAAAAGATATATATTTTCTACTTGCAAAAGTCTCAGAATGTTGATTTCACTCATTGCTAAGAAAATACTACTTAAAACACCCTTCTGCAATAATTACTTAGGAGTGAAAACTTTCAGCTCTCTTACTTCCTTATTTATTCCCAAACCACTTTTTTCAAATATGATAACAATCATAAATCTCTTTTTCAAAAGGCCAGCAACTGGTAATTGTTAGACTGTTAATACTAAGGTTACCAAGCATTTACTCAAGATAGCAAAAGTTTAAACATGACCACACTAACTATAAACTTGGCTCAGAGTACCAGTGATCTCATATCAGCCTGTAGGCACTGCAGGGGAAGAAAGGAGAAGAGAAAAACTAAACACTACAACTCCAAATGTAGTAAACCAGATTCTTTTCTTGACAAGACTCTTTAAAAACACACACACACACACACACACACACACAACTCCAAAAACCTTAATTCCTAGATACAGTGAATAGTTTGCTTGTAGACTAATCAGTATGTTTGTCTTTCACAAGTGTTATTTTAAAAGTGCTAGAATAAAAGAATAAAGCAGACTGCTAAAACCAGGAGATGGATTATGACCCTAAGCTAGGATATTGATAGGTATTTATGAGAAAAACACATATAAGTTAACATCAGTGCTGAAAATTGGAATATTAATACAGAAACAGCTATAAGAAGAACTAAGATGTGGCTTCCTTGTTCTATCCTAGAACAGAGAATATTGACTCTATTAATATTTTTTATCCAAGATCAACTTTATAAAATGAACATTTTATGAAAATAGGAGTTTTCATCTCAAGCACGGATTTTTACAAAGTAGGTGCTATGTGTAGGGAATTGCACAAGGCACTGAAGTCCTCACATCCAGAAGAATGACTATTATCAAAAAAAACCCCAGACAGAAAATAACAAGTGTTGGCAAGAATGTAAAGAAATCAGAACCCCTGTGCACGGTTGGTGGGAATGTAAAGAGTTCAGCACTATGGAAAACAGTATGGCAGTTCTTCAAAACACTAATAAGGGTAGAATGACCTCATGACCAAGCAATCCTACTTGTGGTTATATACCTCAAAGAACTGAAAGCAGGATCTCACAGAGGTATTTACACATTCATTTTCCTAATAACATTATTCACAATAGAAACCCAAGTGTCTGCTGATAGATTAATGGATAAACAAAATGTGGTACATAAATACAATGGAATATTATTCAGTCTTAAAAAAGAGGGAAACTCTGACACATCAAGGAACCTTGAGGGCATTAGGCTAAGTGAAATGAGCCAGTAATAAAAAGACAACTACTGTGTGATACTACCTATAGTAGTCAAAGTTAGAAACACAAAGTAGAATGATGGTTGCCAGGAACTTGGGAGGAAGGGAAAATTGGGGACTATTTAATAGGTATAGACATTCAGTTTTGCAAGATCAAAAAGTTCTGGAAGCTGGTTATACAACATGAATAAAGTTAATTCTACTGAATTATACACTTAAAAGGGTTGTGATGGTAAATTTTATGCTCTGTTTTACCACACCTAAAAATTTTTTTAAAAAGTGAGTTCCACAAGAAGGAGGGGCAAAATTATGTCAATACTTTGCATAAGACAGCACTCAATAAACTAATCAATTAACTTCTTGATGATACGCTGAAATAAGGTCCAGAAGTTTTGCACTGCTTCCTCAGAAGAAAGCAGGGATTCACTGTTTGACTCAGTAGGGGTCTTAAAGTTTATTTCTTAAAAATAAAAAAGTCCACTCTCTCCTCATTCACACCCCTCCCCAGCACCTCTGGCAAAGGGCCATTAACTTCCATTTGGACCACTGTAATGCTTTGTGATATGGCATATGTGTGTGCTTAATCGCTTCACTCATGTCCAGCTGTTTGTGACTCCGTGGACTGTAGCCTGCCAGGCTCTTCTGTCCTATTTTGAGCCTGGTCTACCTGGTACAGGGCTTTCCTGGTGGCTCAGCTGGTAAAGAATCTGCCCACAATGGGGGGATCTGGGTTCGATCCCTGGGTTGGGAAGATCCCCTGGAGAAGGAAAAGGCTACCCACTCCAGTATTCTGGCCTGGAGAAATCCATGGACTATATAGTCCTTGGGGTCACAAAGAGTACGACTGAGTGACTTTCACTTACTACCTATTACAAAGTTTTTATTTATTGTTGAACCCAAAACTGCTTCCTAGTAACGTTCATTCATTAGTTCTGGCTCCCGCCTTAGGAATTCTAGAGAGGACAGAAATTACTTAGTTCTTTCATATGAACATCTTTCAGTATAAAGGGGTTGGAGACAATGCCATAATACCATAGTCTCTAGTTTCTTTGCCTACAAGTTCATTAGCCAGTTGCCCTCAAGGATGGGTAATAGGACCCATATAATTCCAAGTCATTTTCTCTTAAAATAGAGTTCAAAATGTTCTGATTAGAAGTTCAAAGGAATGTTAATTCATTTGAAATCATTTATAATTTTAGGTTTTCCTTCTATTTGGCAATGCAAGCCTTTAATCACCAACAGGGTTTTTTCTTCAGACCCTGAAACTCCATTTGGCTCTTTTGTCCTTCCTCCAAGTAGCTCCCAGACATCTATAAATGCTGTTAGCAAAGTGCTTTAGCCCAAAGGTTGTGACAAAAGCACAGTATCTTATTAGGAGCCATTTGCTTCATTTTTGTTTGCGTTGGAGATTTTAGGTGTTCAGCACTTACACAATCTAAAGTGATTAAGACGATTTTTGTGATCATTGGGTTCATTTGTATAAACAAGAACCAATACTAGGCATTAGTTTGCAGCCCATCTAAATTACTGAAGCACTCTAACCAATTACTTTTGTTTTCCACTCTAAGGAAATCTCCTATATTTCAGTACTAGTGAAAGTTTATTTCAGGAATTAAAAAAAGTAATTTAGGTAACATTATCATGTCTTCAAAATCATTCTGATGGACTATGCTGTCTAAACTATATCAATAGGCTATGCCATATACCAAAATAATTGCTTATAAACTTTTTGAAAAGTCTACCTTCATGTACTTAATTGAAATTCTATTAGCTTCTAAAAGGGTTGAAATTTACCTGAAGAGGAAAATAAAAATAAATTCAATAACTTAAATGCAATTAAATTCATATAATTAAAATTTACATTTCTCAAAAATTTTCCAGTAAATTTTATTTAAAAGAAGAAAAATCTATATAGGTACTTGAATGGCTACAACTACGTTTCCATTTTGATTTTCCAGTGCTATAAAAAGTTCTGCTAATATTGAGAAAGAGACAAGCAACTAATTTCCCTTTTAAAACACCTGGGACCTTTCTCAAATCAAAATCTATGAGTTCCTTTCATTTTCAACCTAGAAAACAAGGTTCTTCTCTTCTGACAGAATTCCTCACTGGGATAAAGGGTAAAAAGAACTGATTCCTGACATATTTCTCCTAGAATATGTCATTAATAGAGTCTGTTTGAGACTAAACTTGCAAATGAAATGTCTTTGTACTTGAAAAATGTTTCAATATTGTTTATTTAGTGCTAAGACACTAAAAAGAATGTTCTCTCATATACGTAGCAAAACTTTGATTCTGTTTTCTCTTGCACACAAAGCTATCTTCAACTTTTTTTATTGTGCTGAATTTGGAAGTCTATAAATGGCTCTCTTTGTTTCCTGATAATATGTAGTAGTCGTCTTTCCAGAATCACAAAATAAATGAAAACAGCAGAAGTGTTAAAAAATCTTAGCAAGCTTCAGAGTTCTCATCGAAGATAAAACTAATATCTGGCAATAATATTTACTCTCTTCCTTTTTACTGACATATACAACAGACCGCCAATAGATGGAGGTTTTCTAAGAAATATCACCTCATAGAAACATGAATTCATCAAATAATTTCTGTACAAGACTTTGAAAAACTAAACTTCATAACATTAACATTAATGGAAATTGTTCTCATGTAAATGATCCCTTTAAAGTGAACCATTACAAAGAACTTGATGACTTAGATAGGGTTTATTGGCAAAGGCATTTTGGGATTAGGGTTTGAGAAACTATACTAGAACTCAGTACCTGCTATGTGAAGGAGTTGTAGATTTAATTCTGTTGGCTGTTGGGAGCCATTAAAGAAATATGATCAAGGGGAGCTGACACGACTAGAACTGTGTTTTAGGAAAGTCACTCCATCAACACAGTAAAGGCCAGATGGAAGACTGAAGTCAGGGAAGCCAGCTAACTGCAACAATATAAGCCAAGGGCCAGCAATATTTCTGTAAAGGACCAGATAGTAAATATTTTTGGCTTTATAGGCCACATGGTCTTGATCACAAGTACTCAACTCTGCCCTTGTGGTGTAAAGGCAGCAACAGACAAAATGTAAACAAATGAGTGTGGCTGTGTTCTATTAAAACTTCTGCCAACTGAAGAATGTCGCTAGCCATCCGCTCTGCAAGGGTTGAGTCACTAGCCACTGCAGACGCTGACCTTCAACACACCCTGAAAGGAGTTCAGGGTGGAGATCAAGAATGAGGTACTCTGTGCTCTGGTAAAACTGGCAAAACAGGCCTTCAGATAGTTAGATATTTTCAGGAGAAAATTTTGTGAGTTAAGTTTCTTGCATCCTCCCATATTTAGTAAAGCACTAAGATCACTAACAGAGGTATCTGTGCCTCGTGACTAGCAGAAACCTTTTACTGAGATGTATTTGGTTGCACACATCCCTTTGCCAAAACCACATATATGCTGACCTCCTGCCTTACTTCTTCGGAGCAGTTCCTCAGACCTATCTGAGAGGCTGCCTCCTGGGATACAGTCCTCAGTAAGTCCCCAGTATAAATGAAACTCACAGCTCTCAAATTGTGTGTTTTTTATTTCAGTCAACACTTTCAGAAACAGGTGATTCAGAAATAAGTGGCAGGATGGATTTAGTCTGTAAGCTGTAAGTTTGCCAATCTCTGTTCTAAGTAAAAAATAAAAACTAGAACTTGGCAAGTACAGTGGCAATGAAGACATAAAGAAATCAATCTTAAGGATTTAAGTAGAAGATCTGGTAGGTTTTGGAGACTGACTAGATGTAGAGATAGATATGAGAGGAATAAGAGTCTAGGATGTCATCCAAATTTCTAGTTTGGTCATCTAGGTGGACAAGAACATAGGCACTGAGAGAGGGAATCTAGGATGGGAAGTAAATGTGGTAAGAATTACTGACATTGTGCTGCTTTATATTACACCTCCAAAGGTCTGTATAGTCAAAGCCATGGTTTTTCCAGTAGTCATGTATGGATGTGAGAGTTAGACCATAAAGAAGGCTGAGCGCTGAAGAACTGATGTTTTTGAACTGTGGTGCTGGAGAAGACTCTTGAGAGTCCTGTGGACTGCAAAGAGATAAAATCAGCCAATCCTAAAGGAAACTGGCCCTGAATATTCATTGGAAGGATTGATGCTGAAGTTGAAGAGAAGAGCTGACTCACTGGAAAAAGACCCTGATGCTGGAAAAGACTGAGGGAAGGAGGAGAAGGGGACGACAGAGGATGAGATGTTTGGATGGTATCACCAACTCAAGACATAAGTTTGAGCAAACTCCAAGAGACACTGAAGGACAGGGAAGCCTGGAATGCTGTAGTCCATGGGGTTACAAAGAGTTGGATGTGACTTAGCAACTCAACTGATCAACAAGAACACTATGGCCAAAAGAACCATTCTCCAACATAAATCTGATCATGGCACTCCCCTGCTTAAAACTCAACAGCTCCCCAACAATGGGTAAGTCCTTTTAGGATCTAACTCCTATCTGAAAGTGAAAGTGAAGTTGCTCAGTCGTATCCAACTCTTTGCAACCCCCATGGACTGTAGACTGCCAGGCTCCTCCATCCATGGGATTTTCCAGGCAAGAATACTGGAGTGAAATGTATGAAGAGAATACCACGGAAACTTACATTACCATATGTAAAAGAGATAGCCAAAGGGAGTTTGCTGTATGGCTCAGGAAACTCAAACAGAGGCTCTGTATTAACCTAGAGGGGTGGGATGGGGAGGGAGATGGGAGGGAGGTTCAAAAGGGAGGGGATATATGTATACCTATGGCTGATTCACATTGAGGTTTGACAGAAAACAAAATTCTGTAAAGCAATTATCCTTTAATTAAAAAAAAAAAGAAAAAGAATACTCAAGTGGGTTACCATTTCCTCCTCCAGGGGATCTTCCTGACCCAGGGATTGAACCTAGGTCTCCCTCATTGCAGGCAGACTTTTTATCATTTGAGCCACCCGAGAATCCCATCTTGTTGACAAATAATAACAAGCAATTATAGTAGCTGCCTGTTGCCTTATATAGCATACACCACTACCTTCAGCTGAAAAAAACCTGCTCCATAGAAAAACTTATAAGTATTATGCCAAAAATATGAACAGTTCTATATAGATGAGGAAAACTTTTTTAAACAAGTTTTTATTTTCTGAAATGTCTTGAATTAGTACATATTACATCCCCTCCCTTCCTTTTTAATGAAAAGTGAGAGAAAGTTAAAACACATACAAGAGCAACAACAAAAATTCTCTTTTCTGGCAACTCCTTCTGTTAAGTCCTTTCGAATACTCCATCTTCAGATCTACATCCTTTCAGGACAGGGCTCTGGGGTGGTAGAGTCATTCTTCCCCATCTGGCTGTTCTCTGGAACAGCCTGCAGAGTTCAGTTCTCTGCTTGGCACACTCAGTTACTTGTTCCTACCACACTAACTCCCAGACCCAGACTGGAGATTTGGCTCAGGAGCGGGCAGGCCTGAAGGGCTATGTCCCTGGCACGGAGCTCATCTGCAGGAGTTTCCTCCCAAAAAGAATCCTGTGAGATTAGGTATAAGAAAATCTGTAATTTGCAGTCTTCTGGCCACAGATGGCCCTGCTCAGGCAGTTACCAGGCCCCTGGTAAGAAGTGTCAGGAATCCTCTTTGATTCTATCCCCTCTGGGCACTCAGTCGGTGCCATGTCTAGCTGCCATTTCTTCTTTCACAATCAACTTTTCCCCCATCTTCTCCTTTCTATGTTCTTTTCAAGTGCTTTAATCTTTCCTTTGTATAACTGCCCCAGATTCCTAACTGATCTTTTTGCCTCCAGTCTTCCACTGCTGTAATCCATCTTACGAGTGTAGCGCTCAGAAACCTTAAATAGCCCTCCATGGAAAGCCGAGACAGACTGCCTCAGCCTCCACTCCAGACCAGCGCTTCTTTCCCCAGTATTCGTCCATGAAGACAGCGGGGTCTCTCCCAGCTCCCTCACCAGGCCTTGTGTTTTCCTGCTTTCAGGTATTTTCTCAAATCCCCTCCAATAAGGATTGGCCTGTCTTTATCCCACTCAGTTGTTTTTTTTTTAATTTTTTTAATTGAAGTATAATTGCTTTACAGAATGTTGTTGTTTTCTGTCAAATCTCAACATGAATCAGCCATAGATATACATATATCCCCTCCCTTTTGAACCTCCCTCCCATCTCCCACCATCCCACCCCTCTAGATTGAATCAGAGCCCCTGTTTGAGTTTCCTGAGCCATACAGCAAACTCCCATTGGCTATCTCTTTTACATATGGTAATGTAAATTTCCATGTTACTCTTTCCATACATCTCACCCTCTCCTCCCTCTCCCCACATCTATAAGTCTATTCTCTATGTCTGCTTCTCCACTGGTATCCTGTAAATAAATTCTTCAGCTCCATTTTTCTAGATTCCATATATATGTGTTAGGATACAATAGTTATCTTTCTCTTTCTGACTCACTTCACTCTGTATAGTAGCTTCTAGGTTCATCCACATCATCAGATCTGACTCAAATGCATTCCTTTTTATGGCTGAATAATATTCCACTGTGTATATGTACCACAACTTCTTTATCCATTCATCTGTCGACGGACATCTAGGTAGCTTTCACGTTCTAGCTATTGTAAATAGTGCTACAATGAACAATGGGATACATGTGTCTTTTTCAATTTTGGTTTCCTCAGTATCCCACTCAGTTTTTAGTGAGGGAGTGAGTGAGGGAAGTTGCTCAGTCGTGTCCGACTCTGCGACCCCAAGGAAGGTAGCCTACCAGCTAAATGCTATCTACTCTGTTAAGCTCTCCTTCTTCACAAGAGTCAACCTGAATTCTTTCCAACACTGCCTGTATAATAATACTTAACTCCCCAACTTCTGTCTCCTATGTCACTATACTACATTTTACTGAAGTTATTTTCCCCTCATCTTCTTCATTATTGGAATCATCACAGAGATCAACATAATTCAACATACAGTAGATGAATGCTGAATTAATGTTTCTTCTCAACAAATGTTTTAAGGACCAAGACTTTGTCTTCACATCTCTAACCTCTGCACATCTAATTAAAGATCTGATGAAGGTACTTAATAGATATAAGTACTTCACTTATTCACTCAATCAATAAGTGTTTCCTGAGCACCCAGTGTATGTCAGGCACAGAGGTTAGGAGTTCACAAAGAGGACTGAACTAAAATTATAAAAATCGTCTGTGACATAGGAAGATGTGCCTGTGACACAGATCTCCTAAAATACTTGTGATTTGCTGAATAACAGGGGTGATAGAAGTGTCTTATACAGGGCTCCTAAATTTCTTGGAACTTCCTGGGTGACAGGAGTATCTTTTGTTCTAATGAGGTGATTGTTGGCAGGCTAACTGGACAGCCTCAGGGTAGAGGCTGGCACCAGAAAGGTCAAACCGTGATTAGAAGCTTGGAACTTTCAGCTTCACCCTCCATCTTCTAGGGAGGGAGGAGGAGCTGGAGATTGAGTTAATAATCATGCTTTTGTAATGAAACCTTCACAGAAACCCCTAAACTTCAGGTTTCAGAGAGCTCATGGGTTGGTGAAAGCATCTATGCGCTCGGAGGGTGATACCCTCTAAACTCCATGAGGACAGAGGTGCCTGTGCTCAGGATCTTTCAGATCTCATGCGAAAATTATCTCCTCTGGCAGTTCACCTGTATCCTTTAAAAATCCTTTATAACAAACCAGTAAACAAAAGTATTTCCCGGAGCTCTGTGGGCCGTTACAGCAAACTACTGAACCTGAGAGAGAGGAAAAAATGTGGGAGCCTCAGATTTGTAACGACGTTGGACTCTCTGTGGGTAATCTTCAAACCCACAACTTGCAACTAGTATCTGAAATGCGGGAACAGTCTTGTGGGACTTTAGTGTAAAAAGGCTACAGCATAAGACATGACTGGGCAAGAGGGAAGTTGGGGAGTAAGCATATATGAAACCTGTGGAATGTGTGCTAAGTCGAGGTATGACGCAGCAGAACTGAATTAAATTGTAGAACACCTAGTTAGTGTTGGTGGAGAATTGCTTGCTGTGGAAAACCACACATTTGGTGTCAGAGGTGTGTGAGAAATAGTTTTTTCTTTTATGGTGCCATCTTGCATTGTTTTGAAAGGTTATTTTCCTATTGAAGAAGAGACCAGGTAGCTTCTTTTCTTCTTGAGTCAAGTTTTCATAATATGAATCATTATTTTTCAAAAATACCCTAGGCACATATGACCACATCAAATCTGAGTATAAAAGAAATTCTAAACCGAAACAAACTACTGTATAAATTTGGTCTGTTTAGATTAGTATAGTTCTATTCCTTTTCTTCGATGCAAAAAATCAAGAGCTTATTAGGTTATTCTAAGATTCAAAGTTATAAATTTCAGGTTTAATACTTAGGGGGAAGTGGGCCTTCCAGAACACTTGTAAGTAAAGAGACAGAGGACACCTGTGTATTAACTCTGATTTCGCCCTCTGAATGAGAAAATGTCCTTGCTGACACTGAGTTTGGTTCAAGAACCAGGAGTCTGGTAATTATAAACATTCCCTTAAAAGGAAGCCCACAGATGGTCAGTTTAAGTTCTTCTGGAATAGTGATGAAAATGGAATAGCTCCCAGATCTTTAGTTCTTTTAGAAGAGTGAATCTAAAAGGGTAGTGACACAGAAATAAATGAACTTTTCCTAATTCAAGGATACTACCTTGCATGTAATTTGTTATTAACAACTGCTGATTCCTATTATGAACTAAAAGAAGCTATACTCAGATATGTTACATCTGCTTTTGCCCTGACTTTACTTCTGATAAGATACTGGATCTTTGGTTAATTAAATTAGGAACTAAAGCTAAAAAGCACACATGTATGTATATATGTTAACCTCCTGTCAATCTAAAACCCACCCAAAACACTGTACTTAATTTAGAGAAAAACTAAGACAGCTTTGACTAAATAAGTAATGTTACTTATGTTACTCAGGAATAAATCAATTACATGATCAATAATAACTGCAAAGAATGATCATTTGATTAATTGAAAATAGTCCTTCTAGAACAGACAGTACTCCTACTCAGGAAACAAAATGTATATAATTCAGGAATCTCTAGGAAAAATATAGTAAGGTGCTTTTTGAGAGACATTTCAACTTTTTAGAAATGATACCTCAAAAGAAACAGAAAATATCTTTTGACATTAAAAATGTCTTCCAAAGGAAATACTATTAAAAGTTTTCAACTTCAAAAATACTTTGAAAGGAAGAGTTCCTAGAACCAGCATCAACTACTTTAAATTTTATATTTTGGAACAAGTTCAGCAAAATTACACACGAAATAAGTTGTAAAGTTGTAAAACTAAATAGGAAAGATCCCTGTGAGCAGTTTTCGGGGTTTCTGTGTTTTTTGTTTTCTTCAGTGTCCAACATGGAAAAAAGAGTGGTAAAACGGATTTTGTTAAGCCTGGATTTCTCTCTTATTGGTCTAAGCACAAGCTGTTTTGCTATATAGTAACAGATAAGACTAACATTAAACATGACTTCTCTGAAATCTTTTCTGGTTTCCTTATGAAAAAGAGAATGATTAAAATCTTCTCCTGAGTTCTGAAACCAAATTTGGCAGTTCAGTAGCCAAAGTAAGCAACGGAGTCACATTAAAAACTTATCAGTGTACAAAGTTCTTCTTAAAAGTTAACGAAAATAAAGTAAGCTATTGAAGATTTTAACATCTCTAAAATACCAGTCCCAACAATCAAAAATGTAGTTACATATGCCAGAGATTATAATGGTGCTGTTTTACTCCAAAGGTATTAGAATTCCCTCCTGAAATAAAGTGAGCCTCTGATATACCTACTTCTATGTAAACAAACAAAAAAAATTAAATAAAAAAAAGTTGTAAACCTTAAAAGCTAAACCTCATTCCAAAAGTGCAGAGGAAAGACAAATTTTCTGAGACTTTCTCATTTTTACCTGGAAAAGTCTTGAGCTTGACTGACTTGAGAACTGCAATTAAGTACACCCACAAATGGCCCACTGCAGACATGAGTATTTGTTTGTAACATTTGGTGGGGGTGAAGTGGCAAGCACAAAAGCCATCCTTTTGAAACTTTTCCTGGTGTATGGAAAATCTTAGCTTCTCATTTATGTAAACCAGTCCTGTAACTCAGATAAATACAACTTTTTTAGAATAGGAACATTACAGCAGCCTTGCTTTTCCTTAGCTAAACTTAGAATATTCAATGATGGGCACATTTTCTGGGCTCCACCTTCTGCAAACAAATTTAAAAGTAGTGAAAAGCAACCAAGGCTTTACATCACAGAATAACAGATTTGGGAACAGAAGACTGGAGAAATGTTACAAATAGTACAGTTACCCTTTTGGGTGATTTAAACAGTAAGATTTATGGTCTCTTTCTAGTCTAAATTTTAAACCATGGATTTTGTCAAAGGTTAGTACTAACTCACATCAAATTAGGCTTGATGTGAATGGGCAACCTACTTCTAACCACATACTAAAAGTAAGATGATTTGCCCTTTTTTTTTAAAGGTCACATGTCTGGGACCACAGCAAACAGTATTACTATTAAAGGGAAAACTCCATGTGGTTCCAAGAATAGCAAAAACATCTTCACAGAGGAAACTCTTGATTAGCAATTGAATGAAAGTAAAAACATAACAGTTAAGTAAAATCTAAAAATAGAACATACCACACAATGCAATGTAAGCCGACAGCAAACAATCTGTGCTATTTGTGCCTGACTGTTTCAGATTCACTTCTTTTCTCCTTCCTGTCCATTGTCTTCTAGAACCACCAAAGAACATTAGATTACTTCAAAAGCCTAGGATTTATAAACATTTTGAAACAAAATGGTACCTCAGCAATATTCAACCTAAGTCCTTTGCTGAAGGTTCACCAGATTCCACTATCATAAATCGGTAAGAATAATATACTCTCAGTTGAATGCCTTAAATATGATAACTAAATAATTAATTTGAACACAGTATTCAAATATTTGTTAAACTGGATATACGATATAATTTATAAACTAGTTTGCTTAACTCAAGAAGGAAATACTTAATGAGGTAATTTACTATCTATTTTCATCAAAATTAAGCTGGCAAGTTTTAAATTTTTGTTTGGGTTTGCTTGTCCACATTTCAACAGTACCAAGAATTAAGATAAGCTCACAAGAAATAAGAGATCCAGAAGCAACATATATCAGGACAAAACAAATTTTTTTTCCTTAGGCAAGAATACAGTGAATTCATGTTGATATATGGCAGAAACCAACACAACATTGTAAAACAATTATCCTCCAGTTAAAAATAAAGTCAAAAACAAGAAAAAAAGAACACAATGGTCTCTCTCATTAAAATTTTTTAAAAAATTATGCAGTCCCAAAGGGTGCCCTCAATATATTTTTTAATCACAAAGGAAAAATAGTGATTTTATAATAGAAAACCTGGGCCATACCACCTTGATGAAACAGTTAGGGATAGTATCATCAATAAAAAGATCTATGGGTATCCTGTACTCCTAATATGACACTTTTTGATACTCTCTGCCTGCTTATGAGAAAACATCAAACAAACCCACAGTGAGGGGCATTACAAAATAGTTTATCAGAACTGCTAGGTAGTTAGAATAGGGAAAAGGAGTCCAAAATGGTGGTGGCTAAAAGACACGGAAGAGAAGAGCCCACGAAAATAGAACAGAGGAAGGTCAAAGGAAGGTCTGAGGACCAGAGTGAGGACTTCAGGTAGAAGAGCACTCCTGACTAAGCCCAATTTGCATAGGGGAGGCCCAGGGGGGAGAAAAAAACATAAAAAGAGGGGCCAAAGGGTTCTCTCTCTCTCTCCCGCACGCTGGGGCACTCTTCTCTTCGTGTCTTTGGATCGATGTGCCCTCATGCCTCAAGATGGATTTTCCTGCTATCTTCTAAATAAAATAGAGCTGTAACACTGAGCTGTGACACTGATTTGTCTAAGAGCTATAACATGGTCTGTTCGAGACCAGAGAGCTATAACACGGTCTGTCCAAGACCCGAGAGCTGTGACACGCCGAGGGGGCTTTCATGTCCGTCACTCCAAATCTTTGCTGTGAGGAGACAAAGAACCGAGGAGCATACACTCACCTGACAGAACCTTTCAAAAGTGTCAAGGTTATGAAAGACAAAATGAGGTAAAAGAACTCTTTAAAATTGGAGGAGGCTGAGGAGACACAGAACTAAATGCATTATGGGATTTTGGACTGGACCTGGTAACAGAAAAGGACATTAGCAGAAAAATAAATAAAATTCAAATAATGTCTGCAGTTTAGTTTTAAAAATTAATAAATCAAAAACTTAAATATTTAATTTTAGGCAGGGCATACAATGTCTGAGCTGTCTTCTCTGGCCCTCTCTAAGCCCCGGAAGGTCAAAGCCTAAGTACACTGTAGTGGATCATGAACTATTTGTTGAATGACTACATCAAAATTGAATTTTATCTGTGACACTGTTTTATACTGACCTGTTACGAATTTTAAGTTCCCTCTCTACTATAAGGTTCTTAATCTTTTATCTTCTATATAAAAACTAGATTTGGGGCCCAAAGATAAATATCTGTTAAAAGTGTAATATTGTAATATCTGTAAAATTGTAACATCTGTTAAAAGTGAATATTGTTGAATGTCTAATTTTAAATAGGTTCTTAATTTTTTATCTTCTATATAAAAACTAGATTTGGGGCACAAAGATAAATATCTGTTAAAAGTGTAATACTATAATATCTGTAAAATTGTAATATGTTAAAAGTGTTGAATGTCTAATTTTAAATAGGAGCCTCTTCTATCATAAGGATAACCATAGGCTACTAGAAATTCTTGAATTGAGATAATGTTTTTCTGAATGCAAATATATTGTATTCATATGATTTTAAAAAAAAATAGGATATACTGTATAGCACAGAGAATTACTGCCATTATCTTGTAATAACCTATAATGCAGTATAATCTGCAAATATAATCACTATGCTATACACATGAAACTGCATATTATAAATCAACTATACTTCAATAAATAAATAATATAGATATCTTATAAAACAAGTCACTAGAGAAGTCTGATTAATTTTGCTAGAGGCTAAAAATCCATAGAAGTTTAGAAGAAAAAATAAATTATTGAAAGACATTCCTATATGATGAAAAATGTTAATATAAAATCTAACTTATACCAAAAACTGAACCATCAATTTATGGCAAACTATTCCGTCTAATAGAAATGAATCTGCCTTACCTATATTTAGCAAGATAACATCATAGAGAAATATACAGCTATTTCCACTGCTAATTTACATAATGGAAAGTGGAAAAGTTTGCTGTTTCCAAATCCCAAGCCAAAGCATATAATTATCTTTGCCAAACATTCAGCAATCTACAGACTCTGAATGCACAAGATATCCATAGCCAGTATGACGTCTGTTTTATGGACAAGCATGTAAATGGGAAGGAGGAACACAGATTTAGCCTATAATCCTTTAAAAAATGTGATTTAGACTTTACATAGAAAACTGCTATTCATTTATTCAGTAATTTTTTGAAAAGTAAATTCTTAAATTATAATATTGGAAGATGTCTACTAGTCAAAGTCA
Organism: Oryx dammah; assembly: GCF_014754425.2. Lineage (NCBI taxonomy): Eukaryota > Metazoa > Chordata > Mammalia > Artiodactyla > Bovidae > Oryx > Oryx dammah. The sequence goes on along the minus strand of NW_024070204.1, from coordinate 56,650,380 downwards.
TAAGGTTAATATATACTAAAGAAGTTGAGTGGAAATATCCTACTGTTAGAAAAGTTTCTTCATTCTACTATTTACGTGCCTGAAAGAGTAGTGTTTTATTTATCAAAATAAATAAAATTACTTGTAAATCTAAAAACCATAAGAAATTGCACATTTATTACAATGTTCTCCATTTCTGTTTTGTTAATTCAGGTTTTAAAAGAGTGTCTCTGTACTGTTAAGAGGGGCACATATGCAGGCTCCAGAAACTGTCAGTTGTTTTGGCGGTGGGAGCCTGGGGAACTCCCAGAATTGCAAACTCTTTTCCTGTTCTACATCTGAATCCAAGGACAATCTTTAGAAACAATTCTTGCTTCACCAAATATGAAGCTTGCTTTTGGAGATGGCTCAGGGGAAAGGATTAAGAGCTTAGGTGTACACAAGTCTTGAAGCATAGTATAAGCATATGACTGGGAAACTTTTGGACCCTAGGTATAGAATACATATGTGTCCTTGGAGTTTACGAAGAAACTTTAATTTCAATCAAAGCAAACAGCAGAAAATACAAAAAAGGGCATACATCAGTAAAAATCAAGCTAAGATATATAAATGCTTGGAAATCTCTCCATTTTCCTTTTGAATGTGTCACTGCATTGAGTATTACCTTTTGGCCAGACTGAGAAGAGTGATTATCATCTAGTCTAACTTAGAGTGAAAGGCGTTTCATAGAATGCCAAAAACCAAATTATAAACATGAAGTTAAAACAAAATATAAAAGTACTCCAGACCTTTTGTAGGGTCTTAGCAAATTACATCAAAGTTGCCTTGTTTAAATAGAAAGTTCTTTTGTGTTATGATATGTAGAAGAATACTGAGTTAGTAAGAGGAGACGTAATAGAGCTTTATAGAAGAGTTCATTTAAAGTTCGAATAAGAAAAGAACAGACGTTTGTTTCTGGTTATAAAGATGACAGAAAAAATTGTACTTATTACTCTTTTATGTAAACAGATGAAATTCAATAAATATCAAAAATTTTCAAAGAAATAATTGAGTTTTACTTTCTTTAGAATTTGAATATAAACGATACAATATGATTTCCTTTAAAAAATGGCAAGGGGCGAATTTTGAGGTTGGTTCCTCCCAAAATTCACCATTGATTTTCCTCCATCTCATGTTTAGTGATACTAAACATATTCATGTAACTGTTATTTACTATTCTAACAGAATAATTTCATTTGATGTGACTGATCATCAGCATAAAGGGTCCTGTTAGCCTCAAAAATACAGTTAAGCTAATTTTACATTTAATCAGAAGTTACAGCAAGTGTATTAAAAAAAAAGACAGGCAATCAATAGCTTGTATATTCTGGATATATGATGAATTTAAATTAAGCAAAGACTAACTTTGACTATATTGAGAGACTCAACATTTTCCTCCTACATTGTGTAGCAAAGATGACAATTAGCCTCTTAGTACAAAGCTATGAGTGAAGGCCATAGGAAAGAGAGAATCAAAACTGAGTATGTCACAGAGTTAACAACTTTCAAGTAAATCCAAGTTGCAAAGAATATATGAACTGAAAGCAAAAGCCTACATAAAGCAATACAAATGGTTAACTACAAGACTAGCCGAGCTGTGCTATCGTTTAACACTGAAGGCCAAAGCAATTCACCAATCCCTTTACTACCACTGAAAATACCTCTTAAGGCCACTTAAGATGCAAAAGGAATCATCTCAAAAGCACACACTGATCAACTGATAAATAAGAGGATCCACTTACAGCACATAAATGGAAGCATTTACTCCTCCATGACTGCTATCAAACAATCCAAAGAACACTCTTCAAATTGAAGCAATGTCAAAAAAATACATAAAGAACTGTCCCTGAGCATCTTCAGAACTAAAACCTATCACCTATTTGGTTTAAGTATGAGCTGATTTGAAAGCAGTGAGATGAACCCGGAGTTTCCAAATATCCAGAATTAATGGAATACCTACATAAATCTGTAAAATATAAAAATATAATTTGCAAACCGATAGACTTACTCTATGCCAGGCAGTGGTCTAAAAGCTTATATATATTAACTCATACCCTCCCACAAACCATATATCACACTATTATAAATTCACTTTACAAATAAAGCTGAAGTAATTACTTGCCCTAGATCTCTAGATCTCATGGCTAGGCAGAGCCAAATGCATCTGAGTGTGCACAATGCCTTAAAACCACATGAGCAGTTCTCAAACTATGGTTCACAGACCCTGAAAAACTATAAAACCATTTCAAGGGTCTGTGACCTCAGAACTATTTTAGTAATGCTATTAAGATGTGATTTTCCCTTTCCAATGTGTTGACCTCTGCTGTACTGATGGTACAGAAGTGACTGCAGGTAAAACTGCCGGAACCATGACATGAATCAGGCAGTGGCAGCACTAGGGTATAAGTCGTTGTAATATTTGTCACTGCCAGGAACTCACAGTGAAGAAAACACTTTTTAAACCAGTTTCACCGGTGAATACCCTGGATGAAGGAGTAAAAATTATTAAGTTTATGAAACTTCAACCCTTGAGCACAATAGTTTCTGTGATGAAAGTGAAGTATTGCATAAAGCGCTTTTTCTGCATACAGAAATGCAGCTGTTCTGAGGAAAAACATGCAAGTATTTGAATTGTGAGGTGAAACGGTTTTGTTTTTTCAAATAATACACCGCTTTTATTTGAATGAACAACAGACAAACTGGTTATTCTGATCTGGGAACAAAGTGATACTTTTATTTCAAGGAAAAGGATTGAAAATGGTAAATTTGTTGACAATGATAAAATCTGAGTTTTCAAGGAAAAGAAATTGAATTTTAGAAAACTCAGAACCACACTATCACTACACTGGGAGACTCTGGAGATCAGTGATGATATTAATGAATGTGATTTTTTAAAAAAATTGCATGGCAAACTGTATCAACACTGGTAGATCTGCATTGACTAACTGGATCAACACTTTCCAAATGATCAATGCAAAATATTAAAAAAATCATGCATGGTAAAAGATCCATTCAAGGTGCAAATTAAACCAATGGGTTTTAAAGTATAGTAGATTATGAAGGATTTATTGGTTTCACATTAACCTATAAAAAATTAATATTTAAGTTTTGAAATATTATCAAAGAAGAATAACCATAATCAACTGAAAGGGCTATTAAATACTCATCTCTACTCAAAGCATATATCTGTGTGAGAACATATTTTCCTCCTATAATTTAACCAAAACAACACACAACAGACTCATTAAAGAAGCAGATATGGGAATCCAGCTGCCCTCTATTGAGCCAGTCATTAAACAGATTTGTAAAAATGTAAAAGAATTCTACTTTTCTAACTAAATGGTTTTTTTTTTTAAATTTAGGGAAATAGGCTTTTTTTTTCCCTAACGTGTTATTTATGTTAAAATAAAATGAAGTTGACTATTGCTATTTTAAATTTATATTAATAAATATTAAGCTCCTTGGGGTTCTCAATAAATTTTTAAGAATATAAAGGATTCTGAGACTAAAAGTTGAGAACTTCTACACAAAGCTATAGTGTCACTATTCTATATGTGTGAGTTTATGTGTATCCATGTACATGTTAGGGGATAGAGGGAAAACAATAGCCCTTGGCTGCTCCTATATTTACTACCCAACTTCTAGAGTTTTGTTTTGTGAAGGATGATTCTCTACTTCCCTATAGGGAAGAGCATGTACGGACCACAAACATGAAAATAATCTTAGCAACTGTAACTCTATAACTCAAGAAATTGTTATTCAGCATTAAAATAAAAGTAGTGTTCTAAGCAGAAAGTAGTAATAGTAATCAAGAAAGCTATGAGGGTCAAATGGCCAGCAAAACTACATAAGCATTCCTGAATATTTGAAAAAACACAAAATTAAATGTGTGATTCACAAACAGACCATATTTATAAAGTAAGGCAAATACTTATACAAGCATAACATAATGCAATATACCATATGTTCAAATCCTATCCATCTCTGAAGATCTAGCTGAGATATAAACTTCTTAAAATATGCCATAAAGACATCAGATGCTAAATAGATTTTAACAAAAAATAGGTGAATAAGCTGATTAAAATGATTCTCCTTCCGCAGACCTGCCATTGAAATTACTGTCAGAATATATTTAGCAATTGTGTATATGCACCTTACATGTAGTTCTAAAGGCATTTCATAGATTTTATACATACACACTAATGCATATGTATGCAAAGTTACATATTCATCTCTTAACATCTTTGTTTCCCTAGTGGCATTCCAATAGATCCCAAATTAAATTTCCCAAATTAAGAAAAACCAATTACAAGTTATAGCCTGCTTCTATAGGAAAATTTTCTTCAATTCTAAATAAACAAACAAACAAAATTACAAATATGATCCATTTACGAATCAGTGAGCACCCTGACATTGAGCCAATAATTCTAAAACTGGAAACTGAATTTCCTGGACCCAACAAATAATCTAACAAAAAAGAATGAAACATATGAGTCATAAAAGGTACAGGTGAGGCAAGTTTTTAGAAAACCCAAATCAAGAAAGGTAATTTTCTTAGTCACATTAACAGCTTAATTATTCTTTTGTAATCAAATTTATCTTAAAACATCAGAGTACTGAAAATCACACTTTCATTTCACACCATCACTGGGATTATCACTTGCCTAACTCATAGATTCAATATTCACTCATTCTTTCACAATGGCTGAATAATTTATTACATACAAGATGCCAGTGGTAGAAGTTGTGACTAGTTCCTTAGGTGGTTTCTTGGCCTTTTGCTTGCGTGTACAATTTAGGGAGTAGAGGAAAAATACTGTGAAACTTAAGAGCTGCTTCCAGAATTTAACATGTTGCAGTAGACTGGTGAGTGGTTTGGAAGCTTTCAGAGGGAAGTCCATGACAAAGTATGCCAAATTGACATTCAGACTCACTGAAACTGCTTAGGTTGTCCGTAACAAACGATCTTGATCTAGTCACTTAACCTCTCAAAGTTTTATCTGCTAAATGAGGAAGCAGAATTGTAGCTCAGCTGATAAAGAATCTGCCTGCAACGCAGGAGACCCTGGTTCAATTCCTGGGTCAGGAAGATCTGCTGGAGAAGGGATAGTTACCCACTCCAGTATTCTTGGGGTTCCCTGGTGGCTCAGCTGGTAAAGAATCTTCCTGCAATATGGGAGACCTGGGTTCAATCCCTGGGTTGGGAAGGTCCCCTGGAGAAGGGAACAGCTGGCCCACTCCAGTATTCTGGCCTGGAGAATTCCATGGGGTTGCATGTGTTGGACACGGCTGAGCAACTTTCACTTTTGTGGATCCTCCAGTTTTAAACTTACATAATTCTATTTAGGTGCTGTGAACATTTGGCTTAGAACTATTGAGACAGGAGATTATATGCTTCTTAGTAGGAAAACAAAAGTAGTATAAATGACTCATCCTAGCTATTTAAAAATGTACTATACATTATTAGTGTCTTCTTAAATTAAGAAACTAAACAGTAAAATGAACAGTATTCAGAAAGAATCACTCGAAAGGTTCTGAAAATATATTAGAGAATATCATTCTAAGTACAAAGTTTCTTGAAAACAGAAAAAGAAACTATTATAACTGACAGTTTTAATAACTATGATTTACTGACTGCTTACTAATTTACCTCATCATATAACAATCTGGTTAAAAAGGTATTTTAATTCCTATTTGAAAATAAAGAAACTGAGGCTCAGATTAAATAATTCATCCAAAGATACTAAATTAAATAATGGCACCACTGATATTCTAACCTGGGTCTGTCTGACTATAAAGCAATACTCTTCCCACTATAACATCATGCATTTCAATCCCCACAAATGAGTATCTTTTTTATAGTCAAGCTTTAATTGCCAATAGTAATGGGAAAAAGAACAACATGGAAAAATAAATCCCACACACACATGGTATAACACTTTATGACATGGAATAAATTTCAGTAAAATGAGTTCTGGGGCTGGGTGAGATTCTAGATCAGATGGCTTCTTAGGCCAATTTCCAAGTCTCAAATCTAAGCAGTCTTCTTTATTCACTGAGGCTTAAATAGGTTATCTAATGCATTTTCCCACTCATACATAAATGTATAATTTATATACATCAATCATAGATTAATCATAAATAATAAGCATATAATTTCAAGAAGTAATACTGGGGATCTTCTAAGGAAAGGATCCAAAGACTTGCTCTTTTAAAACTTTCTATTTTCTTTCATTGAGTTTGTTTAAAAGAAAAACACTGAAAACTAAAAGACCATTTAACCCGGGAAAATAATGCTTTCTTAAAGATAGGAAAAACTTGCTCCAAAGAAAAATATAGTGATATGCTTTTTCATTTCCATGAATTTTCCCTGTTTCTAGGGTACAGCAACAAAATTACCACACACACAAAACATACACACAGTTTTGAAAAAATTAAGTAGGACAAATCCAAGAAAATTTATCAACTAAAAATTTATTCTTTGATAATCAAGAAGAAGCTGAGAAAGATTTCTAACTATTATAAAAGTATTATATAAGACTAAATTGAAAGCAAAGACATGAAACTAACAGTGGTCTTATATTATGAACTACTGCAAATAATCAAGTAGTAAGAACTACAGTTAAAATAACTATTAACTTATTAATTGAAATAACTATCTTGCCTAGAAAATCCCATGGATGGAGGAGCCGGGTGGGCTGCAGTCCATGGGGTCGCGAAGAGTCAGACATGACTGAGCGACTTCACTCACTTTTCACTTTCATGCATTGGGGAAGGAAATGGTAACCCACTCCAGTGTTCTTGCCTGGAGAATCCCAGGGACGGGGGAGCCTGGTGGGCTGCCGTCTATGGGGTCACACAGAGTCGGACTCGACTGAAGTGACTTGGCAGCAGCAATAAAGTAGAAAGTCAGAACTTATTACTCCATCTTTTAGTTTTTCAGAAATAGGATAATTTTCAAAAATCTGATCAGTCAATGAAATTTATAAGCTACCAGGTATAACTCAAACATTAAAATGCATCTAAGGTCCCATCAAAAATCTTGGGGTCATTTATAGGACATTCCAAACAACCACAGCAGGATACATATTCAAGTCCACATGGAACATAAGCCAAACACTGGACCAAAAACCAAGCCTCAGTAAATGTTAAGGAACTGAAATCTTACAGAATATGTCCTCTGACCACAATGAAATCAATTTAGACATCAGTAACAGGAAAATATCTGGAAAATTCCCAGATATTTGGACAATAAACAGCACACTTCTAAATGACCCATAGGTCAAAAAAGAAACCACAAGGGAAATTAGGAAGTATTATGAACTGAATGAAATTGAAAGCACAACTGTATCAGTCCAGGTTTAACCAGTTTTCCCTGGTGGCTCAGACAGTAAAGAATCTGCCTGTGATGCAGGAGTTGTGGATTCGATCCCTGGGTCAGGAAGATCCCCTGGAGAAGGGGATGGCAACCCATTCCAGTATTCTTGCCTGGAGAATCCCATGGACAGAGGAGCCTGGCGGGCTATAGCTCATGGGGTCGCAAAGAGTCAGACACAACTGAGCAACTAAATTACTAGGTTTAACCAGAGAAATCGAACCAGTAGAATTTCTTCTTCAGGGAAGCCTCAGCTCTGCTCCTCAGCTTTTCAATTGATTGAATTAAGATTCCCAGATTATCTTGGATAATCTGCCTTAAATTACCGATTTTAATAGTATCTACAGAATACCTTTACAACAACACCAACTGGAAATAGTGGCTGACTTTATATTTGGGGGCTCCAAAATCACTGCAGATGGTGACTGCAGCCATGAAATTAAAAGACGCTTACTCCTTGGAAGAAAAGTTATGACCAACCTAGACTGCATATTAAAAAGTAGAGACATTACTTTGCCAACAAAGGTCCATCAGTCAAGGCTATGGTCTTTCCAGTGGTCATGTATGGATGTGAGAGTTGGACTATAAAGAAAGCTGAGCGCCGAAGAATTGATGCTTTTGAACTGTGGTGTCGGAGAAGACTCTTGTGAGTCCCTTGGATTGCAAGGAGATCCAACCAGTCCATCCTAAAGGAGATCAATTCTGGGTGTTCATTGGAAGGACTGATGTTGAAGCTGAAACTCCAATACTTTGGCCACCTGATGCAAAGAGCTGACTCACTGGAAAAGACCCTGATGCTGGGAAAGATTGAGGGTAGGAGGAGAAGGGGATGACAGAGAATGAGATGGCTGGATGGCATCACCGACTCAACGGACATGGGTTTGGGTAGACTCCGGGAGTTGGTGATGGACAGGGAGGCCTGGCGTGCTGCTGTTCATTGGGTCACAAAGAGTTGGACACGACTGAGTGACTGAACTGAATGGTCTATAGCCTACCGAAGTTGATAGCTGATGAAACTGACAATCATAACAATATGTTAAAATTGGTGAGATCCAGAGAAGGCCATGCTTAGAGGAAACATTAGAGCTTTAAGTATTTATAATAGAAAAGAAATTCCAAAATCAACTATCTCAGCTTCCAGAATAAAGAAGCTAAAAAAAAAAAAAAAAAAAGACAATAACAACAACAAAGGACAAGAAGAAAAAGAAGAATGAGCAGATTAAATAGAAAGTAAGTAAAAGAAGGAAAGCAGAAAGCTACTTGATTTCAAAACTATTTTATATTATAAATCATGTAAATAGATATCTCAAAGACTTTTAATCATATATGAAATATGACAATTTGAAAAATTCTCAGTTTCAACTTCTTGCTTACCATGCTCTAGATACAGCTTTCACAGAAGTTGAAATCTAGATGCATCCTTGAAGGTAGAATGAAGTTCAAGCCCTTCATTTTTAAGAAAAGACACCAAAGATCAAACAGCTAGGAAAAAGTTGAGCAAGGACTAGCACCTGATTTCCAAAACTGCTTCCCAGAGTTCTTCCCACTGCAATTTACAATCTCCCAGTTGCTTTACATGTCACTAAAAATCTGCCACATCTAGTTGATAGCCATCTATGGTTACTATGCTAGAGTAACCATCAGGAAAACTACCACCATATCTATCTGCTCATTTTCTTTTACTTCTTAAATTTATCCACAGGCCAGCACATAAAACACCTTTATGCATATTCTCTCTGAAAATCCCCTACAAAATACACACATTTTTTTAGCTGAGAGATTAGAAAAAGGCACCTATTTTCTGGAGTCCATGTGGCCCCTCACCAGTGCACAAGGCTTGAAGTGGAGCTCCAACCAGATTCCAGTCCATATTCACACTCTCTGGCTAAGTCCTCTTTTTCAGGTTACAATGGGCAAAACTGTACTCAGTAGTCCTCTTAATCATTCGCTATAATGTCAAATGCACAAAATCAAGTAATGTCACTCCATAAAAACACTCCCTTCATAAATGAGTTGAATGTATATAAAACAAAATTTAAAAAAGGAAAAAAACCACATTTTAAAACTCTTAAGCTGTATCTTAAAACTCTTGGCATACAGAAGTTCTAATATTATAAATACTCAAGGAGAATCTCAATGGTAAGAGTTAAACAGAAAAAGTTTATTAACAATATTTCATTTGAAAAAGTGACATTTTATGTTTGTTTTATTTAGTTAGATTTGAAGTGTTTCTGTAAGTGCTATATTAAAAATCACATGGAAGGAAAAAATAAAGCAACATGTTTTTCTAAGCAATAAAAGTCATCATTGCAAGGACATTTATCTTTCTAAAATAAAACAGTTGCATATACTAGCTAAAGTTAGAATTTTATCTTCTAAATTTGCTTCCTTAAGTGAACAAGTCCATAATCACATTTGTAGACACATGCTATTTTTGTTTTATGAAGTTGTCATTAAGTTTTTATTATAAACAGGATGTTCTCAAAAATAATACTTCCATTTTTATAAACATTCAAAATGAAACAAATGAAATAAAAATAGTAATTAACAATTTCAGTAAAACACATTATCTTAGAAGATTTCTTTTACTAGCAAAATTACTCCTACAATCCACTTACTGCAGTTTAGGTTCTGACTATTGGCAACATAAATGGCCTTAAAACACACCTTCAGGAAAACTAATTAACTTCATCTGACTTAACAATATTTTACTTGGGATTTTCTATGTATTCAGAGTACTCTGTCTATACCATTTGGTACTTTTCAATGTGTTACTTTCTTAAGTAATTTCACGTGCTCATCGTTTACAGAGCATGAATTAGGCAATAATCGCATGTGATGCAGAGAAGAGTATATGCTCAGTAGTCAACAGAGGGATGTAGGAGGTTGGACAACCAGGACGTTTATGAAGAACAGCGGTGACTAATTTTCTTTCTAGGCAGTCTTGGCTTGTCTCTCTACCTTGTCCCCATGGATCTCTTCTACCCTCTTGGTGTCATACCCCTTAAACACATACCTCCCCTTAAACACTACTCTGGCTGCCATCCATGCTTAAAAATTATTGTCGATTACCTGACAAATTAATTTTTCATTTTATTTTAAAATATGCCATGGTTGGAAGGAGTACCAAAAGGTGAGCTGTCCTATGCTTGTTAAAGAGAGGGTTGGATTGCAAGGTAGCAGAACCACTTTAAACTCTATAGTCATGAGCCATCAACAGCATCATGTTTTACAAGTAGTCTCCCATGCAATATTTCATCTGATCTGACCACAATCCTACTGAGACAGGGAGGGCAGGTACTAATCACATTTTACAGGTGAAGAACAGATTCAGAAAAGTTGACCTGTTCAGATCTCACTTAGAGTAAACAAAGCAATTCAGCATTGTTTAAATTGTCATTAAATCTGAGTAACTTTCAATATGGGTTCTCTGGTGGCGTGGAGTGAAGTGAAATGAAAGTCGCTCATCGTGTCAGACTCCTTGCAACCCCATGGACTATATGTGGTCCATGGGATTCTCTAGGCCAGAATACTGGAATGGGTAGCCTTTCCCTTCTCCAGGGGATCTTCCCGACCCAGAGACTGAATCTGCATCTCCTGAACTGGCAGGCAGATCCTTTACCACTGGCCACCAGGGAATTCTTATCTATATTTGATATCATATTTCAAATGATTCTGAGGACGTTTTGATCATTTGGAATTCTGTGGAAATTAAAGACATTTTCAGTCTAGAATGCTGTTGTTATTCTGCCAAGAAATACACAGAGGGAAGCCCTCTGCTGGCTTAATGGTAAAGAATATATCAGGAGGAGATGCAGGTTCGATCCCTGGGTTGGGAAGATCCCCTGGAGGAAATGGTAATCTACTCCAGTATTCTTGCTTGGGGAACCCCATGGACTGAGGAGCTTGGTGGGCTACAGTCATTGGGCTAGCAAAAGAGTTGGACATGACTTAGTGACTAAACAACCAGAACTTTCATTATTCAAATAAAATTTTTAGTACAGTGCCAGAAATAAAACTTGTTTTTGTCTTGCCATTAGGCGGATTCATCTCTCTCCCTAAACTGCGACCTCATTTACTACAGGCACTCATTTTCCAATTATAAAAAGTAAAATAAACATGACTACCAGCTAGAGTAGTCTCACCAAACTCTCCTTTCCAAAAATGTAGAAATCCAAAATTTACCTACCCTTGAATCTTTCAAACTGATATACTTTGGTTGAAAAAAAGAAGTTGATCTATGCTTATCTGTACATGTGAATTAATATAAAAGTCAAGCAAAAATGAGTTATATTTCCACTTTATTGTCCTGGAAGGTACCTCATCTATCCCAAACTATCTTTCCAGCTTTATTTCCAACTATATCCTCTCCTCTAGACACAACAGATTGTTCCTCAAATACACTCTGTACTTTTCTAAGTTTCCTCTACTGGAAATGTCCTTTCCCACCCATTTCCTCTTATTCAAACTCTACCCCTTCTTCAAGGACTGGTATTAATGCTATCTACTTTACATACATGCAGACTTCCTGACCCCTAAGTCAGAATTAATCTCTCCCTCCTTCATGAGGCTACTGTACTTTCTCTGGACCTCTGTTTTATACTGAGTTCATTGTGTTTTATAGTTCATGGCTATATATATATATATATCAGCTCAGAGCTTGTGGCAAGGGAGTATCTTTCTTTAGTTTTATACCTACCACACGCATACTGTAGATGTATGAAAAACTGGTTTTACCTAACACAAATTATTTAGCAAACAGAACACTGTCTTATATCAGGCTTTCATCATATCTCACTTGGACTTGGTCTAGTAAAGCAGTCTCCTGGTCAGTTTCCTCAACCTCTAATTCTGGCTTTCTCCACCGTATTTTCCATATTACTACCACAGTGGTCTAAGGCAGAAACCTGACCATGTCCCCTTCTAAATGTACACTATTCTCCACTGTCTAAAGGTGGTCTTGACATGACCCTGGTCTACTTCTCTCCCACTGTGCATGGTTAGTTCATGCAGGTGTGCATCCATGTTTACACACGTTTCCATGTTTATCACAACAGCAAACTCTCACCTATACTCCTGTAAGAACATCTACCAGATCCATCATTCTAACAGCTCATTCTTTATGCCTCATCTCAGGGGAGGTATAATATGGCAGTTGAGTTAAACATCATCTGTGTTTAAATCTTAGGTTGTCCTTACTTGGGAGAGTAATTCTGAGTAAGTTAAACTTCGCAAATACAATTGAGGGAAGACTGGAAAACTCTCTAGCTTCACCATTCTTTTCCTGCTCTCTTTGCAATACAACTCTGCTCTAGTGGTTAGGTTGGGCAACATCAACATTTACTGTAAAATACAAAAATAAGAGCCAGCATTAAAATCTAAGCTCTAGGTTCCTTGTCAGAAGAAGTATTTGCTTTACTTTAAAACAAATAAGCTGTACTCTTTGTTTTCTTCTAGCTCCGAATTCACTGTATACTAAAATATGAAGTAACAAAACAGAAAATTTCAAATTCTTTTTCAGTTACAATAGTTGTCCATCTCAGCAAGGATGTACATACTGTACATTTTCATACATTTTTGCCTCGTATATCTTTGGTGGAGTCTGTTCAGATCTTTTGTCCATTTCTTAAATTGCTTTGTTTTCTTATTGTTGAGTTTTAAGAGTTCTTTATATACTCTGGATACACGGTTTTTTATAAGAAATGTAATTTGGAAATATTGCTTCCCAGTCTATGGCTTGTCTTTTTATGCCCTTAATAGCATTTTCTGCAGAGCCAAAGTATTTAAATTTATTAGTGTATTTCATGTTTTTTGTATCTTAAAAACTCATTATCAAATCCAAGTTCATATGGGCTTTTCTCCTTTGTTTTCTTTCAGAAGCTTAGAAGTTCTGCAGTTAGTTTTATGATTCATTTTGAGTTAATTCCTAATTAAATGTGTATATGTGTCAAGATTACTTTTGGAGCATATCAAACTCTATTCTATTACCATTTGTTGAAAAGACTACCATTTCTCAATCAAATTGTCTTTGTACTTTTGTCAGAAATCAGAAAACTATATTTGTATGAATCTATTTCTGGGCGCTGTATTCTGTCCCATCAATCTCTCTCTACTCTTTAGCCATCTAGTATTTCTTCCTCTTTAACATTTAATAGGTATGCAATGCTCTAGATTTGGTCAACAGAATATGCTTAATTAAGTATCCCTTCTAGTTCAAGGTTCATGTCCAATGTATGTATTGTAGTTTGATTTATGAGTTTCCTTCCATCCTAAGAATAAAAAAATGGAAATCTAACAACAATAACAAAAAGTTGACCTAAGCAGAAATTGACTAATGTGTAGCAGAAAAGTAATGTTGTAGCATGCAATAATATACTAAGGCTAGGCAACTGTGCTACCTAGAAACTGGGAGTTTTTCAACATTAAAGGGCCCAGATGAGGTAAATCCCTTTGGCATAATCTCGTTTCATATTAGATTTATAGCTCTATAGTTGTTTTAATTGCTTGCACTTTGTTTTAACCCGGTTTAGATGCCAGATGTTCATCTGTATTAAACTTCAATAGTAATAGTGCTATAAATAAAAAGAGTAACTCAAAAATACATACATTACAAACATTCTTAAAATGTTACTTTAAAAACTTTTAAAAAGAACAAATTAATCTTCTCATATGCAAATATGCCTTATGTGCTTTTTGTGGTGGAACAGTCATTTATCAGTATTTTATGAAAAGTATCTTGAGTTAGTAGGAGCTTTTACATGTGGTAAAAGGCTATTTATTACTTAAACTCCATGAATTAAGGTAATTCTAACATTTCTCCATTTTATGGCTCTAGCACCAAAGACCCAAAGCAGTGATGCTGCATTGAACCATCCTTAGACTGCAGCCCCACTCTGGAGGCCAAGGTCCTAGGTATTTTGTTGAAGGCTGTGTGTAAGTACTATAGCAGGTGTTATGTCTCTTTCTTCCTAGTGCAAACTGTTGCTATTCAGTGGCACAGCTTAGAAACAAGGTTAGCTTGGCTGGGAGAAGGGTTCTTCTCACTTTGTCTCTCTACAGTAACCACTGTTTTCTGCAAACATCTGAGCCTAACATTGAAAAAGACAAATGTTAGATGCAGGATACAGGATTTTTGGGGCTGGTGCACTGGGATGACCCAGAGAGATGGTATGGAGAGGGAGATGGGAAGGAAGTTCAGGATTGGGAAGATGTGTACACCCGTGGCGGATTCATGTTGATGTATGGCAAAACCAATACAGTATTGTAAAGTAAAATAAAGTAAAATTTAAAAAAAAAAAGGATACTGCATAGCTGATGAATCAAAGAGTAGAAATCTCAATAAAGGATCCCAAAGAGATTATAAAAAAAAAGAAAAAGACAAATAATCTATATTTAAACCTGTTTTTAATCTTTTTACCTTTACTCATTTATACTTTCAATACATAAAAAAAACATTAAGTAACATTTTTATCACTAATTAATTTATTAAAAAACTGTGAGCAAAGACTTAAATATTTACTAAAATGTAAACACATTTTGTTACAAAATTCATTGCATACCATACAGTAAGTATCACTTAAAACAATTTTAAAAAATCCTAATTTTTAAAACTTCACTAGGACACTGATAAATCTAAGAGTATAATGACGAGCATAAAGTAAAGTAATTAATACTGGTGATAACTCTGCAATGTTATCCTGGGCTTCAAATTCTGGGCTATTCTCCAGAAGCATCAGGATTAGACATTCTCACCTTCTATCACATGAAATATGCTTTCACAGGTCAGCCATAGATCTTTTTTCCTACATGACTAGGCAAGTACATACAAATTGCATCTAAAACTGAATCTTACCAAAGAGCAGCAAGGATATAAAATAGAGACTATAACACTCAAGTCTTTGTATGAGGCCTACATGATTATCTTTCTGAACTCTTTGAAGTCCAGCCAAGGGTTTTTCTTTTTAACTCCCTTACATAAAGACCAACTTTAAGACATTTCAAGTTACTGTCAATACTGCGAACAAATAAGCACATCCAGAAATTTTCTATTAATCTGTAATGATTAATAAAATCATTGATAAAAAGGTAAATGCTTATCTAAAAGGAAAAAGAAATTGGCAGGAAGTCATTATATAACTTTTGAAGTTAAGAAAACATTTTCTTAGGATCAAGAAAATCAAATATACAGCAAAGAACAAATCTAACTTCCTATCTGTTGAGTACATATATACCTTTGATCTAATGAATTTCTAGAACAAATTGAAAACACAAATTAAAAAGAAAGGATTTAATACTTAAGCTTGCATGCCAATTAATAACTGCCTTTGACCATAAGAAAAGTACTTTTCAGTAGGAACAGAGTCCTATCCACTATCATGTAATAAACTCGAGACTGTTTAAACAAGATAAATCTTTAAAGAAGCAGCTAAATCAACAATATAAATTTTAAAATGGAAAGCAAATTGTGCTGACATTACAAAATTTTCAATTAGTGATACCATAAAAATGTATTAAGAACCTTTAACAAAAAAATGAAGTAGAAGATAGGTTTATATTCACTTCCTTCCTGTCTATATTCCCACCTGAAAGGACCTACCCTATTAACAGCCCTGGAAGAAACAGGCTTACTATATTTATTGACTTACTAAAAAAAATAAATAAAATAGAAAATTACATTAAAAATCTCACATTAAGCCACTGAAGCTATACTTCAAAGTAATACTGGGAAACCTATTTAAGGTTTAACACTCACATGAAAGTGAAAGTGTTAGTTGCTCAGTCGTGTCCAACTCTTTGCAATCCCATGGACTATAAACCCGCTAGGCTCCTCTGTCCAAGGAATTATCCAGTTAAGAATATTGGAGTGGGTTGCCATTCCCTTCTCCAGGAGATCTTTCCAACCCAAGGATCAAACCCTGGTCTCCTGCACTGTAGGCAGATTCTTTACTATCTGAGCCACCACGAAAGCCCTTAACACTCACATAGGTGCATTTATATAGTACACACATTGAAATCAATATAAATGCATGCTTACATTGAACAAACTGATACACATGGCATAGCAATATCTAAATAACAAAAACTAAGGAAGGAGGAGAGGTCAGATTTTTCTAACATATCAAAATTGGCAAAAAGGAAAGAACTGTAGTGAATTGTGAGATTCTTCTTCAAGGTAAGTCTTTACTGAAGACTTGATATCATGTCTACTCTTAAAAAGACAAGCTTAAATAAACGCTAAGATTCAATAGGGCTAACAAAATAGAACAAAATCCACTTGCTTAGACGATTAATGCTGATGAAACACTAAAGTAATCATTCTTAAAACTGTAGAACTTGTAGAAAAAGTGACTTTGGTGGGGAGAAGAAACCCTTTAACCCCCTAGAGTAGAGTGCCCATTGTCTTCTACAAAATCTGAGCCTGAAAAGGACAGATAAGTTAGTCCCAAACTTGCTTTTTAAACTTGTTTAATTTTATTCTCTGATGCTCCCAACACTGTGAAAACATTAAGTAATGTATATTTTCATCACTACTTAACTAGCTTCAAAAACTGTGAGCAAATCATATTAGACCTACTGAATGAGTTTTGTTTTTTTGTTTGCTTTTTTGAGGGGAGCAGGTCCTAGCATTTGTTGTTGTTTAGTTGCTAAGTTGTGTCCAACTCTTCTGTGACCTCGTGGACTATACTCACGAGGAGGACTATAGCTCCTCTGTCCATGGGACTTCCCAGGCAAGAATACTCTAGTGGGTTGCTATTTCCTTCTCTAAGGTCCTGTCCCCAGGTCATCTGGGTATGTGCCATCAGTAGGGATGGAGGCCATTATTTAAGCAGTGTGGTAGCCTCTCTGACAAGATGACACTTGAATAAGGAACTGAATGGCTACTAAGAGGAGGAATGGTTACTAAGACTATCTCAGAGAAGAAAGTTTCAAGCTGAGGCAACCCCAAGTGCAGAGGCTTGAAAGAAGAATGAGCTTTAAGTGTCTGTGGAACAGCAAGAAGGATAACATGCCAGGTGTGAAATGAGCAACAAGAGTAAGGTGGCTAACAGCTTGGTAATAAGTGTAAGAAAGTGAGGACCAGAGAAGAGAGTGGGGAGGTTGCCTTCGCTAGAAGATGAATTCAGATGTAGATAAGTAGATTTCATGGTGGGAAAACGAGACAGCTCTCCCATAACTTCTGTTTCTGTAATGAAATAAGCAGCAAGATGATTCGCCAAAAAGTAAGAGGACGGATGGAAATGCTGAGTGTTATTGACTGCAATGATTCTCTTCCAGGAACAACGAGAAAACCAACTAAGAAAATTATCTGAAATAATGAAGCAGCTATTCATTTCCTCCCTTCCCACATTCCCACCTTAGAGAATCTGGCCTACTCACAGCCCTGGAAGAAACAGTCTTACACTATCAGCTAGACTTAGGATCTGCCACACTTAATAGAAAGCTATAACACACCTAGACAGCCTACTAAAAAGCAAAAACATCACTTTGCCAACAAAGGTCCATATAGTCAAAGCTATGGTTTTACCAGTGGTCATGTAGGGATGTGGGAGTTGGACCATAAAGAAGGCAGAGTACCGAAGAATTAATGGTTTCATATTGCGGTGAGGGAGAAGACTCTTGAGAATCCCTTGGACAGCAAAAAGATCAAACCAGTCAATCCTAAGGGAAATCAACCCTGAGTACTCACTGGAAGGACTGATGCTGAAGCTCCAATACTTCGGCCACCTGATGCAAAGAGCCAACTCATTGGAAAAGACCCTGATGCTGGGAAAGAATGAAGGCAAGAAGGAGATGACAGAGGATAAGATGGTTGGATGGCATGACCAAGACTCGATGGAAATGGGTTTGAGCAAGCTCAGGGAGTTGGTGATGGACAGGGAAGCCTCAGGTGCTGCAGTCCATGGCGTTGCAAAGAGTTGGATACAACTGAGCAACTGAATTGATGTCTATTTTTGTGTTTTCTGCCAGGAGGAGGATGGATAAATTTATTACACAGGCACAGGTGTTTATAGCAATTCCTGGAAAAAGCACAGAGGCTGTAGTAGATTGTGTTACTGTTTCTAAGCACTCGGTGAAAGGTTGATGCTTTACCATGTGGACATCAGGCTTGGCTATATCACTTGCTCTGGCTAATAAAATGGTGAAGTGATATATGCCACTTCTAGGTAGAAGCTTTAAGAACTAGCATATGATTCATTGTCACTCTTTTCCCTCTACCCTGCTTCTCAGAAAGAGGCTGTTCCTTCATCCTCTATCCGTGAATGAAAATGATAATGGAGCAGATGTACAGATCTCACCAGGATGTAGCTAGAGCAAGAAATAAACATTAATTTTAAACCAGTGAGATTTGGGGATTGTTTGTGACTACAGCATAACCTGACCTAAACTGATTTTTGTTTGGTTGCTCAGTCGTCTCTGGCTCTGCAACTGACTTAAAAGGTGAAAGTGAGAGTTGCTTCATTTGTGTCTGGTTCTTTGCGACCCTATGGACTGTAGCCCACAAGGCTCCCCTGTCCATGTAATTCTCCAGGCAAGAATACTGGAGTGGGTTGCTGTGCCCTTCTCCAGGGGATCTTCTAGATCCAGAGATCGAATCTGGGTCTGCTGCATACAGGCAGATTATTTACCATCTGAGCCACCAGGAGGAGCAATTAAATAAGAAACAATTCAGTATGTATGTTTACGTGTTGAGACATCAATGTATAACAGAAAGGACTAACAGGAGAGAAGCAATAGGAACATCCAGGGTTCCTGTCTCAATTCTTATCACACTACTTAGCCAATTATCCAAGCCAGAAAACAATCATCTGGAAGATATCTTTTTCCTCCAAGTCTCCTACATCCAATCTATTACCTCCTTAATGTCTCTTGTATCTATCCTCACAGATACTATCTTAATTAGCCTCTTACTACCTTTCCCTCGCACTAATGTAATAATCCACTAATTTGCCTTTCTGCTTCAGTCTCCTTCCTCTAATCCACTCCCTACATTTATACAGAGTAATACATATTCCTAAAACGATGTTGCCACTTTGCCACAAACATACCACATGAGACACACTTCAGCTGGACACACAGGAGTCAACCCTAGCCAACCCCTCTCTAGGCTCCATGAAGGTATCAAACCACTGCAGGTTCAGGTACAGGTTTTGCCACTTTTTGGCCACAAGTCACTTAACCTCTTCAAGTACAATTTTTTTTTTCCTTTGTAAAATAAGAATCATAATGTTATTCGCAGCTTTGTTCTCAGGATTAAATTAGAGAAATAAACTGAGTTGGCATAATTTATTGCCTGGTCTCACCATAGAACAATAAACACTTGTGGAATAAGAGAACAGATCTCTGGCTATGAAAACTTCACAGCTCTTATTGGCTTATCTAATTGTCTCCCTTTACTAAGCAGCTTGAGAAGGGTCTGAGCCTTTCTCATCTGAGCATCCTAGGACCAAGCACAGTACCTGGACTAAAGAGGAACTCAAAGTATTAAAGTTAAGTGATATCTGAAAGTGGATAACACCCTGAATGGTTAGAGAAGGGAACAGAGAGAAAGGGTGAAGTCAGAGTGAATAAAATCAATAATGATAAATCTTCCTCAAGTCCTTGTGTAACTACATGTGCTTTTAACTTTGTGCTAAACAAGAACTTGGCATCTTGGGGGGCTATTCTCTTCTGTATTTAACCAAACTACTCTTGCCAACTTCATTTACAGGTGAATTCACAAAGTCCTGATAAGGAAGGTAGGAAAGCAATGAATGTTTAAAAATTCTTCAGTGTGACAACACTGAACATTTCCTCAAATGCTGGATAACTTAAAAGAATGTTTTCTCGCACATAATCTCAATGCTACATTTCAAATGTATAATTCCACTGCCTATAAACAATTGATACCACAAGATCAACAGAATGTAACTCTCAAGGGTAATACAAATCAATATATTCTGCTGCTGCTATTGCTGCTGCTGAGTCGCTACAGTCATGTCCGACTCTGTGCGACCCCATAGATGGCAGCCCACCAGGCTCCGCCGTCCCCAGGGTTCTCCAGGCTCCGCAGTCTCTGGCATTTTCCAGGCTCCACCATCCCTAGGATTCTCCAGGCAAGAATGCTGGAGTGGGATGCCATTTCCTTCTCCAATGCATGAAAGTGAAAAGTGAAAGTGAAGTCGCTCAGTCGTGTCCGACTCTTCGAAACCCTATGGACTGCAGGCTACCAGGCTCCTCCATCCATGGGATTTTCCAGGCAAGAGTACTGGAGTGGGGTGCCATTGCCTTCTCCACAATACATTCTAAAGAGATGCAACTACTTCTTCTCTATTTTGACAGGAGAATCTCCCCCCATATGTACATTTCCCTGTTTTCTTTCTGTCATATAAAACCTAACTGTAAAAATGGTAGGGAGGTTGTATTTCTGAAGTGTATAACTGAAGTTCAAAGACTTTTTGGGTTTTATTTTGAAAGTGATTCTTTGGATATGGATTAAGGTTATCAATAAACTAACTGGGCATTTTAAAGTGGTATTTTATTTCAAACTGCCCAAGAAACAGTTTTATCCAAATCTTGCTATAAATACCCAAAAAGAAAAAAACTGGAAGCTCACCAGAAAAGTCAAATAATGGTATAGTTTATAACTATTTCATAATTTTTAAAATTACAGGTAAAGACAATATGATAAACCATCTAGTCTACATAAGGAGATTATACAACACTAGATGATTTGACAATGCTAAAATGTTATTTCTTTTAGATAGTGGTTCCAAAAAATGGCCTATCTTACTAGGATTTGGGTGGAACTTATGAGATTACTGTATTTTACTATTCTTGATCTACAAAAAAGGCAATTATACATTCAATCCTTTTTAAACCTGGTATTTTAATCTTTTCCTGAAAGAAAAGATTGCCTACTTAACGTCTATAATATTTCACATGCATTTCCGTTATAGCACATGCCATATTGAATTGTAATTAACTGTTTACAATTCTTACTCTTGTGCTACAGTTGTGAACATTTGTGGGCAGAAACCATTTCTCCTGTGTTTTTATGTTCCTGGGGCCTGGCACTGTCTGGCATATAGCAGTTCTCGCACAGTAACTGACAATAAGAGAATAGAAGGATAGATAAAGAAAGAACATACAAAAAAGAAAAGTCAAGTTCTAGTAAAAGTTAGTATGCAAACTAGCTGCTACCAGACTGCTCCAAAACTTAACATCTGATGTTAAACCCAAATATTTTCTGAAAATACAGTATTTAAACCACTACTACTCCATACCAAAGAAATAACACTTGCAAATTTTCAGAGACCACTTATCCAGTATATAGATCTTACATATCTTTCTTTTCTTTTTTTACTCTCTGCTTCAGTACAATATCTTGGGGCAACAGAGGTGAAAAGCAGCAGAAATGCTCTAACTGGTTAATTTCATTCCTTGCTTATAAAAGTTCTGAGATCAGCAGGGGGACTTCTTAGAGATCATGGTTTTAATGATTTACATAGGATGGTTAGACTGTCTCTGGACTTCAATCTTTGTTACTGTATTATCTTTTAAATTTTGTACTATCATTTTTAAATGTGCCTTATCTTTTAAATTTTTGAAACTTAAATATGACACTATCTTTCTGAATTCGCTAAAGTAAACTAAAGTACTGGAGACAGCTATGTACTTCCTCAAGTTTGATCATAAAGTAAGAGAAACAGAATACAAAGTATATTAAGACTCAAAAAATTCCCCAAGGCTCAGGGAAAACTTATTAATATTTTTCAGAAGGCTAGAAATATTGAGGAAATAAAAGTATTCAAAGTGCCATAAGAAAATGTGGTCCCATATTTCAAATTCAACAAAAGGAGACTTACCGTGTAAGGCTAAAATTAGCAACAGCTCATTTGGATGTTCACCCAAGCCAAAGGAGGTATTTCTGACTGTATTATCCCTTGTTTCATAATTTAAAGTTCAACTCATTAGGTTTCAAACTCAATTTTGATATTTATATCTAAATTTTTGATACTATCAGATAAGATAGTTCATATTCAGTTAACCTAACACAGCTTATGAATAGAACACAAATTAACTTGACTTTACCAAATAAGAGAACTGTTTTTATAAAAAAGGAATAGTGCCACAGTTGACTTAATGTGACATAACACAGCTGACCAAACAAGAACCTCTGCAAACACCAAAACTAACATTACTCCAGTTAACCTTGAACAGCTACTACAGAAACTAACGATGGCGATTTCAGGGTACATGTCAAGATTTCTTTAATTTATATTTTAATTTGATGAAAATAATATAGAAGAGTAATCACAATAAAATTAGAGATGATAGAAATTACACAATAAAAGAAAGGATTTCCATGATGACTGTAATCAGCACAACAGACCACTGATTTCTGACTATCCAGTCTGCTTGTTACATCTGACTTTACTGTTTAGCCATTTATTATAAATCTATACACATATGCGAAAAAAGAAGTAGAGCAGACAACTCAGCTTGGTTTATATGATTAACTTGCAGCAGCTGAGCTCCACCTACAGGCAACAAAAGGATTCTTTAGAAAAAATTTTAAAACAGGACTTTGCAAAAGACAGGCTGCAATGCCTTTCAGTTAATCTTGAGTGCACATTAGAATAACCTGTGCTTTCTAAAACTTCTCATGGTCCAAACATTTTGACTGTCTTAATTGCGGCGGGGTGGGGGTGGGGGTTTCCTCAGGTGATTCAAATATATGGAAAAGATTGAGATACTGATTTGGGTTTTTAACAGCACACGTCTTGAAAAACATTAGGAAAACTCAGTATCATTCTGTTTCTTCTAAAATGACTTCCCACTATACTGACCTTTTTACTTTTTCAGAGATTAAATTGAGTTCCATTGATATTAATATTTTGTCTCTGTCAGACTGCAAAAAAGACTTGGAAGTGATGCAACTTTTTTTTTTTTTTTAAGTCTAGTACTTGGTGGGGATTACGGTTAACCCTAACTGCACACTAGAATATATGGACAGATTTTACAAAGTATTATTGTCCTAAATGTTATATTCTCAGAAGTTAGAAAAGTAGTTACTGTTAGGGGATAAAGGAAGAAATAACCAGAAAAGGGCAAGGGGGAGACCTGTGGGTAATGGCAATTTTGTTTCTTGAACTGAGTGATGGGTATAGGGGTGTATTTGGTGTGTAAAAATTCAACTATACGTGCACTATGAAATATAGTTCATACAGATAAATTCTGTATGTATATTATACTTAAATTGAAAGTTAAAATGTTAAAAAAGGATATGCCTAGACTTCACGTCAGACTAAATCATTCAGAATCTTTGGGAGTGGGATCTGGGTATCAATAGTTTTTCTTTTTAACATGTTTCCAGTGAATCTAATGTGGAGTCAGGAGGTAAAAACCGCTCCCCTAATGGATCACAAATGCATTCATTCATTCATTCATTCACCCACTCATTACACAAACTTCAATGACTAATTACCATACACTTATTACATAAGACTCAGAGGACCTAAAGATAAATAAGATGATCTCTGAAGGAATTCACTCCAGGCAATGGGTAGAAGGCAAACCAATAAATCTCAAGTGATAAATACAAGTAAGTCACTTACAAGATCTACAGAAATGATTTGTCAATGAAGGATTCATTCTTTTTTGTTGTTCATTTATTTACATAAATATTTGTGTACTTATGATATTTGACCACAGATAAATGGACATAATCTCTGCCTTTAAGAAAATTACAGTATAAGGCCACACAAAGAAGAAATATATATATATATAAACCTGATATCATACTAACTATCACAGAAGCATGAGAAAGATGCTATAGGAATACCCTGGGAAACACCCTGGGGAGTTGGAAATTGCTGACCTTAGAGCTAAGATGATACAAACTTGAACTAGTCCAGTGGCACAGGTGGTAAAAATTACTATTCCAGAGGAGTGCTTCTCAAACTTGAATATACAAATCACCTGGGGACTCTACTAAAATGCAGATTCTGATTTAAAAGTGTGAGGTGGGGCTTGAAACTTGGCATTTCTATGAAGATCCCAAGTGCAACACAATTTAAGTGGCAAGTTCGTGAGGAGGATGGTTTTTAAGCGGGAAAAAGCAAAAAAATGCCAAATTCCACAACAGAGACACTAGGAAAAACAAAAACTGGAAAGCAGTCACTAGATGTGTCAAATACATGGCCTTAGGGAGAGTAGTTTCAGGAGAGTGATGAAGGAAAAGCTGAATGATGTGTATTTAGAAATAAATGGGAACTAAGGTGGTGGGGACAGGAAATAAAATTAAGTGGTTTTCTTTTTTCCCACTCTTGAAGTCTATCCACAAGTTGAAGGAAGGCAAGAGTGAGAGAGAAAACTAAAAACAAAGGAAAGAGGATGGAATCATTTTCAGTGGGTAGAGGGATTCCTACCTTTACAGTAGAAGAGGAGGAGATAAGAATTGATGTGAATAAACAGGGAAAAGAATATGAGTTGAAGAAGGTACTCCTGTTTCATAGAGCAGAAAGCCAGGTGATCTGAGGAAGGGGAGTGAACCTGAGGTTGAAGGGGAGCACCAGGGGCTGGGTAATGAAGATGCCCTGGAGGCACAGCTGAGGCTGGACTTGTCCCTGGCTGTGTGGGTCTGCTCAGCAGCATTCAGTAGTCAAGGCAGAGGCTTAGAGAAAGTGGACTGGATAAGAGTGAGACTATACACAGAAAAGGAAGGAAGCAAGAGACAGAGATCCTCAGGTCAGAACAAGCACATGAAAGAAAAGAAAGGAGAGAAGGTAATAAGAGCTTTGGATTTTTTTCCCCTCTTGAACCCCTAAGTATTCTTCAGCAGAACAATTAGGAAAATATTCCACTCTGTAAATCTGCTAAAAATTATATTGTGAAATATCATTCCCCAACTTAAATATTAAGTACTCAAGAAACCTGCTTGTAGGTTTACCATCCAAAGTGATAAACAGCTTTAACAGAGTCCAGATGTTTCTTTACCACAAATTTTCAGTAAAATCACACTTTGAATGGCTCTAGCATAAAAAGTTGACCAAGGCTAGTCTAGTCCTTGATCATACTACTCAAATCAGAAAACAACTGAAGGATAATAGAGTACTTCAAACACACCCAGGTGAAAAGTTTGTATATACCAAAAGAATTGCTTTTTGAATAGATAATGATTTCACATTGACATCTTACAGGGCTGGCAACTATCTATACCCATTATAATTTAACTTAGGCTGAGCAGTGATTTTCTTTTATTAATAAATACAATTACCCTTTTTTAAACCACATTACAATTTTTAAAGACTCTTAGAAGTTTCTTTTTCTTTTAACATAAATTAACTTGAGACAAACTATAGTGAAGCTGGTTTAGCTGACCAAAACCTCTAATGATTTTGAAATTTTCTTCCACTCAAAATAAGTGGTCATGAGACAATCACGGACGTTTTGAGACAAGAGAGAAAAACTGTATTTTCTCTCTGAAATTCTGTACTTTGTCCTGACCTCTTTATTTTTCTTTCATTTCTCTTTGTAGGGTAGGAGACGGAGGACAAAGGAGGGAGAAAGGAGGATGTGAATACTAAAAACCTGGGGGAAGAGAAGAACAGTTATAAATAGATGTTTTGTACTTACTATGGCAAGTTTTACCAAGTAAGTTTTATTTACCCTTACAGAAAATTCAACTTAGTTAAACTTTAAGTTATAGTAATTTTAGGGTATGTAAGTATTTAAAGTTGTATTAAGGCCAACAAAACAGAGCTGAGGACTTAAAAAGCACTTACATGAACAAATATTTGATTCACCTATTAAAAACTCAATGTATGTTTTGTCACATTATAAAGCTAATCTTTTAGAAATCAGACTTAAATTGCAATATTCAAACTTAAGTTGAAGAAAGTAGGGAAAACCACTAGACCATTCAGGTATGACCTAAATCAAATCCCTTATGATTATA
This sequence comes from Oryx dammah, assembly GCF_014754425.2. Lineage (NCBI taxonomy): Eukaryota > Metazoa > Chordata > Mammalia > Artiodactyla > Bovidae > Oryx > Oryx dammah. The sequence goes on along the minus strand of NW_024070204.1, from coordinate 56,624,047 downwards.
CAGTGGAAGTGAGAAATAGATTCAAGGGATTAGATCTGATCAACAGAGTGCCTAAAGAACTATGGATGGAGGTTCATAACACTGTACAGGAGGCCGTGATCAAAGCCTCCTTAAGAAAAAGAAATGCAAAAAGGCAAAGTTGTCTGAGAAGGCCTTACAAATAGCTGAGAAGAGAAACGAAAGGCAAAAGAGAAAAGGAAAGATACACCCATGTGAATGCAGAGTTCCAATGAACAGCAGGGAGAGTTAAGACAGCCTTCCTAAGTGATCAATGCAAACAAATAAAGAAAAACAATAGAATGGGAAAGACTAGAGATCTCTTCAAGAAAATTAGACATACCAAGGGAACATTTTATGCAAAGATGGGGGCAATAAAGGACAGAAATGGGATGGACCTAACAGAAGCAGAAAATATTAAGAAGAGGTGGCAAGAATACACAGAAGAACTGTACAAAAAAGATCTTCATGACTCAGATAATCACAATGGTGTGATCACTCACCTAGAGCCAGTCATCCTGGAGTGCAAAGTCAAGGGAGCCTTAGGAAGCATCACTATGAACAAAGGTAGTGGAGGTGATGGAATTCCAGTTGATCTATTTCAAATCCTGAAAGATGATGCTGTGAGAGTGCTGCACTCAATATGCCAGCAAATTTGGAAAACTCAGCAGTGGCCACAAGACTGGAAAAGGTCAGTTTTCATTCCAATCCCAAAGAAAGGCAATGCCAAAGAATGTTCAAACTTCTGCACAATTGCACTCATCTCACACGCTAGCAAAATAATGCTCAAAGTTCTCCAAGCTAGTGGAGAACTAGCTTCAACAGTATGTGAACTGAGAACTTCCAGATGTTCAAGCTGGATTTAGAAAAGGCAGAGGAACCAGAGATCAAATTGCCAACATCTACTGGATCACAGAAAAAGCAAGAGAGTTCCTGAAAAACATCTACTTTTGCATCATTGCTGCTGCTACTGCTGCTGCTAAGTCACTTCAGTCGTGTCTGACTCTGTGTGACCCCAGAGACGGCAGCCCACCAGGCTCCACCATCCCCGGGATTCATTAGCTATGCTAAAGCCTTTGACTATGGATTAAAATAAACTGGGGAAAATTCTTAAACAGATATGAGTACCAGAGCACCTTACCTGCCTCCTGAGAAATCTGTATGCAGATCAAGAAGCAACAGTTAGAACCGGACATGGAAGAACGAATTGGTTCCAGATTGGGAAACGAGTACCTCAAAGCTGTATGTTGTCACCCTGCTTATTTAACTTATATGCAGAGTACATCATGAGAAATGCTGGGCTGGATGAAGCACAAGCTGGAATCAAGACTGCTGGGAGAAATATCAATAACCTCAGATATGCAGATGACACCACCCTTATGGCAAAAAGCAAAGAGGAACTAAAGAATCTCTTGATGAAAGTGAAAGAGGAGAGTGAAAAAGCTGGCTTAAATCTCAACATTCAGAAAACAAAGATCGAAGATGGCGGAGGGATAGGATGGGGAGACCACTTTCTCCCTCACAAATTCATCAAAAGAACATTTCAATGCTGAGTAAATTCCATAAAACAACTTCTGAATGCTGGCAGAGGACATCAGGCACCCAGAAAAGTAGATCATTGTCTTCAAAAACAGGTAGGAAAAAATATAAAAGACGAAAAAAGAGACAAACGAGGTAGGGAGGGAGCTCTGTCCCAGGAAGGGAGTCCCATCCCAGGAAGGGATTCTTAAAAAGAGAGAAGTTTCCAAACATCAGGAAACACTCTCGCTGCTGAGTCTGTGGCGAGCCTTGGAAGCACAGAGGGCAACATAACAGTGAAGAAAAATAAATAAATAATTAAAACCCACAGATTACCAGCCCAACAGTAACTCCCCCAGCGGAGAAGCAGCTCAGACACCTGCATCTGCCACTAGCAAGTGGGGGCTGGGCAGGGAGGCGTGGGCTGCAGTGCTTTTTAAGAATTGGTCCCGAATGCCCTGAGTGTAACAAGAGCGAACTAACTTGGGCTAGCATACCAGACCGTGGGATAGCTACCACACGAAAAGCTCTAACATAAGAAACCACCAGGACCGTGCACAGAACAAAGGACAGAACAGAAATAGCCAGCTGCAGACCACACCCCTCCGGTGACAGGCAGCCAGAGCTGTAAGGGCTGGAAGGGGGCAATCGCAGCCCCGAGAGAGACATTTCCTACTAAACTGCAAGCAGGCTTCCTTGCTAAGACTTCTTGGGGTTCTGGACAGTCACTATCTGCCTCAGAAGGGGCACCAGCGGTACACCCAGAAAACTGAGCAGCAGGGACGGGAAAGGTGGTAAGTGGCAGCGACCGCGCTCACCAAACACCTGAGCTACTCGGACCTGGGAAGGGCACAAAACGCAGGCCCAACCGAATCTGCGCCTCTGAGGGCTACCTGAGCGCCAAGCCTGAGCAGCTTAGACCGGGGAGGTGCACGCAGCCTAGGGCCGGCCTCAGATGGTTCCCGGCAGAGCAATGTAGAGCCTAAGCGGTGTGCACCGTGAGCATCTGTGGCTGAGACACTGCGAGCACATGCCAGTGTTATTTGTTTGTGCATTCCCTCCCTCCCCACAGCGTGACTGAACAAGTGAGCCTAAAAAAAAAGAAAAAAAAAAAAAAAGTGTCCACCACCGCCCCTCTTGTGTCAGGGCGGAAATCAGACACTGAAGAGACCAGCAAACAGAAGAAGCTAAACAGAGAGAACCAACTTGAAAGTGACCCCACACTGCCCACAACACCAGAGAAAGTCCCAGATCTTTACTATTTTTACTATCATTCTCTTTTTTTTTTTGATGTTGCTGTTTGTTTTTTCTTTTCTTTTTTTTTACTTAACTTTAAAAAATTTTTAAGTCCTCTATTTCTCCTTTAATTTTTATTTTTATAACCTACTATTACTTAAAAAAAAAGGACCCTATTTTTAAAGCAAATGCCATATATTTTTTTTTGTGGTTGTTGTTGTTATTTTTAAATAATTCTTGTGACTTTGTGTTTTTTCTTCTTCTTCTTTTCTTTAATATTGTATTTTTGAAAATCCAACCTCTACTCTAGATTTTTAATCTTTGCTTTTTGGTATTTGTTGACAATTTTGTACATTTAAAAACACAATCTTCAGTATCCAATTTTACCTGAGAGTGAGATTACTGGCTTGACCACTCTCTCCTCCTTTGGACTCTCCTTTTTCTCCACCAGGTTGTCTCTGTCTCCTCCCTCTCCCTTCTCTTCTCTACCCAACTCTGTGAATCTCTGTGTGTTCCAGACGATGGAGAACACTTAGGGAACTGGTTACTGGCTGGATCTGTCTCTCTCCTTTTCATTTCCCTCTTTTATCTTCCTGGCCACCTATGTCTATTCCTCCCTCTCCTCTTCCCTGTATAAATCCGTGAACATCTCTGAGCAGTCTAGACTGTGGAGCGCACATAAGGAAGTGATTACTGGCTAGCTGGCTCTCTCCTCTTTTGATCCCACCTCATCTCATTCCAGTCACCTCTAACTACCCCCTCCCTCTTCTCTTCTCCATGTAACTCAGTGAACCTCTCTGGGTGTCCCTCAATGTGGAGAAACTTTTCATCTCTAACCTAGATGTTTTATCATCGGTGCTGTATAGACGGAGAAGTCTTGAGGCTACTGTAAAAATAAAACTGAAAACCAGAAGTAGGAGGCTTAAGTCCAAATCCTGAGAACATCAGAGAACTCCTGATTCCAGGGAACATTAATCGATAGGAGCTCATCAAACACCTCCATACCTACACTGAAACAAAGCACCACCCAAGGGCCAACAAGTTCCAGAGCAAGACATACCACGCAAATTCTCCAGCAACACAGGAACACAGCCCTGAGCTTCAATATACAGGCAGCTCAAAGTTACTCCAAAACCACTGACATCTCATAACTCATTACTGGACACTTCATTGCACTCCAGAGAGAAGAAATCCAGCTCCACCCACCGGAACTCTGACACAAGCTTCCCTAACCAAGAAACCTTGACAAGCCACTGATACAACCCCACCCACAGTGAGAAAACTCCATAATAAAGAGAACTCCACAAATTCCCAGAATACAGAAAGGCCACCCCAAACGCAGCAACATAATCAAGATGAAGAGACAGAGAAATACCCAGCAGGTAAAGGAACAGGAGAAATGCCCACCAAACCAAACAAAAGAGGAAGAGATAGGGAATCTACCTGAGAAAGAATTCCAAATAATGACAGTGAAAATGATCCAAAATCTTGAAATAAAAATGGAATCACAGATAAACAGCCTGGAGACAAGGATTGAGAAGATGCAAGAAAGGTTTAACAAGGACCTAGAAGAAATAAAGAAGAGTCAATATATAATGAATAATGCAATAAATGAGATCAGAAACACTCTGGAGGCAACAAATAGTAGAATAACAGAGGCAGAAGATAGGATTAGTGAAATAGAAGATACAATGGTAGAAATAAATGAATCAGAGAGGAAAAAAGAAAAAAGAATTAAAAGAAACCAAGACAATCTCAGAGACCTCCAGAACAATATGAAATGCTCCAACATTTGAATTATAGGAGTCCCAGAAGAAGACAAAAAGAAAGACCATGAGAAAATACTTGAGGGGATAATAGTTGAAAAATTCCCTAAAATGGGGAAGGAAATAATCACCCAAGTCCAAGAAACCAAGAGAGTTCCAAACAGGATAAACCCAAGACGAAATACCCCAAGACACATATTAATCAAATTAACAAAGATCAAACACAAAGAGCAAATATTAAAAGCAGCAAGGGAAAAACAACAAATAACACACAAAGGGGATTCCCATAAGGATAACTGCAGATCTTTCAACAGAAACTCTTCAGGCCAGGAGGGAATGGCAAGACATACTTAAAGTGATGAAAGAAAATAACCTACAGCCCAGATTACTGTACCCAGCAAGGATCTCATTCAAATATGAAGGAGAAATCAAAGGCTTTACAGACAAGCAAAAGCTGAGAGAATTCAGCACCACCAAACCAGCTCTTCAACAAATGCTAAAGGATATTCTCTAGACAGGAAACACAAAAAGGGTGTATAACCCGAACCCAAACAATAAAGTAAATGGGAACGGGATCATACTTATCAATAATTACCTTAAACGTAAATGGGTTGAATGCCCCAACCAAAAGGCAAAAACTGGCTGAATGGATACAAAAACAAGACCCCTATATATGTTGTCTACAAGAGACCCACCTCAAAACAAGGGACACATACAGACTGAAAGTGAAGGGCTGGAAAAAGATATTCCATGCAAATAGAGACCAAAAGAAAACATGAGTAGCAATACTCATGTCCGATAAAATAGACTTTAAAACAAAGGCTGTGAAAAGAGACAAAGAAGGCCACTACATAATGATTAAAGGATCAATCCAAGAAGAAGATATAACAACTATATATATATATGCACCCAATATATGAGCACCGCAATATGTAGGACAAATGCTAACAAGTATGAAAGGGGAAATTAACAACAACACAATAATAGTGGGAGACTTTGATACCCCATTCACACCTATGGACAGATCAACTAAACAGAAAATTAACAAAGAAACACAAACTTTAAATGATACAATAGACCAGTTAGACCTAATTGATATCTATAGGACACTTCACCCCAAAACAATGAATTTCACCTTTTTCTCAAGTGCTCACAGAACCTTCTCCAGGATAGATCGCATCCTGGGCCATAAATCTAACCTTGATAAGTTCAAAAAAACTGAAATCATTCCAAGCATCTTTTCTGACCATAATGCATTAAGATTAGATCTCAATTACAGGAGAAAAACTATTAAAAATTCCAACATATGGAGGCTGAACAATACGCTTCTGAATAACCAACAAATCACAGGAGAAATCAAAAAAGAAATCAAAATATGCATAGAAACGAATAAAAATGAAAACACAACAACCCAAAACCTGTGGGACACTATAAAAGCAGTGCTAAGAGGAAAGTTCATAGCAATACAGGCATACCTCAAGAAACAAGAAAAAAATCAAATAAATAACCTAACTCTACACCTAAAGCAACTAGAAAAGGAAGAAATGGAGAACCCTAGGGTTAGTAGAAGCAGGTTAAAAATTAGGGCAGAAATAAATGAAAAAGTAACAAAAGAGACCATAGCAAAAATCAACAAAGCCAAAAGCTGGTTCTTTGAAAGGATAAATAAAATTGACAAACCATTAGCCAGACTCATCAAGAAACAAAGGGAGAAAAATCAAATCAATAAAATTAGAAATGAAAATGGAGAGATCACAACAGACAACACAGAAATACAAAGGATCATAAGAGACTGCTATCAGCAATTATATGCCAATAAATGGACAACGTGGAAGAAATGGACAAATTCTTAGAAAAGTGCAACTTTCCAAAACTGAACCAGGAAGAAATAGAAAATCTTAATAGACCCATCACAAGCACGGAAATTGAAACTGTAATCAGAAATCTTCCAGCAAACAAAAGCCCAGGTCCACATGGCTTCACAGCTGAATTCTACCAAAAATTTAGAGAAGAGCTAACACCTATCCTACTCAAACTCTTCCAGAAAATTGCAAAGGAAGGTGAACTTCCAAACTCATTCTGTGAGGCCACCATCACCCTAATATCAAAACCTGACAAAGATGCCACAAAAAAAGAAAACTACAGGCCAATATCACTGATGAACATAGATGCAAAAATCCTTGACAAAATTCTAGCAATCAGAATCCAACAACACATTAAAAAGATCATACACCATGACCAAGTGGGCTTTATCCCAGGGATGCAAGGATTCTTCAATATCCCCAAATCAATCAATGTAATTCACCACATTAACAAATTGAAAAATAAAAGTCGTATGATTATCTCAATAGATGCAGAGAAGGCCTTTGACAAAATTCAACATCCATTTATGATCAAAACTCTCCAGAAAGCAGGAATGGAAGGAACATACCTCAACATAATAAAAGCTATATATGACAAACCCAGAGCAAACATTATCCTCAATGGTGAAAAATTTAAAGCATTTCCCCTAAAGTCAGGAACAAGACAAGGGTGCCCACTCTCACCACTACTATTCAACATAGTTCTGGAAGTTTTGGCCACAGCAATCAGAGCAGAAAAAGAAATAAAAGGAATCCAAATTGGAAAAGAAGAAGTAAAACTCTCACTGTTTCCAGATGACATGACTCTCTACAAAGAAAACCCTAAAGACTCCACCAGAAAATTACTAGAGCTAATCAATGAATATAGTAAAGTTGCAGTATATAAAATCAACACACAGAAATCCCTTGCATTCCTATACACTAATAATGAGAAAGTAGAAAAAGAAATTAAGGAAAAAATTCCATTCACCAATGCAACAAAAAGAATAAAATACTTAAGAATATATCTACCTAAAGAAACAAAAGACCTATATATAGAAAACCAGAAAACACTGATGAAAGAAATCAAAGAGGACACTAATAGATGGAGAAATATACCATGTTGATTGATCGGAAGAAGCAATATAGTGAAAATGAGTATACTACCCAAAGCAATCTACAGATTCAATGCAATCCCTATCAAGCGACCAGCGGTATTTTTCAGAGCTGGAACAAATAATTTCACAATTTGTATGGAAATACAAAAAACCTCAAATAGCCAAAGCAATCTTGAGAAAGAAGAATGGGACTGGAGGAATCAACCTGCCTGACTTTAGGCTCTACTACAAAGACACAGTCATCAAGACAGTATGGTACTGGCACAAAGACACAAATATAGATCATTCGAACAAAATAGAAAGCCCAGAAATAAATCCACACACCTATGGACACCTTATCTTCGACAAAGGAGGCAAGAATATACAATGGATTAAAGACAATCTCTTTAACAAGTGGTGCTGGGAAAACTGGTCAACCACTTGTAAAAGAATGAAACTAGATCACTTTCTAACACCACACACAAAAATAAGCTCAAAATGGATTAAAGATCTAAACGTAAGACCAGAAACTATAAAACTCCTACAGGAGAACATAGGCAAAACACTCTCCGACATAAATCACAGCAGGATCCTCTACGATCCACCTCCCAGAATACTGGAAATAAAAGCAAAAATAAACAAATGGGATCTAATTAAAATTAAAAGCTTCTGCACAACAAAGGAAACTACAAGCAAGGTGAAAAGACAGCCTTCAGAATGGGAGAAAAAAATAGCAAATGAAGCAACTGACAACTAATCTCAAAATTATACAAGCAACTTATGCAGCTCAATTCCAGAAAAATAAACGATCCAATCAAAAAATGGGCCAAAGAACTAAACAGACATTTCTCCAAAGAAGACGTACGGATGGCTAACAAACACATGAAAAGATGCTCAACATCACTCATTATCAGAGAAATGTGAATCAAAACCACAATGAGGTACCATTTCACACCAGTCACAATGGCTGCGATCCAAAAGTCTACAAGCAATAAATGCTGGAGAGGGTGTGGAGAAAAGGGAACCCTCTTACACTGTTGGTGGGAATGCAAACTAGTACAGCCACTATGAAGAACAGTGTGGAGATTCCTTAAAAAATTGCAAATAGAACTGCCTATGACCCAGCAATCCCACTGGGCATACACACCGAGGAAACCAGAATGGAAAGAGACACGTGTACCCCAATGTTTATCGCAGCACTGTTTATAATAGCCAGGACATGGAAACAACCTAGATGTCCATCAGCAGATGAATGGATAAGAAAGCTGTGGTACATATACACAATGGAGTATTACTCAGCCATTAAAAAGAATACATTTGAATCAGTTCTAATGAGGTGGATGAAACTGGAACCTATTATACAGAGTGAAGTAAGCCAGAAAGAAAAACACCAATACAGTATACTAACACATATATATGGAATTTAGAAAGACGGTAATGATAACCTTGTATGTGAGACAGCAAAAGAGACACAGATGTATAGAACGGACTTTTGGACTCTGTGGGAGAGGGAGAGGGTGGGATGATTTGGGAGAATGGCACTGTAACATGTATACTATCATGTAAGAAATGAATCGCCAGCCTATGTTCAATACAGGATACAGGAGGCTTGGGGCTGGTGCACGGGGATGATCCAGAGAGATGATATGGGGTGGGAGTTGGGAGGGGGGTTCAGGATTAGGAACTCATGTACACCCGTGGTGGATTCATGTCAATGTATAGCAAAACCAATACAGTATTATAAAGTAAAATAAATTAAAAATAAAAATTAAAAAAAAACCACACACACAAAAACAAAGATCATGGCATCCAGTCCCATCACTTCAAGGCAAACAGATGGGGAAAGAATGGAAACAGTGACAGACTTTCTTTTCTTGGGCTCCAAAATCACTGCAGATGGTGACTGCAGCCATGAAATTAAAAGACGCTTGCTCCTGGAAGAAAAGCTATGACCAATCTAGACAGCATATTAAAAAGCAGAGACATTACTTTGCCAACAAAGGTCCGTCTAGTCAGAGGTATGGTTTTTCCAGTAGTCACGCTGGATGTGAAAGTTGGATCATAAAGAAAGCTGAGCATCAAAGAACTGATGGTTTTGAACTGTGGTGTTGGAGAAGACTCTTGAGAGTCCCTGGACTTCAAGGAGACAAACCAGTCAGTCCTAAAGGAAACAGGTCCTGAATATTCATTGGAAGGACTGATACTGACGTTGAAGCTCCAGTACTTAGGCCACCTGATGTGAAGAACTGATTCATTGGAAAAGACCTTGCTGCTAGGAAAAGACTGAAGGCAGGAGGAGAAGGGGATGGGATAGTTGGATGGCATCACCGACTGGATGGACATGAATTTGAGGAAGCTCCAGGAGTTGGTAATGGACAGGGAAGTCTATTGTGCTGCAGGCTATGGGGTTGCAAAGAGTTGGACATGACTGAGTGACTGGACTGAAAGGAACTGAAAAATCAGGAAATCCATCTCCTGAGTAAGAGAAAGAAAGTATTCTTGATTATATTCAGGATCTAACTAAAAGTTCGAGCTGATAAGAGGCCCGTCAACTCCACAGGCCTTATATAAGCATATATATGATCGCTAAAATCTTCATCCAATAGTAGCCCAAAGTTAATCAACTACATTAAATTATTCAACAATTGAGCATCAGGTGAATGTTGCCAGAAAAAGATATTTAAAGACAACTTCTAAGTACCATTTCTGAATGCAAAAGGTTATACTATCAGTGGAAATTTCTAGGGAAGTACTTTTCTGGTTACATAAAGAAAAAATTTAGAGATCTAAGTGATGATAATATGAAAATGTTTTTTATTTGTAGTTTTTCTTTGTGAGGTTGAGAAACATAATAGAATAAAACAATGTTGTTTATAGGGAGTTACACCTATCTTACCCCCAACTGTAGGTCATTCAAAGAAAACAAACACTACCTTTTTTTTAAAGCTATATTATTTTATATGTGTAACAAAGTTATACTAACAGAATTATAAAGGAGAGCTTTTCAATTAAGCTGAATTTCAGGAGAACAAAATGTTGTCACAAAATTTAACAAGTCTTTGAAATGAGACGTGCTGAGATTTATTTTATGATACCACCAAGGTTAGGAGGGGTAGACAGTATAAATCAGACTTGAAAAAATATTTAAGAGTATTTTCAGGCCCACCCCTTTCTTAGCCATTTTTGACAAATTTTACTCCCTTTAAATCTGAGGACATCTGTTAATGACTTATCTTGTTTGTTTTAAACAAATACAGTCTTCCACATATAGCTAATATTTTGCTTACCTCAGAAGAGAAAAAAAAAAAACCTTAGAGGCTTTTAAAGAAGAGATCAAAGAGAAATAAAGCAGAATTTGACTCTTAAGACCACTGATGTAAATAAAATTGGTCCATTTTCTTTTAGGCCTGAGTGGGCTAATTTAAGACAACTGGTATATATGAACACTATGAAAACAACATTTTAGAAAGTAAGTTGAATAGAGGACTCAATCTTAATTTTAAATGAAGTATAAAAGACAGAAACTCTGATATTTCAACTGCTTGACTCACCTGCGGCTAATTGACTTCTTCTCCACTTCACCCTCTCCAGCTCTCTTAACATTCTCACTTGTGTCCTTTTTTAACTTTTTTGCAATTCTTTCTCTCATCTGGTTCTTCTCATCACCATCAACATATTCATCATGCTCTCCATCTTCATATTCTCCATCCTGTAAAAATCAAAATGTAGTATTTACTGGGCATTCCATTTTCTCCTTTTGCTTCCAGAGGTCTGTCTCAGACTCTCCTCACTGCATTTTAGGCCAGGTTTTTTTCTGTTTCATTTTGAACTAGTAAGGGCTTGAAGTGGAGAAGGCAATGGCACCCCACTCCAGTACTCTTGCCTGGAAAATCCCATGGACGGGGGAGCCTGGTAGGCTGCAGTCCATAGGGTCACGAACAGTTGGACACAACTGAGCGACTTCACTTTCACTTTTCACTTTCATGCATTGGAGAAGGAAATGGCAACCCACTCCAGTGTTCTTGCCTGGAGAATCCCAGGGACAGGGGAGCCTGGTGGGCTGCCGTCTATGGGGTCACACAGAGTCGGACACGACTGAAGTGACTTAGCAGCAGCAGCAAGGGCTTGAAGAATCTGCTACAGGTGGGAATACCCAGCTCTGAGTATGCCATAGCCCAGCAAGTGTTGCTGCTCAATCCACAACCAGTCCGTCTGTGTAGCAGACTGTGCTCCTGCTGGATCACCCAGACTTTTGTGTTGATCTGTTGTACATTCTTGTTCTTCCCCAGTAGGCAAGGTGGCTTCTGGAGGCAGTTGGCTAACATACTGACCTCAACCACGTAATGCAAGTAAAAGAGGTGGAGGTAAAGAAGCTGATATTTCCTCCTACAAATTAAGACACAGCAATCACTCCTCTCTCAAAACCCTGCAATGAGTCCCCAACTCTACCAAGACACTATACAGTCTGTAGCTCCTTGACATAATCTCCTACAATTCCAGGCCAGCCACACAGCCAGCTCTGGAGTTGCTCTTCCTTCCAACCTGAAACTCTTACTTTATGACTCTTCACTGCTCACTCTTTCATCTCCTTCAGGTCTCTGGTCAAATGCTACCCTCTCAGTGCTCCTTCTCTTGATCACCCTAATAAAATGGCAGAACCATACACTTACCCACTGTGGTCTCTATTCCCCTTCCCTATTTTTCCTCAAAACATTTATAACTCATTTGACATACTATATATTTTAATTATTTATATGACTGTTGTCTCCAATGATCAGAGGAAGGACTCCATAAGAGCTAAAATTCTGGACTGTAGTGCTTATTGCTAAATTGACAACTTCCAGAATAGCTTCCCAGATTAACAGAGAGAGGAGTGGAGAGAAAAAGGAAGAGAGAAGGAGGGAAGTGGGTAGAGAAGAAGGAAGAAACTACCCAGGTTGATCTTTTTCTCTTGTGATTCTCTGACCAGGTGAGGCATGGTAAGGCAGGATTCTTAACTTCAGGCCTGTGGACCCAAGGGCAGTGCTTCTCAGGCTATAACATGTGGGTTGTTTCTAATCTCTGTAGATAGAAATTGTGAGTGTTTTCAGTGAGATGTTTAAGACTTTCTTTAGCTTTAAAATTTCAGAACCATTGACCCAGGTCTTCCATGCGTGGTCCTCAGGAGACAGAAAAAAATGCCATGCAAATTAGTAAAATTTTGTTTGTGGATGCAGTGTTTCCTGGGACAGAGGTCCACTGTTTTAGTGACTGCAAAGGATCTTGGGACACTAAAAAGGTTAAAGATCATACACTATCCTTAGGTGACCTTACCCCCACCAAGACCATAAGAAAGTATGGATAATTTTACATCAGGCCTTGGTCCTACCTTCCAGATCCATATTAACATTACACAGATGTCTCCAAGTTATCTGAATCACAAAATGTACATTATTAAGCACATTATTTTTCATCATTCTCCCCATCTGTCTTTTGTACCCATCTAACAAGCTGCCCAAATCAGAAATCTTATGGTTGTCTCCCTGAGAATAAGTCACCTCTTAGACCTCTTTCAAGTCTCTCTCTCTCCCATCTCACAGCTGTGATTTTCTATCAGCTCCCCTCCAAACAGGACTTCTCTGGTGGCTCAGATGGTAAAGTGTCTGCCTACAATGCGGGAGACCCGGGTTCCTGATCCCTGGGTCAGGAAGATGCTCCAGAGAAGGAAATGGTAACCCACTCCAGAACTCTTGCTTGGAAAATCCCAGGGATGGAGGAGCGTGGCAGGCTGCAGTCCATGGGGTTGCAAAGAGTCAGACACTTCACTTTCTTTCTTTCTTTCTCCTCTCAACATAGCTCCCTGACTGTTCTCCTTGACTCTGGCCTATTTCTTCTAATGTGTCCTCTCTAACTTTGCCAACAGGGATCTTCCTAAAATGCAAAGTTGACCACAGCATTCATCTTTTTAACTAATGCCCTCTAACTGTTTCTCATCACTTTTAGAATGAAATTTAAACTCCTCACCATAGTCTATGAAGCTCTCTACTCTTTGACTTCTCCCCACTTCTCCAACCTCACCACTCTTCTTCCTGTCACTAAGTTCTGGTCACTTTGTTCTGCTTTCAGCTCCTGAAACACAACAAACTCTCTCCTACTTTAGAGCCTTTTGTAGATGTAGCTCCTTCTAACCCTCTTCCCTCCTGCTCTCCTCACAGTGAGGTTCCTTCTCAAACTTTAACCTTAGTGTGTACTTCCTAAATAAGATATACTCTCTCCTTGTTACTATGTGTTGCTGCTGCTGCTAAGTCGCTTCAGTCATGTCTGACTCTGTGCAACCCCACAGATGGTAGCCCACCAGGCTCCCCCGTCCCTGGGCTTCTCCAGGCAAGAACACTGGAGTGGGTTGTCATTTCCTTCTCCAAAGCATGAAAGTGAAAAGTGAAAGTGAAGTCGCTCAGTCATGTCCGACTCTTAGCGACCCCATGGACTGCAGCCCATCAGGCTCCTCCGTCCATGGGATTTTCCAGGCAAGAGTACAGGAGAGGGCTGCCATTGCGTTCTCTGGTTACTATGTGTTAGCATATGCTATTTTCTAAGCTAGAGTGATCCGACCCTTTACCAGTTTCTTTTTTGATCTAGTTAACTCCTAATTCTCCTATAAGACACAACAGAGCATCATCTCTTCCCAGAAGGTTCTCTTGACCAGGTTAGACAGTCATTCTTTCTCCATTACACATAGAGAAAACGCTGTCTTTTGAATATAACAATAGATGAAGCTGTGTTCGCGCATGGACAGTTATGTGTTTCCTTCTGTACAATGCACAGATCAATGAGTTTTTATATCAAGCGAATGACCTGAAAAACTTGATCTCTTACACATAAAGGAAATCCTGCTTTATCAGCTTTAATAGCCAGTACAAGTAATGCAGAGATGTCAAGACAGTTTTAAGAGAGAATGTTCTGAAATGTTTGTATGAAGAAGGAAACTACCATAAATGACTGATTTAAGCATTTCCCATATATCATATAGGATGTCACACATCAACATTTAAACTTATCATAATAAAACAAAATCAATGACATCTAAATTTTGAGTAGTCATGTAACATTATGTGAGATGGAGAAAAAACAGGCTAGAAATTCACATATAAGATTCTGATTTTGTAGGAAAACAAATACATAAATATACTATGAAGAAAATTCTAATACTGAAATACATAATTTATTTTTCAAATTTTTATATATTTATAAAAGATAATATATAGTACCTTTTAGGAAAAATAATCATTTGTAAAGATTTTGAATTTTCTATGAACTGTTCAACTATATTTATACTAAAATTAAAACTCACATCATCTGAATCTTCTGCTGCATCCCCTTTCTCACTACAAAAAATAAGAAAAACAAATTTTAGCTTCAAAATGAAACTAGCAAAATTATTTAATTATTCAAAAATGTAGAATATTTTGCTATGATTAATAGCTCTAAAATACTTCAACACAGGAATTTCAGAATGGCATCATACAGCAAAGAGAAACATCTAAAAGGAAGTTGTTTTTATAAATAGAATAGAAGGTATGCTCCATTAGCACAAATACAAATTCACTAGAATTTTTTTTTTTTAAAAAGCAAATAACCAATAGTGCTATTTTTATGAACAAAAGGCTGCAGAAATTAATTTCTTCTATTGGCTTTATGTCTTCAGGCTGAAGAAGACAAGTCCTTCAAATACAAGTATGTCAAGAAGAGACTGTTTCAATATATAATTTCTGAAAATGAGTTAAACTCAGTACCACAGTATTGTAGTCCCCCTTTCAGACACCGGTCCAGTAAATCACATATAATTACATTTAACAGTCAGACATTTGCCCATACCAAAGAGAAGCAACAAAAACAGTAAGATAGTTTTCTGGTAACTCCTGAAATATATATGGAATAATACTCAGTGAAATGGTCCAAAATGTGGTGATTTCCTCACAAAACCCTTCAAATCTGATTTGCTTATTCATGATTCTGAGACAAAAATGATTCAAGAAGAAGATTAGTTAAAAAAACTTTGAATTAAGCATTAATTCATTAAAGCGGACAGCTCTCTAGTGTTCAAACTATCCCGAGATTTAGAAGTTTAACAGATAACTTTAAATGTAATTAGCTCAACAAAAATAGATAGATAGCAAGAGAGTGAATGTGACTGGAGTGATTCTCTCTCCATTATGCTAGTAGCTCTATTACCCCCATTACAAAATGCTTTAGTTTTTTGGTTGGGCTGACAAAATTTGACTTCATGAGAACTGACTGCTTAGTCACAAAGGGAGCCAGAAAACTATATGAGCCAAAAAATAAGAGCTTAGCACCATACTAACCTTTCAACAGCTGGAACAGAGCTGAGATGTGGATCATCCTTAAGCAAGTCATGACTACTTTTGCTTTTCCCCTTCATGCTCTAGAAAGAAATGTACAATGTAATCATGAGTGGGGGAAAAAACAGTCTTCCAAAAGGACAAGTTAACACATTTACATAGAATCTAGTAGTATACTGTGGTTATTAGTAAAAGACACATGTTCCTGAAAAATCTAAATAGAAAGAAAAGCTTTGTAAAATAGCAATCTTATTCTCCCATAGACTAAAAATATTATTTAAAAGCAGCATCTCTCCTTCAAAAAGTGTGATATAGCCTTAAAAACAAGTTTATTGATTACTATTTCCAAACACTAAACACTCTTTATGATTTCTTAATTTTTGATTTATATATTAAAACTCAGAAGACAAATCACAAGAGTAATTTGAAATAAACACACACTATTATTCTTCAAATATACTGTGTATACTAGCAGTATAGTATTCTTGCACAGAATCACTTTTAAAATGTACCCAAGCAACCAGATGAGAACATCTATAAAATACTATTTAACATATGTAAAAGATCTTTTCATGTATGACTGCTCATTAGTGACCTAATATTAAATAACTTCAAAAGTCATATTCTCAGTAAATTTATACTTTAAATTTATATAATAAGACATTAGAAGATAAGTAGAACTATTAAAACACTGAAAAAATAATGTCATTTTTGGCAATACGGATGGGCCTAGAAATTGTCATACTGTGTGAAGTCAGACACAGAAAAACAAATGCCCTATGATAATTGCCTATATGTGGAATCAAAAAAAGGTACAAATGAACTTAGTTACAAAACAGAAGTAGAGTCACAGATGTAGAAGACAAACGTATGGTTACCAGGGGATAAAGGAGGGGGAGGGATAAATGGGGAGACTGTGATTGACATATACACATGATTATATGTAAAATAGACTAATAAGAACCTCCTGTGCAGTACAGAGAACTCTACTCAGCACTCTGTAATGACCTATATGGGAAAATAATCTAAAAAAAGAGTGGATATATGTGTATGTATATCTGATTCACTTTGCTGTACACCTGAAACACAACACTGTAAATCAAATATATCCCAATAAAAATTAAAACAAGCTACAACCATTATTCTAATTTATAAATATATACTTGTGTCAGGCACTGAGCTACAACACAATATTCCCACATCTCAATTCCTCTTGTCCCCAAATGAAAGTAAGTAAGGTAGCCATTATTAGCCCCATTTTACAGATTGAAAATAGACTTAGATTAAGTAATTCACTAAGCTAGTGGTAGAAGATCTAGGATTTAAATCCTGGTCTATCTCACAATGATATAATCCATTTTTCTTTTCCTATAAGCCCCTATGGACCCAGAACAACTGGCCTGTTTCAGAGCTGCAGACTATTGTACAAGCTTCCTCATCACAAGGTGAGAAAACTTTTAATTCATACTTTCTATCTTAAGTTGGAAAGCTGCTTACCATTCCCATCCCTCAATTAATCATGTCTGAGTGACCAGTATGAGGTTAGAGTTGATAAGAAAAAAGACAATTTCTATCTTGAAGGAAATTTTTATTTTGAAAAAGTCATTACAAAATATGTTAACTGAAATTTTAAAATGTCAAATACAGAGGTGGAAAGACCTTTTTGCTCATTCTTCACTGCTTAATAATTTTGAGAATAGGCTTTTAAATTTGACAGGCCTTACTTTGAAGCAGATGTATACTTTCTGAAATTTATTTCCATGATGAAAATAATCTGTTTTAGAATTTTTCTGTATTAACATGGAGTACTCCACATTTTAAAGACCTAATCAATTTTAGATGTACATTTAAATATACTTATAGTCCAGTTTCACTAGGCAAAATAAAAACTTTTCTCAATTAATCTAAAGATACTATTATCCATACTTTTAAAAAGTCACAGAATCTGATATGCAGTTAATATATATTTCTAATGCCATAACCTTACGAAAACCAAGAAGTAATAAAAAGACAAACATCAAAGAATTACTTGATGTTTCTCTAACAATTAAACTGTCCAAAAACTGAAGGTGGTATAATAGAAAGAACACAGGAAAAGCAGATAACAGTAGACCAAAAGAATTTCAAAATCTAATAATCAGTAATTCTGTGGGCTTTAGGCCAAAACTTGTACTATTTGGGGAAAGAGAATGACCTCATCAGACTTCAGAACCTATGCCTAAAAAATGGAAATAATAATAATAGCTGCTGCCGTTGCTAAGTCACATCAGTCGTGTCCGACTCTGTGCAACCCCACAGACGGCAGCCCACTAGGCTCCTCTGCCCCTGGGATTCTCCAGGCAAGAATACTGGAGTGGGTTGCCATTTCCTTCCCCGATGCATGAAAGTGAAAAGTGAAAGTGAAGTCGCTCAGGCAGTTTTGTTAAATGAGATATGTGCAAAAGTGAACAAATGAATATAAAATGACCTCAATTAGAATCAAATACAAGCATCTTTTTTTCCTGTTTTCCTTTCTAAAATTTCTTCCTTCTGCACCTCTAGCCACCAATGTTTATTTTCATTTACTCTAAGAATAGTTCCTTATCAATTCACCCCATGTGCTTCCTTCATGGAGTCACAATTACAGACATAATAGCCAGAGGAGCGGAGAAGGCAATGGCACTCCACTCTAGTACTCTTGCCTGGAAAATCCCATGGGTGGAGGAGCCTGGAAGGCTGCAGTCCATGGGGTCGCTGAGGGTCGGACACGACTGAGCGACTTCACTTTCAGTTTTCACTTTCATGCATTGGAGAAGGAAATGGCAACCTACTCCAGTGTTCTTGCCTGGAGAATCCCAGGGATGGGGGAGCCTGGTGTGCTGCCATCTAATGGGGTCACACAGAGTCGGACACGACTGAAGTGACTTAGCAGCAGCAGCAGCAGCCAGAGGAGGCCTCAGACTCTCTAGTCCAGAAACAGATAATAGATCAGGAAATGAGAGTTGCACTAACACATAAGAGGAGTAAGATTAGAATTCAGGTCTCCAGGTTCTTGGTCCATTAATAAGCTATACTATTCCATTTACTTGTAAATATTAGTTTATAATTGTTAGCTTAAGTAACATTTTTTAAAAATGGGTTTTTGGACTTCCCCGATGGTCCAGTAGTGAAGAATTGCCTGCCAAAACAGGGGACACAAGTTCAATCCCTAATTCAGGAAGATGCCACATGCCATGTGCCACCACTACTGAAGCTTGTGCACTCTACGGCCTGTAGGTCCACAACAAGAGGAGCCACTGCAGTGAGAAGCCTGCAAATCGAGAGAGTCCGCACATGGCAACAAAGACCCAGGGCAGCCAAAAATAGATTAATAAAATGTCTTTAAAAATGGTTTCTTGTTTATCTCCTAAAACTTAAACCAGCTTAAAGGAAAAGAAGAAACCTGTCTTAACGTTAACTTTAAATTAAGATTTCACAGTAGAAGGAAACTGATTAATATGAATAATCATTATCATTTCAAATTTAAATTAATATTTTCAATTAAACTAGTAGAGAAATATATGATCAAAAGCAATTTTTTAGATGTCCATTCCCACTATAGTAGACTTTGAATCCTGCAGGCCAAGAAAATAAATAGGAGATAGGCTCTAAGAGGGTAAAAATGAATTCAAATATTTCTTTCATGCCTATTCTTTCTGAGACCTAGTTTAAGGTTCTTATTTATACCATCAATAATAATTTTAGAGAAAGAAGAAACACCAAATATACTTTAAAATAATTTTTGAAGAATTTACATAAAGGCAGCTGGCTCATTAATCGGTTTAGGGGCTGAAAAAAATACTAAATATATTTAGTGAGCACAACAGAAGAAGCTCCAAGGTAAATTCAAAACCATAAGCAAATCTGAAAATGAACATCAAAGGGGATTTGGGAAAGTTATATTATTATCTGCTACTTCTTATCAAGAACACAGAGGCAGTGAAACAGTGGGAACTAAATACAAGTAGAAAGAAAGCAAGAGGCATAGTGGTCAAGAGGTCCGAAGGTCTGAGTGTCAATTTCTAACTACTTCAGTGTGATGGTTAATTTTATGCTATGTACCCAAGCTGTCTATTCAAACCCCAGTCTAGATGGTGTTATAAAACTAAGTATTTTTTAAACATGTGATTAAACACTTAAATCAGTAGACTGAGTAAGGCAGACTATCCACTAAAATGTAGGTGGGCCTCATCTAATCAGCTGAAGGCCTTAAGAGTAAAGAGTTTCCCAAGAAGAAGCAATTTGGCTTCAACACTGTAACACAAAAATTATGCCTGACTTTCCAGCCTACAGATTTTGGACTCAAGACTATCACAGTAACTCCTCCTTGAGTTTCCAGCTTGCTGGCCTACTCTACTGATTTTAGACTTGCCACCCCCCATAAACATATGAGCCAATTCCTAAAATTCAATCAATCTATCAGTTTCCATCTCTGCTTATATATAAATATATACATAATTTCTATGATGAACCCTATTACATTCTTGTGACCTTTAGTACAGAACCAGAAAACTTGACAGGAGGAAAAATCTTTAAGCCATTTAATCTAGTTTCCCATACAATGCAGGAATCTCCTTGACATCACTGACTAATCAACCAGTATCTCCACACTGGAAAGGAGCTTAATAACTACACACACACATACATGAAAAAATCACCCCTTTTTAAAGGAGTTCTGTAATTGGACAACTCTTTCTCTAATTGGAGAAAAAGAAAATCTATGTTTAATTTTCAACCATCCAACTAAGCCTATTTCTACCTTCTAAAACTAAAAATGAACCATAAACAAGTGCTGTCAATAGGAATACTCCACACAGTTTCATTTAGATACAAATAGGTTGGAAGCAGGTAATGGCCCCTAAAGATGTCCACTTCCTGATCCTCAAAACTTGTGGGTAAGTTACTTGACTTGGCAATAGGACCTCTGTAGGTAAATTAAGAATTTTGAGATGAGGAGATTATCCTAGATTATCAGGGTGGGTACAAGGTAATCACAAGAGTCTTTATAAGAAAGATGGAAGCAGGAAAGTCAGGGGCAGAATGATGAAAGATAAGAAAGTCTTGACCTGCTATTGCTGGCTTTGAAGATGAAGAAGACATTAACCAAAGAATACAGGCAGTCTCTAGCAACTGGAAAAATAAGGGAATGGATTCTCCTCAGCTGCCAGAAGGAAGGCAGCCCTGCCAGGACCTCATTATCTAGGCCAGTGAAGCCTGTTTTGGATTTCTGGCCTCCAGAACTATAAGACACTAAAGTTATTTTGCTTTGAATCATTAAGTTTATGGTAATTTTCTACAGCGGAAATACGAAGTGATTACAAATACATCAACATTTTTAAAAAGTGCAATATCAATGGTTAGGACTCCACATTTCAACTGCTGAGAGCGGGGGCTCAATTCCTGGTCAGGGAACTAAGATCCCACAAGCCATGTGATAAAAAAACTATTTAACATTTCTGACAGCCTCTGTACAAAACTCTCCAGGCTATGCCTAACCCACCTGGAAACTATAATGAGAATAAGATATAAGGATAAATGAGAATAAGACAAAAATATTATCACTTTATTCTCAAAAGTGATATATTTATCAATATACATTTTTCCGGGTAAGAAAAAAGATTTTTATAAATTTGCGTTTGAAATTAAAATGTTAACATATCTTGAAGTAAGAAAAAAATACTGTGTATCAATATGAATGTGGCACAATTTAGTAACTATTTTCAAATTTACCTATTAAGATATTTTTTTACTAGACCTACCATTTAACTTGCCTCAAGAAAACTACTCATCTGATCCTAAGTTTTTATTAGAAAAACATTTTCTGACATTCTTCTTTAGGTTATACACAAAAATTCAGGAGCAAATTTTAAACCAACACGGATATTTGAATGAAACTATTATTTAATAAAGCAATATAAAGGAGAGTATCTTCCAGATAAAAACCTTTCAAATATTTGAAGCCTAGGCTCCCATTTTCAGTTAGATTTTATTTCGCCAGTGAATATCCAGTTACTTAAGCATTCCCTGAGGAGCATGTTTTTGGCATCCTGCCCATCCTCCTCATGACCCTCCCTTCCTCTGGATACATCTAGTTTGTCAGTATCCTTCATAAAGGTGTTCAGAACTGAACAAAATGCTGCAAACGCGATCCCCCAAAATGCAAAGAATGTTAAATTCCTTATTCCAGAGACCTTACTCTTAATAATTCAATAAGGCTTACAGGCTATTAAGTCATACCTATTTAGCTGATTTCATTAAACTAAAGCACAGAATATACATGTACTCCTATTACATTTCAACTTACTAGTTCAAATAATTAGGCACAGGTTGACAACAAAGCACTCTTTGGGCAGAAGTATTCAAGCAGCTCTAAATCCATCTGACTGTACTATCTCCCAGATCACATTTCCTCATGTTGTCCACAAGCATATCATGAGAGACTCTGACAATGTGCTTTCCTGAACTCAAGATACTTGTTATGGCATCCTCCTATCATGCAATCCTATCAAAAAGGAAATGAAGTCAGTCTGGCAAGTCACTTAACCAGAGTCTCAGTTTCTTCATCTATAAAGAAAGGAAGTTGGACTAGATCCCTTTGAGCTATAAAATTCTATTATTCTAAAAGAGATTTTATCAGGTAGTAGAAAGATACTGAAATAAATAATGAAAGAAAGCTAACCCTTGGGAGAGAGGCACCTTCTCATGAATATTGAGTGGGGTAAAGCAGTGTCTGTAATCCCACACTGATAATCCATAAACCAGAGGGGACTCTATCTTATTTCTCCTTTCACATAAAGTAAAGCCTCAATTCAGACTTTACCAATTATTAACTTGTGATGTTAGGTTCTGGGATAAAGATTAACACTGTGGAGTCACTGAAAGAAAGAAACTTGATAAGCAAATGAATAATGAAACAATTATTTTCAAGCCCTCTAGAAATACTTAATTTCATGCAACCTCTGAAACTGCAAATTGCTTTTAGTCACTATAAAAGACACTGACTTTGGCTCTAGTTATCAATATTTAAAAACAGTTAGGCTAAATTTTTAAAAATATGCCATTTGGTCACACTTTTCCAAAATTCAAGCTAGCCTTCCCTTTTCTGACCCAAGTTTCATTGTACCCAAAAGGCAAAGGGTGTATTTGAAGGGTGAAGAACAGTACAAAAGCAAAATAAACAAAATATATTTCTATTTCTGTTCTCCCTAGAATTTATCTCATGCTCTCTACAGAAACTTCCTTTTCTTTAAGCCAGTAAATGTCAACAATTTTTGGTGGTGTTGCTCTCTTTTCTCAAGCTAAACTTACCCATGATTCCGTAATATGAATAGACAAAACAGCTAAATTCTGTATGCCAAAAGATTCTGCTCATTGTTCCAAGACCCACTCACATATGGAGAATGAGTCGTTGGTGGGTCATGATGTACAGGTGTACAAGCTACTATCAAGGACCCTGTGGGAGTGCTCAGGAAGGGCCCTGGGCCAACTGTGCTGCGCTCATGACCTCCTACCTCAGGAAGCTGGACTGCTGGTGAAGTTTCTCAGCAGCCCTCCAGACTACCTGAGTGCAAGGCAGCAGCTTCTGCACGATAATCATGATCGTGTTAGTGACTGATATTCTTTAGCTCTTTGAGAATAAAAGACAACTTCTAGAGTACGTTGTTTAAGACATTTGACTTTCAAAACCACTTTTCAATTGCATGACCTATCAAAGTAAGGATTATCTGTATCCTTATTTCACAGCTCTAAATGGTATCTATTATTTCCATGCTACAAAGAGAAAAATGGAGGCTCAGAGAGACTTAAGTTATCCATAGTCACAAACTATCTGTAAAAATAAAGTGCCAATATGAGTTTGTATGATCCCAAATCTATGCTATTTCTACTGCAACACACGGCCACTCAAAGATGACACAAAGTTTACTGTGAAGGAGCTCAGCACCTAGGACCCTACAAAATTAATAAGGCAGAAATGAAAGGGTGTAATGTTTGAATAGTATACAACAAAAATACCATCATACATTTCTCGCATAATAAAGCGAAAAGAATGTGTTTAAAA
The DNA here is from genome assembly GCF_014754425.2 of Oryx dammah. Lineage (NCBI taxonomy): Eukaryota > Metazoa > Chordata > Mammalia > Artiodactyla > Bovidae > Oryx > Oryx dammah. The sequence continues at coordinate 56,600,176 of NW_024070204.1, read as the reverse complement.
GGAAAATGCAAGAATCACAAGGTAGAAATTAGATCAGAAAAAGAAAAGATTAAGAAAAAATGGGAAAGACATTTAGAAAATATAGTATTCTACATGTGAAGATAAATATGGCTTTGACATTGAGAAGTGGAATAAGCTACTACACGCAGAGGAAAAAAAAAACATGAACAAAGACACATAAAGGAAAATACAAGGCATATATGTAGAGCAGCAAATAGTTCAGATGTGCTAACACAGTGTTTCCTACATTTTCCAGGTAAGATTTCTACTGAATTCATTAAAAATACAAATTCCTAGGTTTCTCCCCTAGAGATCTTGAATCAGTAGGTCTGAGATGGATATAGGAATTTAATTTTTTAAAGTACTATAAGTGACTTTTTATTAGTGAGGAAGTTTAAGAAGCATTAACCTAAAGGACAGAGTTGGTAAAGAGGAGTAATGAAAGCAGAAGCCTGAAATAATAGGCCAAGGAACTTGGCCTTATTTTTATAGTCAACAAAAAGCAGCTACAGCATCTTTATCAGGCTTCAGGAAGACTATTCTGATAGCAATGAGTGGAAGGGGAAAAAAGAGAAGGGAGATGGGAGATCAGTCTGCAGACTAGGGCAGTGGCACAGCCTAGAGATAATGAAGGCTGGAAGAAGAGGAGTGGTAAAATAAATCAAAAATAAGATTTGAGATACGCCACAGATGAAAAATTCGTGGACCTAATGCAACTAACTGGTTGTGCAAGGGAAAAAATAAGAAAAACACCAGAATTAAATGTAAAATTTTTCATTAGGGGACACTGATACCAAGGAATTAGAAAAAGAATTCACAGAACAGGGAGAAGTTTGGGAAGAAAAGATAATGAATTAAGCCTTGGCTAGGGCTTGGGTAACTAGTGAGAAATTCTAATACAGAGATGTCTAGTAGGCAGCTGGAGAAAAATAAGTCAGCCTAGAGATACAGCTTTGAGAGTCAGAAACAAACAGTTGATAATTTTATCACACAGCACCCTCAATTAAAAAGTCAGACGCGAGAAATGTGATGACACAATACTGGTTATGCTACTTATTTGATAATGGACTGTGGGCTGCAATGTTCTTGGCAAGAAGGAAAGATTTTAACTGGTCTTTCTACAGTTTAAAGTGTTTTACACATTTAAAAGAAAACTTAAAAAGCAAGCTACAACTATCCACAGTGGATTCTTTCACATTTCAACCTTTAGCAAACACAAATTGCTTTTGCAGTGGCCAGTTCACTGTATTCAGTAGAAGTTAAAACATGTAATTTTTTTTTAAACTTTGTGCAAAAAGCAAGCAGCAGGAGGAAGATATGCTTTCAACATTTAAGACATGTTGTTACCAACAGAAAATATTCAAACTAATTTCCTAGTAAAGTCAATCTCAGTAACTGTGCACAAATCTTATTTTAGACCAGAAATTTAATTCAACAAAAAGACTGACAGAAAAATTCCTTTTGACTGCCTACTCTTGCTCTACATGGCTGCTAAACTAGAACCACCCAGGACCTCGTGGAAGTTAGGAAATGGCAGTGGGCTGACTGCACTGAGCTAGCTGTCCCCAGCCCCAGAATGCTGTGCTTTCAGTGAAATTTTTTGCTAGCCATTTAGAAGGAGGCAGCTTTTGCAGTATTCAAAACCACACTGGATACTTTAATAGCTACAGAAACTCAAGTCAAAATTCAGATTCCAAGACTCTTAATTAGACAAGAAACTTAAGATCTCAGTATTGATTTTGCCATTTATAAATCAGGAATAAAATCCATATGACATTATTGTTATAAAGATTACATAAAATACATAGCACAGATAAGAAAAGAAATCATTACAATGAAGGATAATAAGTGTTCTGATGGCTCAGCTTTGGGAGGGAATAGAGGCATTAAGAAGTTAATAATGAAACTAAATATTACAAAGGAAAAATAAAAATAAGTCAAATAAAGGAGAGCACACACTCCAAGCAAAAGAAAAAACAGGCCTGGGAGGATGCTGCAGAAGGCATGGATATACAAGGAAACTGGACATCTTCAGATAACATCAATGAAAGGGAATCCTGGTAATTCTCAGATCTAACATTTTTCTCTATTTACAAACATACCTACAGGATCAGGATATATAGTGAATCTTTCATTTTGATTAGGGACAAATGTGAATCATGAATAATATAAGACTAGTACACTGACACCTAAAGATGACTTCTCAGATACTGGGGTGACAGAGTCAGTCAGTTCAGTTCTGTTCAGACACTCAGTCGTGTCCAACTCTGTAACCCCATGAACCGCAGCACACCAACTCCCAGAGTTTACTCAAACTCATGTCCATCGAGTTGGTGATGCCATCCAACCATCTCATCCTCTGTCGTCCCCTTCACCTCTCACCTTCAATAATTCCTAGCATCAGGGTCTTTTACAGTGAGTCAGTTCTTCACATCAGGTGGCCAAAGTATTGGAGTTTCAGCTTCAACATCAGTCCTTCCAATGAATATTCAGGACTGATTTCCTTTAGGATGGACTGGTTGGATCTCCTTGCAGTCCAAGGGACTCTCAAGAGTCTTCTCCAACACCACAGTTCAAAAGCATTAATTCTTCAGTGCTCAGATTTCTTTATGGTCCAACTCTCACATCCATACATGACTACTGGAAAAACCATAGCCTTAACTAGATGGACCTTTGTTGGCAAAGTAATGTCTCTGCTTTTTAATATGCTGTCTAGGTTGGTCATAACTTTTCTTCAGGAGCAAGCATCTTTTAATTTCATGGCTGCAGTCACCATCTGCAGTGATTTTGGAGGCCCCCCTCCAAAATAAAGTTTCTCACTGCTTCCACTGCTTCCCCTTTTACTGGCCATGAAGTGATGGGACCAGAAGCCATGATCTTAATTTTCCGAATGTTGAGTTTTAAGCTGACTTTTAAACTCTCCTCTTTCACATTCATCAAGAGCTCTTTAGTTCTTCTCTGCTTTCTGCCATAAGGGTGGTGTCATCTGCATATCTGAGGTTATTGATATTTCTCCCAGCAATCTTGATTCCAGCTTGTGCTTCATCCAGTCCAGCACTTCTCTGTACTCTGCATAGAAGTTAAATAAGCAGGGTGACAATATACAGCCTTGACATACTCCTTTCCCAATTTGGGACCAGTCTGTTGTTCTAAGTCCAGTTCTAACTGCTGCTTCCTGACCTGCATACCAATTTCTCAAGAGTCAGGTCAGATGGTCTGGTATTCCCATCTCTTTCAGAATTTTCCACAGTTTATTGTGATCCACACAGTCAAAGGCTTTGGCATAGTCAATAAAGCAGAAATAGATGTTTCTCTGGAACTCTCTTAATTTTTTGATGATCCAGCAGATGTTGGCAATTTCATCTCTGGTTCCTCTGCCTTTTCTAAATCCAGCTTGAATATCTGGAAGTTCATGGTTCACGTACTGTTGAGCTTGGCTTGGAGAATTTTGAGCATTACTTTGCTAGCATGTGAGATGAGTGCAATTGTGCAGTAGTTTGAGCATTCTTTGCCATTGCCTTTCTCTGTGATTGGAATGAAAACTGACCTTTTCCAGTCCTGTGGCCACTGCTGAGTTTTCCAAATTTGCTGGCATATTGAGTGCAGCACCTTCACAACATCATCTTTTAGGATTTGAAATAGCTCAACTGAAATTCCATCACCTCCACTAACTTTGTTCAGAATGATGCTTCCTAAGGCCCACTTGACTTCATATTCCAGGATGTCTGGCTCTAGGTGAGTGATCATACCATCCTGGTTATCTGGCTCATTAAGATCTTTTCCTTATTGTTCTATGTATTCTTGCCACCTCTTCTTAACATCTTCTGCTTCTGTTAGGTCCATACCATTTCTGTCCTTTATTGCACCCATCTTTACATGAAATGTTCCATTGGTAGCTCTAATTTTCTTGAGATCTTTAGTCTTTCCATTCTATTGTTTTCTTTGCATTGATCACTGAGGAAGGCTTTATCTCTCCTTGCTATTCTTTGAAACTCTGCATTCACAGTATATCTTTCCTTTTCTCCTTTGTCTTTCACTTCTCTTCTTTTCACAACTACTTGTAAGGCCTTCTCAGACAACCATTTTGCCTTATTGCATTTCTTTTTCTTGGGGATGGTCTTGATCCGTGTCTCCTGTACAATGTCACAAACCTCCGTCCATAGTTCTTCAGGTACTCTATCAGATCTAATCCCTTGAATCTATTTCTCACTTCCACTGTATAATCGTAAGGGATTTGATTTAGGTCATACTTGAATGGTCTAGTGGTTTTCCTTACTTTCTTCAATTTAAGTCTGAATTTGGCAATAAGGAGTTCATGATCTGAGCCACAGCCAGCTCTTGGTCTTGTTATTGCTGACTGTACAAAGTTTCTCCATCTTTGGCTGCAAAGAATATAATCACTCTGATTTCGGTATTGACCATCTGGTGATGTCCATGTGTAGCGTCTTCTCTTGTGTTGTTGGATGAGGGTATTTGCTATGACCAGTGTGTTCTCTTGGCAAAACTCTGTTAGCCTTTGCCCTGCTTAATTCTATACTCCAAGGCCGGATTTGCCTGTTACTCCAGGTATTTCTTGACTTCCTACTTTTGCATTCCAGTCCCCTATAATGAAAAGGATATCTTTTTTAGGTGTTAGTTCTAGAAGGTCTTGTAGGTCTTCATAGAACCATTCAACTTCAGCTTCTTCAGCATTACAGGTCGGAGCATAGATTTGGATTACTGTGATAATGAATGGTTTGCCTTGGAAATGAACAGAGATCATTGTGTCATTTTTGAGACTGCATCCAAGTACTGCATTTCGGACTCTTTTGTTGACTATGATGGCTACTCCCTTTCTTCTAAGGGATTCTTGTCCACAGTAGTAGATATGATGGTCATCAGTGTTAAATTCACCCATTCCATTCCATTTTAGTTCGCTGATTGCTAAAATGTTGATGTTCACTCTTGCCATCTCTTGTTTGACCACTTCCAATTTGCCTTGATTCACGGACCTGACATTCCAGGTTCCTATGCAATATTGCTCTTTACAGCATCAGACTTTACTTCCATCACCAGTCACATCCACAGCTGGGTTTTGTTGTTGTTTTGGCTCCATCTCTTCATTCTTTCTGAAGTTACTTCTCCACTCATCTTCAGTAGCATACTGGGTACCTACAACCTGGGGAGTTCATCTTTTAGTGTCCTATCTTTTTACCTTTTCATACTGTTCATGGGGTTCTGAAGGCAAGAATACTGAATGGTTTGCCATTCCCTTTTCCAGTGGAGCATGTTTTGTCAAAACTATCCATCATGACCTGTTCATCTTGGGTGGCCCTACACAGCATAGCTCATAGTTTCATTGAGTTAGACAAGGCTGTGGTCCATGTGATTAGATTGGTTAGTTTTCTGTGATTGTGGTTTTTAGCCTGTCTGCCCGCTGACAGAGAAGGATAAGAGGGTACAGAAGCCTCCTGATGGGAGAGGTGACAGAGTAGTTGGTGATATTGATAAGAAATTGAAAAAGGAAGTTATCATGTGAAAATGAATTTAGTTTTGATATCTAAAAATAGTGATATTTCCTAAAGACAACACAGAATGAGGGATAAGAGCCCAGGAAAAATATTTGGCTTTGTCTCTTACAGTTCAGAATGTTATTAACAGTATACAAGTGGTAATTGAATCTATGGTATTAAATAGATCAATCAAGGATACTGAAGACAGTAAAAGAAAAAAAATTATGACTAAATTCTTACTTACACATGCCCATTTTAATTCAGTTTTAATGCAAGAGGTGTAAGTAGAGTGCTTACTGTGTGCCCAATAGTAGCTTACCAAACCAGGCTCAATGATGAGGGAAGCATGCAGATAAAGAAGTAAAGACAAGGGTAAAAATAAGGTGCTTTTGAAAGTGAAAGTGAAGTTGCTCAGTCGTGTCCGACTCTTTGCCACCCATGGACTGTAGCCCACCACGCCTCTCCGTCCATGGGATTCTCTAGGCAAGAATACTGGAGTGGGCCACCATGCTTTTAAGTTATGCTATTGCCAGTGTCAGTAAGAAACTGGTGACTGTGTTAAGTGAGAAAGGCAGTACTAGGTTATAGAGTTTTAATTACATACTACAAAAAGGACTTTGAATCTTATTGTTTAGGTCTCAGTGTTCACTACCTGTCATAAAAGGATGAGATGAAAATCTAGGAGAGTAAAAATTCTTGAAGATGATTTTCTTGGGGCATATTTGTCAGAATCACTGCTTTAAACAATGGTACAGCACTGTAGGTGTTTCAGCAATGAGTACCGTGATAAAAGGGATATTGAGGAAAACCATATTTAAAGGCCTATGGGAAGCACTGGTGGGGTAAAGGCCAGGAAGCAATGTATAACCTTGAGATGTGGATTTTATAGAGACAGCTGTAGGTTCAGCTCCCAGCCCTAGCAACTTACTAGGTATGTGACTTTGAGCAAATTACAACCTATTAATACTTAATTTACTCATAGGTAAAATGAAAATAATACTACCTACCTTACAGGGCTGTGATGAGAATTAATGAAAAGAATAAATATATATAAATTATATTAAAATGAATATAAGAGCTTTGCTCTGTCACTGTTTATTACAGTAATATTAATAACAAACCATTTAGTAATCCAATAAACCAACATCAATTAAAATCTGAATCACAACATTAAATCATTCGTTAATCCCAGTTTGTAACTGATTTTTAAAATGCCAGATTAAAAATATATTTCAAATCATTTCAGAAGTTGCAAATATTACTGACCACACAAATCATTTTATGAATTGGTTCAATGAACATTTAAAATTTGCTGTAAAACATGCTGTCCTATATATAGCAGTAGATACAAAAATGAGTAAGAATATAGACCCTAATCTCTTTACAATTCTGAACGAAGGGCCAATTAAGAGTTTTACCTGACTAACTCGATTCACTTCTTCCTCTTCTTCCTCAGCTTCTTCTCCAAATGAAAGTAAACTAAAATTTCTATTGAAAAAGAAAGAAGGAAAAAAGAATGACATAAGATTAGAAAGGAAAAGTTAAACAAAACTTATAAATATCCTATTTTTAAGGCAATAGAACACAATTTACAAGAAGAAACACATTCTCTCAATAGACAATAATTACTTAGTATTCAGGGGAAATATACTAAGGATATATATTTTTAGCATAACATTAAATGTTTAGTTCCAGATGTTAATATATTGTTGGTGTTATTCAGTTGCAAAATAATGTCTGACTCTGCTAACTCATGGACTGCAGGACACCAGGCTTCCCTGTCCTTCGCTATCTTCTGGAGTTTGCCCAAATTCATGTCTGTTGAGTTGGTGATGCTATGTAACCATCTCATCCTCTGCTGCCCCTTTCTCCTTTTGCTTCAATCTTTCCCATATTTCACATACTAGACTAAACTAATGACCAAAAATCTATCCTGAAAACTACCATTAAATACACTAACTCAAGCATGACAGAAGTAATTAAAGTTTTTTGTGGGTTTCCCAGGTGGCACGCACAGTAAAGAACCTGCATGTCAATGCAGGAAATGTCAGAACCTCAGGTTCTGTCCCCAGGTCTGAAGATCCCCTGGAGGAGGGCACAGAACCCCCACTCCAGTGTTCCTGCCTGGAGAATCCCGTGGACAGAGGAGCCTGGCGGGCTACAGTCCACAGGGTCACAAAGAGTTGGACATGACTGAGCAACTCAACACAGCACAGCATATTATCAAATAAGGATTGCTAAAAAACTAATAAACATATACAGCTCTGAGGGTACTATAAATGGGAAGCAATTTATCTAGTGTCTACCAAAATAATTTCAATATTTTAAAATTAGTAAGTTACACAAAATTATGGGGGGGGCAACAAACTTAGCTAAACAAACAGTCCATGGGAATAAAAAACTAACTTTTGTCTTTTTTGACCCTTCAGATTAATACATCACAAGGAAGATAAATAGTAAGTTATTAAAACTCCTCTGAAATACTGGAAAAACAAAAGATCAGGCAATAAAAGAGGAATTTTCATTTCAAAACTTACTTAGATATAATCAGTAACTATCACATCACCCCTAACATATTTGCTATGAATTAAAAACAAAAACAAAATATCCAACTTTTGGCTCTGCTGTCAAGATAAATCAGTCATGAAATATTATATCTGAATATAGTGATGGTGACTTTTCACCCAGATATAAATTAGTAAAAATAAATCAATACAAAATAGAAATCAAATAAATATATAGTTGTGTAAGAAGTTATTTTGCCACAAGATATCAACTGCCTATTAGAGTCTGGCTCATATTTGACAGTTTATAACAGCAACTTAACTTACATTATAGGATATCAAAGAAAGGAAATGAATATGTATTGAATACCTACACTATTGGGTATTTTCAAATTCCCCTTCTCATTTAAACTTTGTAATAAGCAGATGCTATACTATAAATCTCCATTTTATAAGATGGGGAAACTGAAGCTCAAAGATCAGTAGACTTTGCTTCCTATAACTACAGTAGGCAGGATTATACTTAAAGCTTTCTGAATCTAACACTTATATAAGTACAACAAAATTCCTAAAATGGATGCTACAGTTTAGTAAAAGAGAAAGTTGAAATCTAACTCTGATACCTATTTTAATAAAACAGACAAAATTAATAATGTAAAGAATATTACTCACAGAAATACTGAAGAAATTTCTGTTATTAGAAAACTATCCTCAGGAATTAATCCAGAATACAGAAAGAACTTTATGTGTAAATATATTTATAATAAGGTTATTTTAATAGCATCAAAATAAAGAGTGAGAAAGTTAAATAATATTAACCATGCAGTCATTATATCCTTCATACTTTACTTTCTAACTTCTTTATCCTGAGCATGTATTATTAGAAAAACAAGTAAACAAACAAACAGAAGTTTCAACAACTCATTTATATAAATAATTCTTGTGGTGGTCATAAATATTTATCTATTTATTAACAAACATCTCAGACAATACTTTTTTGGCTTAAGGTTTTCAGTTATACACTGTAATTGAATATAAGAAATATACATCTAGAAAAAGAAACACACACAGATAATTTAGACATATATCCTAGTCCAAACTGGCCTCCCCCTAAATTACTAAACAATTATTACAGAAGGAAACAAAGTGAACTAAATAAATCAGTGTTGCTTTTCAAGTTGAGGAAAAAAATCTTTCCACTCTGATTACTTTGTGCCTTTGGGTTTCAATTTCTTTACTTCCTCCTCTGGTTTCTCTTTTTTTGGCTTTTTTATTTCTCTTGGAATGATGTCATCAAAAGGATTAAATAAAACCTATGAAAAGACATATTTTGAAAATATTACTCAATTTTTAAAATTTCACAAAAAAATAAAACCAATATTTAATTATGGTGCCATAAGTGTCTATTTCTCCTCATAGAACCAGTATAATGATATATATACTTTCACTTACATGGCCTCATTGGATTCTCCCAGTAATCCAATGTGCTATTAAGGAAAAGACTTCCCTGGTGGCTCAGACAGTAAAGCGTCTGTCTACAATGCAGGAGACCCGGGTTTGATCCCTGGGTTGGGAAGATCCTTTGGAGAAGGAAATGGCAATCCACTCCAGTACCTTTGCCTGAAAATTCCCATGGACAGACGAGCCTGGTAGGCTACAGTCCATGGGGTCGCAAAGAGTCGGACATGACTGAGCAACTTCACATTCATTACGGAAAAAACGTTTTATACTTATTTAACAAAAGGGAAAGACATTCAAGAAAACAATATATAGTTAGATAAGCTTGGGTATTTTTTTTAAACTGAGGTATTCTGACTTCAAATCAAATGTTCTTAGGTCCTTGTTTTCTCAATGAAGGATCGGTCTTAAATTACCAAAGACAACACTTCACTGAGCTAAATAAACCTAATTCATCTAGCTTTGCACTATGGAATTTTTCATTCATTGGATTATCAGCTTAAGTTTCATCCTTGAATTCAAAATCTATTATAAAAATTCTTAATCAGAAACTGGAACTAAATTATAGAGCTAAAATCCAAGTTGTGATGTTAACTTAGTATAAAGCTTTCATCTGATAACTGAACAAAAATATTCAACTTCTTTTCAGTTCAGTTCAGTTCAGTCGCTCGGTCGTGTCTGACGATTTGCGACCCCATGAAGTGCACCACGCCAAGCCTCCCTGTCCATCACCAACTCCCGGAGTTCACTCAGACTCATGTCCATCGAGTCAGTGACGCCATCCAGCCATCTCATCCTTTGTCGTCCCCTTCTCCTCCTGCCCCCAATCCCTCCCAGCATCAAAGTCTTTTCCAATGAGTCAACTCTTTGCATGAGGTGGCCAAAGTACTGGAGTTTCAGCTTTAGCATCATTCCTTCCGAAGAAATCCCAGGGTTGATCTCCTTCAGAATGGACTGGTTGGATCTCCTTGCAGTCCAAGGGACTCTCAAGAGTCTTCTCCAACACCACAGTTCAAATGCATCAATTCTTCGGTGCTCAGCCTTCTTCACAGTCTAACTCTCACATCCATACATGACCACAGGAAAAACCATAGCCTTGACTAGACGGACCTTAGTTGGCAAAGTAATGTCTCTGCTTTTGAATATACTATCTAGGTTGGTCATAGCTTCCTTCCAAGGAGTAAGCGTCTTTTAATTTCATGGCTGCAGTCACCATCTGCAGTTTTTGGAGCCCAAAAAAATAAAGTCTGACACTGTTTCCACTGTTTCCCCATCTATTTCCCATGGGACCAGATGCCATGATCTTCGTTTTCTGAATGTTGAGCGTTAAGCCAACTTTTTCACTCTCCTCTTTCACTTTCATCAAGAAGCTTTTTAGTTCCTCTTCACTTTCTGCCATAAGGGTGGTGTCATCTGCATATCTGAGGTGATTGATATTTCTCCCAGCAATCTTGATTCCAGCTTGTGTCTCTTCCAACCCAGCGTTTCTCATGATGTACTCTGCATAGAAGTTAAATAAGCAGGGTGACAACATACAGCCTTGATGTACTCCTTTTCCTATTTGGAACCAGTCTGTTGTTCCATGTCCAGTTCTAACTGTTGCTTCCTGACCTGCATACAGATTTCTCAAGAGGCAGGTCAGGTGGTCTGGTATTCCCATCTCTTGAAGAATCTTCCACAGTTTATTGTGATCCACACAGTCAAAGGCTTTGGCATACTCAATAAAGCAGAAATAGATGTTTTTCTGGAACTCTCTTGCTTTTTCCATGATCCAGCGGATGTTGGCAATTTGATCACTGGTTCCTCTGCCTTTTCTAAAACCAGCTTGAACATCAGGAAGTTCACGGTTCACATATTGTTGAAGCCTGGCTTGGAGAATTTTGAGCATTACTTTACTAGCATGTGAGATGAGTGCAATTGTGCAGTAGTTTGAGCATTCTTTGGCATTGCCTTTCTTTGGGATTGGAATGAAAACTGACCTTTTCCAGTCCTGTGGCCACTGCTGAGTTTTCCAAATTTGCTGGCATATTGAGTGCAGCACTTTCACAGCATCATCTTTCAGGATTTGAAAGAGCTCAACTGGCATTCCATCACTTCCAGTAGCTCTGTTCATAGTGATGCTTTCTAAGGCCCACTTGCCTTCACATTCCAGGATGTCTGGTTCTAGATGAGTGATCACACCATCGTGATTATCCGGGTCGTGAAGATCTTTTTTGTACAGTTCTTCTGTGTATTCTTGCCACCTCTTCTTAATATCTTCTGCTTCTGTTAGGTCCATACCATTTCTGTCCTTTATCGAGCCCGTCTTTGCATGAAATGTTCCCTTGGTATCTCTAATTTTCTTGAAGAGATCTCTAGTCTTTCCCATTCTGTTATTTTCCTCTATTTCTTTGCATTGATCGCTGAAGAAGCTTTTATCTCTTCTTGCTATTCTTTGGAACTCTGCATTCAGATGCTTATATCTTTCCTTTTCTCCTTGGCTTTTTGCTTCTCTTCCTTTCACAGCTATTTGTAAGGCTTCCCCAGACAGCCATTTTGCTTTTTTGCATTTCTTTTCCATGGGGATGGTCTTGATCCCTGTCTCCTGTACAATGTCACGAACCTCATTCCATAGTTCATCAGGCACTCTATCTATCAGATCTAGGCCCTTAAATCTATTTCTCACTTCCACTGTATAATCATAAGGGATTTGATTTAGGTCATACCTGAATGGTCTAGTGGTTTTCCCTACTTTCTTCAATTTCAGTCTGAATTTGGCAATAAGGAGTTCATGATCTGAGCCACAGTCAGCTCCCAGTCTTGTTTTTGCTGACTGTATAGAGCTTCTCCATCTTTGGCTGCAAAGAATATAATCAATCTGGTTTCGGTGTTGACCATCTGGTGATGTCCATGTGTAGAGTCTTCTCTTGTGTTGTTGGAAGAGGGTGTTTGCTATGACCAGTGCATTTTCTTGGCAAAACTCTATTAGTCTTTGCCCTGCTTCATTCTGCATTCCAAGGCCAAATTTGCCTGTTGCTGCTGCTCCTGCTGCTAAGTCACGTCAATCGTGTCCGACTCTGTGTGACCCCATAGACGGCAGCCCACCAGGCTCCCCCGTCCCTGGGATTCTCCAGGCAAGAACACTGGAGTGGGTTGCCATTTCCTTCTCCAATGCATGAAAGTGAAAAGTGAAAGTGAAGTCACTCAGTCGCATCTGACTCTTAGCAACCCCATGGACTGCAGCCTACCAGGCTCCTCCATCCATGGGAGTTTCCAGGCAGGAGTACTGGAGTGGGTTGCCATTGCCTTCTCCAAATTTGCCTGTTACTCCAGGTGTTTCTTGACTTCCTATTTTTGCATTCCAGTCCCCTATAATGAAAAGGACACCTTGTTTGGGTGTTAGTTCTACAACGTCTTGCAGGTCTTCATAAAACCGTTCAATTTCAGCTTCTTCAGCATTACTTGTTGGGGCATAGACTTGGTTTACAGTGATACTGAATGGTTTGCCTTGGAAATGAACAGAGATCAGTCTGCCACTTTTGAGATTGCATCCAAGTACTGCATTTCGGACTCTTGTTGACCATGATGGCTACTCCATTTCTTCTGAGGGATTCCTGCCCGCAGTAGTAGATATAATGGTCATCTGAGTTAAATTCACCCATTCCAGTCCATTTTAGTTCACTGATTCCTAGAATGTCGATGTTCACTCTTGCCACCTCTTGTTTGACCCCTTCCAATTTGCCTTGATTCATGGACCTGACATTCCAGGTTCCTATGCAATATTGCTCTTTATAGCAGTGGACCTTGTTTCTATCACCAGTCACATCAACAACTGGGTATTGTTTTTTCTTTGGCTCCATCCTTTCACTCTTTCTGGAGTTATTTCTTCACTGATCTCCAGTAGCATATTGGGCACCTACTGACCTGGGGAGTTCCTCGTTCAGTATCCTATTATTTTGCCTTTTCATACTGTTCATGGGGTTCTCAAGGGAAGAATACTGAAGTGGTTTGCCATTCCCTTCTCCAGTGGACCACATTCTGTCAGACCTCTCCACCATGACCCGCCCATCTTGGATTACCCCGCGGGCATGGCTTAGTTTCATTGAGAAAGTGACAAAGTAATATATCTCTAATAATCATGTTCATACCTCACAACTTCTTATTTTATGTGGATTTCGTGGTCTTTCTTCATCATCAATGTCTACTTCTGTCAGCCGTAGCATGTTATATACTGTATCCCCTGTAACCTATCAAATAAAAAAGGAAATTTAATTGAAAATTATTAAATTCATTCTTTGAAATCAGGGAGGACTTTTGAAAATATTTTTAAAGTAATTAAAAAGGCATTTCATATTATATAAGATTATATGCATTAAACAGTGCAAATAAAGCAACATAATCCTAAGGGGAAAAGGTTTGACAAGCTTTAACTACTCAATAAGATTTTTGGGAAATTTCCAACATATGTCAGTTTTTATTAAAAACACAATGCCAAGTAACTTCCTTCTAAATGACTACATTTTGTTCAAACATTATAAACAAATTTAGACTTTAGAAAAGGGTAGAACAAGCAAATAGTGGTAAGTGCTTTGGAGACATTATCATGCTTAATCCTCAAAACATCCTAAAGTAGGTACTATCATTATCTTTCTTCTCTAGATAAGAAAATTGAGGCTGAAAGAAGTTGTAGATCTGACAGTGATGGCCTTTCTGACCTCTAACTACTATGCCATACTTTGCCTCTACTGTGTGAGTTATATAACACTGGTTGTAAACAATGTTGCAGAAGGACAACCTAAATATAATTTTATTAAATACTTATTTTTTTAAATAACAGGGAGGAAAATCCCTGAATGTCAGACAACCTGTGTTGGAGTGGCTCAAAAATATTAAGCAACAATACTGCATTCCATATTTTTGGCATGACTCCTTTCATTAAATATTTAAAAATCTAAAATAATACCAGTTTTCCAGTTGTGCTGTTTGTTTTTTTTTGTTTTGTTTTCATCAGCACAAAATCCAGTTTTGTCTGGGATATGGGGAAACCATTCCAATTGAACCAGTAGAGGGAGCTGATACACTAGTGATGCTTAATATGCCTATCACTTAAGGCATCTGAGAACATATTCATGAAAAGGGAGAAGCATGAGGAAAAAAAAAACAACCCTTTGAATCCCTTTAAAAGAAAACTATTGAAAATTCTACGGAAGTGACAATCTCTGATATGCTGTTAAATGTCAGCAGGATTAAATGGCACTATTCAAAGTAATATTTCAGGTAAGCAGTTTAAATGTTAACACAACTTCCACTTTAAACTGAAGGGAATTCATTATTAACAAAATAAATTTTAAATTACTAAATGTTATTACCTAAATGTCTTTCTAAAAACATTAAAACATATCAGTTGAGTGACAAAGCAGTTGATAATAACGATTAAAACAATTTTAGAAAAAATAAAAATTTTAAGTTAAAAATCAATGACTGGCCTAAAACACACAAAGAAAAATTCAGGTGGTCCCTCACAGCTCATTATAACAGGAATATGGAGCATTTCACCATTTTTAGAAATAATAAATAAAATATCCTAGGGAATATTTTTATGAAGGCAGCTCTTAGGTAAGTTGATTACATATATCATAGAAGCCTAAGATAACTGGATACAAACCTTTCCAAAGATGGTGTGCTTATTGTTAAGTTCATCAGCTCGACCCAGGGTAAAGAAAAACTGGCTGCCATTATCATGAGGGCCAGCATTTGCCATGGCAACCAGTCCTCTACGATTAAAACGCAACCGTGAGTGGAATTCATCCTGAAGCATTAAAAAAAAAAAAATAGATATAGTGAATGTCCTGTTATAAGGCCCCTCATATTTCAGCTAACAAACAAGGTCCCACACAACTTCTACTGATTTTCACATATAATCAAATCCAATATCTGCAGTTCCTTCAATCTACTAATCTTGACTTTACTCACCTGTGTCTTCTAAATACACTCAAACACAAATTTTTTGTGGAAGGTTGCCTACTTACACTGAGCAAGGGTACTCAAGGGGAATGGATTTCTGAGACATTTCCCTATTCTTCTCATCCCTCAAAGCCATCTAAGCTTTCAGTTCAGTTCAGTTCAGTCACTCAGTCGTGTCCAACTCTTTGTAACCCCATGAACCGCAGCACACCAGGCCTCCCTGTCCATCACCACCTCCCAGAGTTCACCCAAACCCATGTCCATTGAGTCAGCAATGCCATCCAACCATCTCATCCTCTGTCGTCCCCTTCTCCTCCTACCCTCAATCTTTCCCAGCATCAGGGTCCTTTCCAATAAGTCAGCTCTTCGCATCAGGTGGCCAAAGTACTGGAGGTTCAGCTTCAACATCAGTCCTTCCAATGGACACCCAGGACTGATCTTCTTTAGGATGGACTGGTTTGATCTCCTTGCAGTCCAAGGGACTCTCAAGAGTCTTCTCCAACACCACAGTTCAAAAGCATCAATTCTTCTGCACTCACCAGTCCAACTCTCACATCCATACAGGACTACTGGAAAAACCATAGCCTTGACTAGACAGACCTTTGTTGGCAAAGTAATGTCTCTGCTTTTTAATATGCTGTCTAGGTTGGTCATAACTTTCCTTCCAAGCTTTAAGGACCATCTATTTCTTTTTTCTCCAGGATAACTACTTTTGAGTCATTATAGAGGCTTCAACGGGCTTCCCTTGTGGCTCAGTTGGTCAAGAATCTGCCTCCAATGCAGAAGACCCCAGTTCAATCCCTGGGTTGGGAAGATCCGCTGGAGAAGGGAAAGGCTACCCATTCCATATTCTGGCCTGGAGAATTCCATGGACAATATAGTCTATGGGTTCACAAAGAGTCAGACAAGACTGAGTGACTTTCATTATCACTTTAAAAAATAAGCCACATTATTAAATCTGAATTAATTGTTAGGGCTTCCCTTGTGGCTTAGCTGGTAAAATATCTGCCTGCAATGCAGCAGACCTGGGTTCAATCCTCGGGTTGTGAAGATCCTCTGGAGAAGGGAACGGCCACCCACTCCAGTATTCTGGCCTGGAGAATTCCATAGACTGTACAGTCCATGGGGTTGCAAAGAGTCGAACATGACTGTGCAACCTTCACTTCACTTCAGAAGCTTCAACTATTCTCTTCTCGATCCTTTTCTAAATGTCATGAAACAACTGTTTTCTTATTTGTTTAATTCAAGGAAGCTAGTGTGATGGTGTTAGGTGCTTTACTATGCTTTTTAAAGTTTCAAGTTGAAATTTCTTTGAACTGGCACTGGTTCCATTTGGCAGTTTTCAAAAAAAGCAGGAGCAAGCCATTCTAAGGTGGTTTTCTTACTAGGGTTGGGCTACGTAACATTTACACCAGTCTCTTAGTTAACAAAAGAGCAGATACTAGACTCACTTTTAATGTAGACATGTTTTATAATCAATGCTTTTCAGAAAGAAAGTTCTTTTCCTTTAATAAATTTTTCTCAAGAGATCTAAACTCAAAAGATTGTAACTCTGTACACTGTATTCAAAATGACCTAACTGAAAAATTTACCAAGCTTCCCTGGTGGCTCAGTGGTAGAGAATCCACTTGCCAATGAAGGAGACATAGGCTTGATCCCTGGTCCCAGGAAATTCCACATGCCATGTAGCAACTGAGCCGGTGAGCCACAACTACTGAGCCTGCACTCTGGAGCCTGGCCACTGCAACTCCTGAACCCATGCACTGAAAGGAAGAGAGCCCCTGCTCACCGCAACTACAGAAAAGCCCACACAGCAGCGAAGACCCAGCACAGCCCAAATTAAATAAAATTAATTTAAAATTGTACCAACTTATCTGTATTACCTGAATAAAATAAGCGAAAATCTCAATTTAGAAAGGAATCGTCACAAGAGCTATTCTGTTAATCAAATAATAAAGGAATGCTTCCTACCAGATGGAGGCTCTAAAATTATAAGATATCTCAATTTTGTAAAATATAAAATAGTCTAACAGTGACATTTGAGATTTTTAAAACTATTTCACTTGCTCTAAAGGCCATTATCATGTGAAAATTAAAGCAAACAGTTCAAGCATTTTTCTCAAGAGTCATATAGTAGTCCAGTATAAAATTAAAGGAAATTCCAGACGCTCTATCCTTTTAGTATAAATGTGAATTTTTTAAAAATTCACATATTTTAAGAGCTACTGATGTTTACTAATAGAACATAATATTGATACCATAAGACTGATAAACAACCCAGCTTTTAGCCTTTACTTGAACCCACCATTATCCTTAATATCGTAAATATAACATTAACTCTTTCTTCTTAGATCTGTGTTGGCAGTTAACAAAGCATTGACCTATTCTTGATTAAAACTTACATCTTTTTCTAACATTTTTTATGTTGCTTCTTTCTTCTATTTCCCCGTGTTACGGCATGCATTTTGTGATTTCTGATTAAGGCATGCAGTTTGTGCCACAAAGGTCTACTGTGTACAGTTTAAAATGAATTCTGCCCTGGACTGAATTATGTTCTCCTGGAGTTCATGTTGACACTCTAACCTCCAATGTGACTATACTGAAGGGGAAAAGACACCGAAACGCTCTCTCTCCACCATGTGAAGACACAGTAAGAAGGCAGCCATTTGCAAGCCAGCAAGAGAACCTTCATAGGTGGTGAATGCTAGTACCTTGATCTCAGACTTCTTAGCCTCCAGAACTGTGAGAAATAAATCCTACTGTTTAAACCACCCAGTCAGAAGTACTTTGTTATAGCGGCTCAAGTAAATTAATATAAATTCTATGTACTGTTAAAATAAAATGTTTTAAAATCAGATGGTATATGCAATGTCCTAGAAATGTTTTACATGTGCAAAGTTACAAAGATCAGATAATCAGATATCATGAAAAATGTTGTCTTTTCCCTGATTCACATTATGCTCACTACCACCTTTAGCTCTACCTGAATTCAATCTAGCATAAAACTCTGTGATAAGACAACTTAGAAAGAAAGCTTAATGGGATAAGTGCTGCACTTATTCTGTATAATCCTAAATATAGACCCCATTTTGTGTACCAATGTAAAATGCGTTTTCTTCTGGGGCTCAATCATTTCAATTAAGCAATCCAAACTGACTTGAAAATAAATTGTAAAATTTAATCTCACCTTGAATGGGACTCCATAGATAGATTCTCCACCAGTCCCTGTGCCAGTAGGATCTCCCCCTTGGACTATAAAGCCAGGCACAACTCTATGAAATATGGTGTTGTCATAATATGCTGGAAGAAAATAATAAAGAATTTATCATTCTCTGTTATTTCAGTGTTAGTATAAAGAAATGCAACAGATTTCTGAATGTTAATCTTGTGTCCTGCTACCTTCCTGAAATCATTTATCAGTTCTAATAGTTTTTGTGTGGAGTCTTTGGGGTTTTCTACATAGAGTATCATGCCATCTGCATATAATGACAATTTTACCTCTTCCTTTCCAATCTGGATAACTTTTATTTATTTTGCTTGTCTAACTGTTATGGCTAGGACTTCTAATACTATGTTGAATAAAAGTGGTAAGAGTCTTGTCTTGTTCCAAATTTTAGCAAGAAGGCTTTCAGTTTTTCACCATTGAGTATTATGCTGACTGTGGTTTGTTACAAATAGCTTTTATTATGGTGAGATATTTCCCGTCATACCCATTTTGGTGAGAGTTTTTATCATGAATGAATACTGAATTTTATCAAATGCTTTACTGAGATGACCATGTGGTTTTTGTCTTTTTTGTTGACAAAACAGTCCCTTTTAAAATTACATCAAAAAATAAAATAAAATACCTAGGAATAAACCTGACCAAGGAGGTGAAAGACCTATATACTGAGAACTATAAAACACTGATAAAGGAAATCAGAAATGATTCAAAAAATGGAGATATCCCACACTCGTAGGTTAGAAAAATTAACATTGTTAAAGTGGCCATACTACCCAAACCAATCTAAACATTAAATGTGATCCCTATCAAATTATCTATAACATTTTTCATGAAACTAAATCAAGTAACCCTAAATTTATATGGAAACACAAAAGACCCCGAAATGCCAAAGCAATCCTGAGGAAAAAGAACAAAGGTAGAAGCATAAGTATCTCAGACTTCAGACAATACTTCAAAGCCACAGTAATCAAAACATGTGGTGTTAGCACAAAAACAGACATATAGATCAATGGAATGAAATAGAGGGCCCAGAAGTAAATCCACACACTGTGGTCAATTATTTTCAACAAAGGAGGTAAGAATAAACAATGGAGAAAAGACAGTCTCTTCAGAAAGTGGTATTAGGAAAGCTGGACAGCTGCATATAAATCAATGAACTTAGAAAACAAACTCAAAATGGCTTAAAGACTTAAATACAAGATATCACGCAATGAAACTACTAGAAGAGAACATAAGCAAAACTCTGACTTAAATCCTAACAATGTTTTCCTAGGTCAGTCTCCCAGAACAAACAAAAATACAAGCAAAAGTAAACAAATAGGACCTGGTCACACTTATAAGCTTTTGCACAGCAAAGGAAACTATAAACAAGATGAAAAGACAACCTATGGAATGAGACAGAATATGCAAAAGATGAGACTGACAAGGAATTAATTTCAAAAATATACAAACAGCTCATACAGCTTAATAGAACCAAACAACCCAATCAAAAATTGGGCATAAGATGTAAATAAACTTTTCTTCAAAGAAGACATACAAATGGCCAAAAAATACATAAAAGGAAGCTCAACATCACTAATTATTAGAGAATGCAAATCAAAACCATAATGAGGTATGACATCACACCAGTCAAAATGGCCATCATCAAAAAGTCTACAAACAATAAATGGGTGTAAATGTAAATGTAATAAATGAGCTAGTGTAGAGAAAAAGGAAACCTTCTAACACTGTTGGTGGAAATGTAAACTGGTGTGGCCACTATGGAGAAGAGTATGGAGGTTCCTTAAAAAAACTAAAAATAGAGTTACCATGTGATCCAGCAATCCCACTCCCGGGCATATATCCAGAAAAGACAAAAACTCTAATTTGAAAAGATATACACAACACCAATGTTCATACAGCAGTATTTACAATAGCCAAGACATGGAAGCAACCTGTGTCCATCAACAGATGAATGGGTAAAGAAGATGTGGCAGATAGATAGATATAGCAATATATATACATATCAGTTCAGTTCAGTCACTCAGTCGTGTCCGACTCTTTGCGACCCCATGAATCGCAGCATGCTAGGCTTCCCTGTCCATCACCAACTCCCGGAGTTCACTCAAACTCAAGTCCATCGAGTCGGTGATGCCATCCAGCCATCTCATCCTCTCTCGTCCCCTTCTCCTCCTGCCCCCAATCCCTCCCAGCATCAGACTCTTTTCCAATGAGTCAACTCTTCACATGAGATGGCCAAAGTACTGGAGTTTCAGCTTCAGCATCAGTCTTTCCGAAGAACACCCAGGACTGATCTCCTTTAGAATGGACTGGTTGGATCTCCTTGCAGTCCAAGGGACTCTCAAGAGTCTTCTCCAACACCACCGTTCAAAAGCATCAATTCTTTGGCGCTCAGCTTTCTTCACTGTCCAACTCTCACATCCATACATGACTATAGGAAAAACCATAGCCTTGACTAGATGGACCTTTGTTGGCAAAGTAATATCTCTGCTTTTTAATATCCTATCTAGGTTGGTCATAACTTTCCTTCCAAGGAGTAATCATCTTTTAATTTCATGGCTGCAATCACCATCTGCAGTGATTTTGGAGCCCAAAAAAATAAAGTCTGACACTGTTTCCACTGTTTCCCCATCTATTTCCCATGAAGTGATGGGACCAGATGCCATGATCTTGGTTTTCTGAATGTTGAGCTTTAAGCCAACTTTTTCACTCTCCTCTTTCACTTTCATCAAGAGGTTTTTTAGTTCCTCTTCATTTTCTGCCATAAGGGTGGTGTCATCTGCATATCTGAGGTGATTGATATTTCTCCCAGCAATCTTGATTCCAGCTGTGCTTCTTCCAGCCCAGTGTTTCTCATGATGTACCCTGCATATAAGTTAAATAAGCAGGGTGACAATATACAACCTTGATGTACTCCTTTTCCTATTTGGAACCAGTCTGTTGTTCCATGTCAAGTTCTAACTGTTGCTTCCTGACCTGCATACAGATTTCTCAAGAGGCAGGTCAGGTGGTCTGGTATTCCCATCTCTTTCAGAATTTTCCACAGTTTACTGTGATCCACACAGTTAAAGGCTTTGGCATAGTCAATAAAGCAGAAATCACACATATATTAATGAATGAAATATTTCAATCAAAGAATGAAATAATGCTATCTGCAGCAACATGAATGGACTAAAGATTATCATAAGTGAAGTCAGAGAAAGACAAATATCATATATTATCACTTACATGGAGAATCTAAAAAATGATACAAATGAACTAATTTACAAAACAGAAACAGACTAGCAGACATAGAAAACAAACTTGGAAAAGGGGGTGGAGGAAGGATAAATTAAGAGTTTGGGGACTTCCCTGGTGGCCTAGTGGTTGAGAATCGCCAATGCAGGGGACATGGGTTCGACACCTGATCTGGGAAGATCCTACATGCCATGGGGCCTGCACCACAACTACTGAGCCCACAAGCTGCAACTAGAGGAGCCCATGTGCCCTAGAGCTCATGCCTCACAAAAGAGAAGCCAGTGCAATGAGAGGCCTCCACACTGCAACTAGAGAGCAGCCCCTGTTTGCCTCAACTGGGGAAAGCCCACACACAGCAACAAAGACCCAGCATGGCCAAAACTGAATTAATCTGAAAAAAGAGCTTGGGATTAGCAGCTACAAACTACTATACAAAAAATAAACAAGGATCAATGGATAACACAGGACAGTATTCAGTATCCGTATCAGTATTCAGTATCCTGCAATAACCTATAATGAAAAAGAATCTGAATCTATTTACCTATGGACATGGAACAAAAGACTGGTTCCAAATAGGAAAAGGAGTATATCAAGGCTGTATATTGTCACCCTGCTTATTTAACTTCTATGCAGAGTACATCAAGAGAAACGCTGAACTGGAAGAAACACAAGCTGGAATCAAGACTGCCGGGAGAAATATCAATAACCTCAGATATGCAGATGACACCGCCATTATGGCAGAAAGTGAAGACGAACTAAAAAGCCTCTTGATGAAAGTGAAAGAGGAGAGTGAAAAAGTTGGCTTAAAGCTCAACATTCAGAAAACCAAGATCATGGCATCTGGTCCCATCACTTCATGGGAAATAGATGGGGAAACAGTGGAAACAGTGTCAGACTTTATTTTTGGGGGCTCCAAAATCACTGCAGATGGTGATTGCAGCCATGAAATTAAAAGATGCTTACTCCTTGGAAGAAAAGTTATGACCAACCTAGATAGCATATTCAAAAGCAGAGACATTACTTTGCCGACTAAGGTCCGTCTAGTCAAGGCTATGGTTTTTCCAGTAGTCATATATGGATGTGAGAGTTGGACTGTGAAGAAGGCTGAGCACCGAAGAATTGATGCTTTTGAACAGTGGTGTTGGAGAAGACTCTTGAGAGTCCCTTGGACTGCAAGGAGATCCAACCAGTCCGTTCTGAAGGAGATCAACCCTGGGATTTCTTTGGAAGGAATGATGCTAAAGCTGAAACTCCAGTACTTTGGCCATCTCATGCAAAGAGTTGACTCATTGGAAAAGACTCAGATGCTGGGAGGGATTGGGGGCAGGAGGAGAAGGGGACGACCGAGGATGAGATGGCTGGATGGCACCACTGACTCGATGGACATGAATGTGATTGAACTCCGGGAGTTGGTGATGGACAGGGAGGCCTGGCGTGCTGCGATTTATGGGGTCTAAAGAGTCGGACACGACTGAGTGACTGAACTGAACTGATATTTAAATCACTTTGCTGTACATCTGAAATTAATACACTTTAATAAAATGAAAATTTATCAACGCCTAAAACTAAGTGTATCTATAGTTAGAGTTAACACAACTGGTCACAAGATTTTTTTTTTCCCCAGAATGTTAAATAGGCTCCTTAACCAAAATGTTTTCTTCCCTACTTACTATAAAATATCTAACTCAGTTTCTACAGAAACCATAGTATTGGTTGTTTTGTATCTACTTCAAGGATTCTCTCAAACTCTGGATGCAATTTTCAAAATAAAAATTGAAGAGGTTTTGGTATAGATCTATGGTTCTCAACTAAGGGTAGGAGGAGCAGCAATTTTTCTCTGTGGCACATATTTGTGAATGTCTGGAAATATCTGGCTGTCACACATGGGAAATGTTACTGGCATCTAGTAGGGAAAGACCAGGGATACTTGTAAACATCCTACGAGACACAAAAAATCCCCACAACAAAGAATTACTAGCCCCAAATATCAATAGTGCTGGAGACTGAGAAACCTTCATAGAGATAAATAGCCTCTTTCTTAATTCTCCCTCGTCTCCCCACAGAAAATTAACTTATACAAACACTATACAAATCCAAAATATATCAAAATTACTCACTGATTATGGGTCTGGCACCATCAGTGCACCCTGCTCAAGAAACAGTCAATAAATAAAATGAGTAATCAACACAATATATAATTGAGTCATTGGAAAAGACTCCGATGCTGGGAAACATTGAGGGCGGATGGCATCACTGATTCAATGGACATGAGTTTGAGCAAGCTCCGAGAGTTGGCGATGGACAGGGAAGCCTGGTGTGCTGCAGTCCACAGGGTCTCAATGAGACGGACATGACTTAGTGACTGAATAACGAATTAGACTCTCATTAAGTTTGCTAAATGACTGAAGAAATTATTTGTATTTATATATAAATACACTAATAAACATACGAGATCTTATATGATCCCTGAATTGATTGAGTTGGAGTCAATAATTGAGTGTAGTTATAATTTAATCACATGCTGATGACTGTAAAACAAAGATGAAAAGGGCACAGTTCCCTAAATACTCTACTGAGCTGCAGAACTTCTTGACACCAGATTTCTTATCAAAGAGAATGATAAATGTCTCCATTAATTAAATCATTTGAGTTGAGTCTTCTACTATGTGAAACTGAACCAACCCAACTCATTCAACAACAAATACTTATCAAGTGCCTACTGTGGACCAGGCACTGTACTGATACAATTACTGACATAATCTATAAAATACCAATTACATGAGTACTTTTGACACTTTTTTAGGCAAAACATGACTATGGTTTATCATAATTCACAAAATACTGTAATACTGCAGCTTGTTCACAGGCACCCTTATAATTTTTCACATGAGCAAGCTATAACTGGAAATAAAACTCACATTTAAAAAAAGTAACAACAAAGTAACAAGTAATCTAACAACTGTACCCAGTTTGGAGGATGGATTGGAAGAAATAGAAAGGAAGATTAACTGATTTTTTTTCCCCAATCCATTCTGAGTGAAGATCTGTTGCACTACATTCATAAGAACTCCCAAGTACAGATAAGTTCTCTTTGGCTACAAACAGAAATTGTAAAAACCAAGGAATCTAAAAGTATTTCTCCTGTGTTCCTAAGTAACCATTTACTTTGATTAACAATGTGTATTGCAGTTAGCAACTGTAAGTCTTGCCTCTCGTTGGCTATAACCTGAAAACTCAATTTTCTTAAAAAAAAAAATTGATATATAATTGATGTACAAGATTACATTAGTTTCAGATGTACAACACAGGGATTCAATATTTGCATATATTGTGAAATGTTCACAGACAATAAATCTAGTTAACATCCATCACCACACAGTTACAAATTTTTTTTCTTGTGCTGAGAACTTGTAAGATACACTCTTTTAACAACTTCCAAATATGCAATAACTATAGTCAACATGCTGCACATATAATTTTCTAATTATGAAACCAACAATATAAATTACTCATAGTGCTATTCTGAAGATTAAATAATATGGAGGCAACCTATAAATTCTCAAGTTCAACACAAATGTGACATCAAACTTTAATATTTCCACTTAAATTTGACAAATCCCTATTTAAATTTGAATATAAAACATACCCCAGCCTACATCAAAAAATAAAAATAATCCATTATGCCCATAATATGTAAGCAACAGTTTTTAGCACATGGTCAGATTTACTTTTTCAAAGGATCACTTAAACTCCAGTAAGTTACAAGGCTGGATAGAGAGCAACTGTTGTCCAATTAAAACACAACTATGGCTTATCTGGAGACACACAGATTCAAGAATTCTCTAGAACAGGATCTATTAAGACTCCACAATCTATTTGAGATGACGGAAGAGGGAAATGAAACAGGTTTTTACTGTGTTTTCAAATTTTAACATTACCCATCTTTCCTATTTGTACTTCCTATTAAGTCTTTCAGTGACGTTGGATTTTAAACTTTTCTTTATTTTCCTAATTATATTCTTGTCATATAAATGAAATTATTATAACATTATATATATTGAATATAAATTTTCTGTAGTTTTTCTACACTTTAATTTTGTATTCTATCATGCCTAAAATTCCAAATTTCCACATAATTTCTATATCCATTATTTCTACTTCCTTGTAATTTATTAATAATCACTGTTGAACTGTGCCTGCCTATCCACCTGCCAAAGCAGGAGACTTAAGAGACACAGGGTTCAATCCCTGAGTCAGGAAGATTCCCGGGAGTAGGACATGGCAACCCACTGCAATATTTTTGCTTAGAGAATCTGGGAGACAGAAGAGCCTGGTGGCTATGGTCCATAGGGCTGCAAAGAGTCAGACACGACTGAAGTAACTCAGCATGCGTGCATGCACATTGAACTATGCACTTAGAGCTTATCATGTGCTATAAAAGATCTTGCTGTTTGCAATGTTTGACGTCCTTCTTAAATGTTTATGTATCATTCAATTAGTATTTTGAAGAGGTCTTGCTATTTCATTATGTGTGTTCATAATGTCCTCCTGAATTTTCTCCACTACTGAAAAAAGCAATTTATATGTACCTCAAATAGAAAATGAAGTTTCTATTTGGATGCTGAGTCTGCTACTGTCATTAAGTTTTATATTTCTGGCTATAACAACATATGGGTATAACAACATATTCTGACTAGTTATATTTCTGCTCAAGCACATATAGGAATTTACACTGTATTTTAAAATCATGTATATGTGTCTCTTAGAATTTTTTTTGTGTTTACTTCTGCAAATATTATCTTTAATAACTTTTTACTTAAAACTTCTTTATGAGCTCTCTATTTTAGCTCATTGGGTTTTTTTAAACAAATATTTTAGTTTTGTAAAGATATTTCTTTTAACCTCTTACTATAATATTTAAATGTTTGTAACTTCTAAAGAATTTAAAACTCTTGCTAAAGGAGAAAGAGGATAAAAGATAACTGATGAAGCATGGACACTGAGGAGACATGGCTGAAATAAAATTTCAAAAGAGTTAACAGTCACATAAAGTATAAAAAGTTTGATGTTCCTATTTACTTCTCTTTTTGCTCCCCACTTTGCTTTTCAAACCTAAAATTTTATTTCTTCCTCATTTTTCAGAAGAATTAATCAAATTATCAAAGATAACAAGCTTCCCTTCTCTTCTTTAACCTACTTTTAAAACTTGTAATTTTTAAAAATTCTCACTCATTTAAAAAAAAACTTTTTTTGGTTACACCACATGGCATGTGGGATCTCAGTTCCTCAACCAGCAATCAAAACTGCACCCCCTACATCGGAAGGGCAGGATCTTAACCACTGGATCACCAGGGAATTTCTGTAACATTTTCACAGTTTTGAGTGTTCACCTAACTATCTTGTGAAGATCTGAAATCCAAGATTAAGTCTGTGTAACTGTAAATCTTTTGTTTTCATAAAGACTAAAAACTACCCCCAGACACAGAAACACAAATAGTTAATTTTCTCACTTTTGTGTGGAACCTAAAATAAAGTTCAACTCACAGAAACAGAGAGTAGAATAATGGTTACCAGAGGCTGGGGGGGATGGGGAAAATTGGGAGATGGTGGTCAAAAAGATACAAAATTTCAATTATAAGATGAGTAAGTTCTGGGGATCTAGTGGATGGTATGGTGATTATTGTATACTAGAAATTTTTATTAATAGAATTGTGTATACTAGAAATGTGTACATATCATATTCTCACCACATACACACACAAAAAAAGGTAACTGTGAGGTAACAGATATGTTACTTGATTATGGTAATCATTTTACAATGTATACATATATTAAATTATCACATTGTACACTATTTAAAAAATCATGTTGTACAACCTAAATGTAAACAACTTTTGCCAATCACACCTCAATAAAACTGGAAAAAAAAAAAAACTTCTCTTTAGCTGTAAACACCATTTTAGTTGAAGGCTGTATCTGAGGCTGTGCTCCCACTAGCTCACGTTTATTCATTTGCTCTTTAATTTTGGAAACCATGGCCTTTTTTTTTCTTTTAATATTGATATGACCATTATAAGATCTAGAATATTGTGACTTGTTTAAATCATATAAGCAGAGAATTAAAATGAGGCCCTCTGAATTAAAATTTTAAAACCCTGACTTTATTCATTTAGAAGCATCTTTATTTAACTTAGTTTTCTCAAGTTTCTTGTTAACCTTTGCAATAATAATTTTATTTCTCACCTTTTCAGTTAAAAGAATTGCTCTAGTTATTTTTTATTATTTTCCTTGTCTTTTTTCTTTCTACTTGTATTCTCATAAATAGGGAAATAATTTTATTGATGTTGTGATTAAGTTTCATCATCACCTAACTTAAGAACCTTATTTCTTCTTTCATTGTTATATTATATCCAGATGTTTTCTGTTTCTTCTATTCACCTGGTCATGGATTATAATTTACCATTTATTCTTTCTAATGTTTTTATACTTTCGATCCCCTGTAAAATTTGAGCTTAATATTCTTCAAACTTCTTTCCAGAAAAAAATCTGACTTTTCTGTGTCTACTGTGTTTCTCAGCTCTGCAGACAGTTATTTGAGGCTTCTCTGACTGAACTACCTGTCTGACTCAATTTCCTTCCTGCCTGCCATAGTAATTATTAATAATGGTCTTTACAGATATTTTATTTTCTCCTTTTCTTTTTTGTCAGCTCAATATTTTTTTTTCTTTTTTGAGGTGCTGAAAGAGGTTGTTTTATTTTATTGTTTTGGTCTGTGTATTTTTATTTTTTAAATCTTCCACTGGTAATTTTCTCTCCAATTATCTATTTGGAGAGCTCTCACTGTATCCTACTACTGGTTATTCTGTATTTTCTTTCACATCTTGCTTTAGACTCAGAGTGCTGCTTTCTGATACCTTGATTAACCTTCTCTTTTGCTAAAAATCAGATATAATTTAGGACAATGATTTGCCACCACTGGAGATATCTGAAACTATACGCAACGTATACTGAAAGTCAGCATGTTATAAATGTTAGGGATATTTAGCTCTAAAAGGGAATATTCTAAAGGGGAAAACACCCAAGGGACTGTAATTCTGTAAAGTTTGTTTAAAAGAAAGATAGTCACTTTATTATTCAAATCTAAGAGTTACTAGTGACATTGGCAATATCATCACTGAATGTTGGATGGAAGGCTTTATGGAGCAAACAAAATTTTTAATACACATGAAAAAGTGGATTGGGAATTCCCTGACAGTCCAGTGGTTAGGATTAACTGGGGCCCCAGGTTTTACCCCGGCCCTGGTCAGGGAACTAACATCCCACAAGCGACACCACATGGCCAAAAAACAGAATAATGAGTGGGTTAACTTGAACAGAAAAAGAAGGGAAGAGAAAGTATTCCAAAAAGGCATGTGAGGATATGAGATTTCAAGAAATGAAGGAGGTTATGAGTGGAAATGGGAAGGACCTGCTCAGGAAATAAAGGTAATAGTCAACTGAGACCACATGGTTATTCAGTGCAATGAAAAATGAAGTTGGAAAACTAGGAAGCCAAGCTGCCTGAGGATTTAACTACCAGATGAATTAAACGTGAGGGTAAAGAGATCAAAGATAAGAAAATGGAAGACCAGGTAAGAGGCAATTACAATCATACAGTTAAGGCAGTTTGGGGAAGAAACTGGTAAATTTGGTTTTATACTATTTGAGTTGTAGCTGACAGTAGAAGATTTGAGTAGAAAAGTCCACTAGGCAATCAGATATATAAATTAGAGTTCAAAAGAGGAGAAATGGTTGGAATTCTACATTTGATGGTTACATGGTTGGAAGTTAGCTCCGTTGGTAAAGAATCCACCTGCAACGAAGGAGACCCTGGTTCAATTCCTGAGTGGGGAAGATCCACTGGAGAAAGGATAGGCTACCCACTCCAGTATTCTTGGGCTTCCCTTGTGGCTCAGCTGGTGAAGAATCTGCCAGCAATGTGGGAGACCAGGGTTCAATCCCTGGGTTGGGAAGACACCCTGCAGAAGGGAAAGGCTACCCACTCCAGTATTCTTGCCTGGAGAATTCCATGGACTATACAGTCCATGGAGTTGCAAAGAATCAGACATAACTGAGTGACTTTCACAACTTTCACTTTCACTGCTTGGAAGTAACAATTGAAGAAAAAAGAACTAAAAGCATCTTAGGAGTACCCACTTTTAGAGGATGAAAGAAGTGAGATAAATTTCTGTTAAAGATGCAGAGATTTACTGACTGGTGGCGGGGGATTGGAGGGATTTTTATCTCCTCTCTCAATTTCCTGACACACAGCTCAAACCCACATTGCTTATATCAACTCTGATCATTCATTACCACTATTTAACATGAGTCTTCAATGTTGTAGGAAAATACATTGGAATTTTTAAATTAACAAATTTCTTTTACAGAATAAAATTCAAGAATTATGATTACCTTCCAAACAAAGCTGGATGAAATTTCTGCATGCTTTAGGAGCTTCTTTTGACCACAACTCTATATCAATATCTCCAGCTGTAGTTTTCAATAAAACCTGTGGAAAGCACATAAAATCATTAAGTTATCATTTTGCTTCATAATGAGTTTATTGGCTGCTCAATATAAAGTATTCACTACTGAATTTTCAATTTTAAAACAAAAATAAGAAACTTTCCTTGGTTTCTGTTGTTATACTTAAAAACTTCAAATAATCAGTACAAGTTACCCTACTTCTATCTTTTAAATACTATTTTCAGAAATAATTTATGCTTTAAGGAAAAAATATTTTTAATCACAGAAACAACTGCATTCATTTAAAAATCAATACTGTAAACTTGCTTTAATTTTAAAAGTTTTCCACATCATTTCTTCCAATAAAATTGGTATAGCAAATTAAGACATTAAAGAACAATGATCCCATGAAACTACATCATTATAAGACGATTTTCCAATTATCTTTTAACATATGAACAGTTGACCTCTTCATTCACAATCACGCCATTTCTAATTTACAAAGGAACATTCTTAATCCAATTCTGGGTTGTATATTTGGGATCAAACCTGTGTCTCCTGTGTCTACTGCACTGGCAGGCAGATTTGTTACCACTGAGCCACCAGGGAAGCCCCTTAAAATTACTATTGACAGTAAATGAAATCCATTGAGAGTCTCCTTTCCACAGCTCATGAAGGCAGTTACTCCTTGGTGCAAGCAGCCATCTTGCAGGAACCAAAATCCCTACTGAGTCCACAGGAAGAAACAGATTTAGTTCAGTTCACTTCAGTCGCTCAGTCGTGTCCGACTCTTTGCGACCCCATGAATCGCAGCACGCCAGGCCTCCCTGTCCATCACCATCTCCTGGAGTTCACTCAGACTCACGTCCATCGAGTCGGTGATGCCATCCAGCCATCTCATCCTCGGTCGTCCCCTTCTCCTCCTGCCCCCAATCCCTCCCAGCATCAGAGTCTTTTCCAATGAGTCAACTCTTCGCATGAGGTGGCCAAAGTACTGGAGTTTCAGCTTCAGCATCATTCCTTCCAAAGAAATCCCAGGGTTGATCTCCTTCAGAACGGACTGGTTGGATCTCCTTGCAGTCCAAGGGACTCTCAAGAGTCTTCTCCAACACCACAGTTCAAAAGCATCAATTCTTCAGCGCTCAGCCCTCTTCACAGTCCAACTCTCACATCCATACATGACTACTGGAAAAACCATAGCCTTGACTAGAGGGACCTTAGTCGGCAAAGTAATGTCTGCTTTTGAATATACTATCTAGATTGGTCATAACTTTTCTTCCAAGGAGTAAGCGTCTTTTAATTTCATGGCTGCAGTCACCATCTGCAGTGATTTTGGAGCCCAAAAAAATAAAGTCTGACACTGTTTCCACTGTTTCCCCATCTATTTCCCATGAAGTGATGGGACCAGATGCCATGATCTTCGTTTTCTGAATGTTGAGCTTTAAGCCAACTTTTTCACTCTCCTCTTTCACTTTCATCAAGAGGCTTTTTAGCTCCTCTTCACTTTCTGCCATAATGGCGGTGTCATCTGCATATCTGAGGTTATTGATATTTCTCCCGGCAATCTTGATTCCAGCTTGTGTCTCTTCCAACCCAGCGTTTCTCATGATGTACTCTGCATAGAAGTTAAATAAGCAGGGTGACAATATACAGCCTTGACGTACTCCTTTTCCTATTTGGAACCAGTCTGTTGTTCCATATCCAGTTCTAACTGTTGCTTCCTGACCTGCATATAGGTTTCTCAAGAGGCAGGTCAGGCGGTCTGGTATTCCCATCCCTTTCAGAATTTTCCACAGTTTATTGTGATCCACACAGTCAAAGGCTTTGGTATTGTCAATAAAGCAGAAAAAGATGTTTTTCTGGAACTCTCTTGCTTTTTCGATGATCCAGCAGATGTTGGCAATTTGATCTCTGGTTCCTCTGCCTTTTCTAAAACCAGCTTGAACATCAGGGAGTTCACGGTTCACGTATTGCTGAAGCCTGGCTTGGAGAATTTTGAGCATTACTTTACTAGCATGTGAGATGAGTGCAACTGTGTGGTAGTTTGAGCATTCTTTGGCATTGCCTTTCTTTGGGATTGGAATGAAAACTGACCTTTTCCAGTCCTGTGGCCACTGCTGAGTTTTCCAAATTTGCTGGCATATTGAGTGCAGCACTTTCACAGCATCATCTTTCAGGATTTGAAACAGCTCAACTGGAATTCCATCACCTCCAGTAGCTCTGTTCATAGTGATGCTTTCTAAGGCCCACTTGACTTCACATTCCAAGATGTGAAGAAACAGCTTATAATAGTCTTATTAATAAGCACAAACAGCCACAAAGAACAGAAAGCTCTAAATCTGAACACCCTGGCACAGCTGAATCCAACTGCTCTAGTATCACTTCCCCCACACACCAGCCCTCAGTGTACCAAAGCAGAACAGAGTCCACTGTCAATCGCTGACTAATGGTCCAGGACACATGACCATGACCATCACTTTTGCTACAACTGCCTTTCAGTTTCTACCTCAGAAGCCCAAATTACACTGCCATAATTTATATAACATTGACGAATGCATTGTATCTTTTTGGGCTTTTACTGGCTACATAGTTCTAATTATGCACCTGGGGGTAGAGGAGGAGACAGTATCTATACTGTTCAGTTCAGTCGCTCAGTTGTGTCTGACTCTTTACGACCCCATGAATCGCAGCACGCCAGGCCTCCCTGTCCATCACCAACTCCCAGAGTTCACTCAAACTCGCGTCCATTGAGTCCGT
The DNA here is from genome assembly GCF_014754425.2 of Oryx dammah. Taxonomy (NCBI): domain Eukaryota; kingdom Metazoa; phylum Chordata; class Mammalia; order Artiodactyla; family Bovidae; genus Oryx; species Oryx dammah. The sequence goes on along the minus strand of NW_024070204.1, from coordinate 56,567,057 downwards.
GATGCCATCCAGTCATCTCATCCTCTGTCGTCCCCTTCTACTCCTGCCCCCAATCCCTCCCAGCATCACAGTCTTTTCCAGTGAGTCAACTCTTCGCATGAGGTGGCTGAAGTACTGGAGTTTCAGCTTTAGCATCATTCCTTCCAAAGAACACCCAGGACCAATCTCCTTTAGAATGAACTGGTTGGATCTCCTTGCAGTCCAAGGGACTCTCAAGAGTCTTCCCCAACACCACAGTTCAAAAGCATCAATTCTTCGGCGTTCAGCTTTCTTCACAGTCCAACTCTCACATCCATACATGACTACTGGAAAAATCATAGCCTTGACTAGACGGACCTTAGTCGGCAAAGTAATGTATCTGCTTTTGAATATGCTATCTAGGTTGGTCATAACTTTCCTTCCAAAGAGTAAGCGTTTTTTAATTTCATGGCTGCAATCACCATCTGCAGTGATTTTGGAGCCCCCAAAAATCTATACTGTAGCAGATTTAAAAATGGTTTCCTTAACCCTTAAAGAAATATAAAAGAACCAAAGGTACTAACGTGCATGATTTTCTCAGTCCTTTACACTTTCTCTACAAAAAGAAGGGGGCATTCGTTGAGTGCCTCCCATGTGCCAGCTTCTGTGCCAGACACTTTACATATCCTATCTCACTTAATCCTCATCTGCAAGGGAGGTATCATTACTCTTATTTTATTTATGAAGAATCAGAGACTCAGACAAAGTCAGTTTATCCAGGGTCTACAGTGAACACACTTAAACCAAAGGCTATCTAATGCAAAGCCCATGCTTCTTCTATCTCACCATACTACCTCCACAAAGTCCTCCATAAATTCCATACTATGCTGGAAAAAAAAAAGTCCATCAAACTCTAGGGCACCATCACATGTTGCAAAATAAATCTCCAAGTTACCCTGGTCACAAAGGATTTGAGTAGAGAACAACGTCTAAGTCAAACGCACTCACATATTGCTTTGCATATGAGCATACCTCTGAGACATCACAGATTTGGTTTCCCACCACTATGACAAAGTGAATATTGCAAAAAAAATTAGTCACATAAAGTCTTTGGTTTCTCAGCGCATACAGAAGTTATGTTTACTCTATACTGTATGCAACAGCATTATGTCTGAAAAGACAAAGTGTAAACCTTAATTTTAAAATACTTTATTATTAAAAACTGCCAATCTACACGTAAGCCTTTAGTGAATCATAATCTTTTCACTGGTGGAGGGCTTAAAATGTTGCAAGAATTACCCAAATGTGACCCAAAGACACAAAGTGAACAAATGCTGTTGGAAAAATGCTAAGAGGCTTGCTGTTATATGTAGAAGTGCATCACTTTGCTGTATACCTGAAACTAACACAACATTGTACATCAACTATACTTCAGTTAAAAAAAAAAATAACTGAACAACCAATGGATCATTAAAGAAATCAAAGAAAAAAAATACCTAGGGACAGAAATACCACATACCAAACCTTATGGGGTACAACAAAAGTGTTTTTAAGAGAGAAGGTCATAGCAATACGGGCCAAACTCAAGAAACAAGACAATCTAAAACAATCTAACTTTACACCTAGATGAACTAGAAAAAGATGAACAAATGAAGTCAAGAGTTAGTAGAAGAAAGGAAATAATAAAGAACACAGTATAAATGAAATAGAAACTAAAAAACAATAGACAAGATCAATGAAGCTAATGGCTAGCTCTTTGAAAAGATAAACAAAACTGACAAAACTTTAGCCACACTCACAAAGAAAAAGAGGGCTCAAATAAATAAAATCAGAAATGAAAAAGAAATTACAACTGATACCATACAAATACAAAGGAGCACAGAGATACTCTGAACAATTATATGCCAACAAATTGGACAACCTAGAAAAAAATGGATAAATTACTAAAAACAATCTTCCATGACTGAATCATGAAAAAATAGAAAATCTAAACAGATTACTAGTAAAGAGATCGAATCAGTAATCAAAAACTGCCAACAAAAGCACAGGATCAGATGGCTTCACTGATGAATTCTACCAAACATTCAAGGAGTGAGTGAGATGATTTGGGAGAATGGCATTGAAACATGTATAATATCATGTAAGAATCGAATCGCCAGTCTATGTCCGATGCAGGATACGGCATGCTTGGGGCTGATACATGGGGATGACCAGAGAGATGTTGTGGGGAGGAGGGTGGGAGGGGGGTTCATGTTTGGGAACGCATGTACACCCGTGGTGGATTCATGTCAATGTATGGCAAAACCAATACAGAATTGTAAAGTAAAATAAAAATTAAAAAAAGAGTAAATATCTATCCTTTTTAAACTCATTTTACAAAGCTAGCATTACCCTGATACCAAAATCAAAGACACCACAAAACAAAATTACTAGAGCTATCAATGAATATAGTAAAGTTGCAGGATATAAAATTAACACATAGAGATCCCTTGCATTCTTATACAGTAACAAGGAGAAAACAGAAAGAGAAATTAAGGAAACAATTGCATTCACCACTCCAATGAAAAGAATAAAATACTTAGGAATATATCTACCAAAAGAAACAAAAGACCTATATATAGAAAACTATAAAACACTGATGAAAGAAATCAAAGACCACACAGATAGAGAAATATACCATGTTCATGGATCAGAAAAATCAATATAGTGAAAATGAGTATACTACCCAAAGGAAATCTATAGATTCAATGCAATCCCTATCAAGCTACCAATGGTATTTTTCACAGAACTAAAACAAATAATTTCACAATTTGTATGGAAATACAAAAAACCTCAAATAGCCAAAGCAATCTTGAGAAAGAAGAATGGAACTGGAGGAATCAACCTGCCTGACTTCAGGCTCTACTACAAAGCTACAGTCATCAAGACAGTATGTATGGTTCTGGCACAAAGACAGAAATATAGATCGACGGAATAAAATAGAAAACCCAGAGATAAATCCACACACCTATGGACACCTTATCTTTGACACAGGAGACAAGAATATACACTGGAGAAAAGACAATCTCTTTAACAAGTGGTGCTGGGAAAACTGGTCAACCACTTGTAAAGGAATGAAACTAGAACACTTTCTAACACCATACACAAAAATAAATTCAAAATAGATTAAAGATCTAAGTGTAAAACCAGAAACTATAAAACTCCTAGAGAAAAATATAGGCAAAACACTCTCTGACATAAATCACAGCAGTATCCTCTATGACCCACCTCCCAGAGGAATGGAAATAAAAGCAAAAATAAACAAATGGGACCTAATTAAACTTAAAAGCTTTTGCACAACAAAGGAAACTATAAGCAAGCTGAAAAGACAGCCTTCAGAATGAGAGAAAATACTGGCAAAAGAAGCAACTGACAAAGAATTAATCTCAAAAATATATAAGCAACTCCTGCAGCTCAATTCCAGAAAAATAAACAACCCAATCAAAAAATGGGCCAAAGAACTAAGCAGACAATTCTCCAAAGAAGACATACAGATGGCTAACAAACACATGAAAAGATGCTCAACATCATTCATTAACAGAGAAATGCAAATCAAAACCACAATGAGGTACCATCTCACAATGGTCAGAATGGCTGCTATCAAAAAGTCTACAAACAATATCCTGGAAAGAGTGCAGAGAAAAGGCAGCCCTCTTACACTGTTGGTGGGAATGCAAACTAGTACAGCCACTATGGAGATCAGTGTGCAGATTCCTTAGAAAACTGGAAATAGAACTGCCATATGACCCAGCAATCTCACTGCTGGGCATACACACCGAGGAAACCAGAATTGAAAGAGACACATGTACCCCAGTGTGCACAGCAGCACTGTTTACAATAGCCAGGACATGGAAGCAACCTAGATGTCCATCAGCAGATGAATGGATAAGAAAGCTGCTGCTACTGCTAAGTCACTTCAGTCATGTCTGACTCTGTGCAACCCCATAGACAGCAGCCCACCAAGCTCCCCCGTCCCTGGGATTCTCCAGGCAAGAACACTGGAGTGGGCTGCCACTTCCTTCTCCAATGCAGGAAAGTGAAAAGTGAAAGTGAAGTCGCTCAGTCGTGTCCAAACCTCAGCAACCCCATGGAGTGCAGCCTTCCAGGCTACTCTGTCCATGGGATTTTCCAGGCAAGAGTACTGGAGTGGGTTGCCATTGCCTTCTCCAAAGAAAGCTACATATACACAATGGAATATTACTCAGCCATTAAGAAGAATGCATTTGAATCAGTTCTAACAAGGCAGATGAAACTGGAACCTATTATATAGAGTGAAGTAAGCCAGAAAGAAAAACACCAATAAAATATACTAATGCATATATATGGCATTTAGAAAGATGGTATCAATGACCCTATATGTGAGACAGCAAAGGAGACACAGATGTAAAGAACAGTCTTTTGGACTCTGTGGCAGAGGGAGAGGGTGGGATGATTTGAGAGGGTACCACTGAAACATGTATATTATCATATGTGAAGTGGATCACCAGTCCAGGTTCAATGCATGAGACAGGGTGCTCAGGGCTGGTGCCCTGGGATGACCCTGGGGGATGGGATGGAGAGGGAGGTGGGAGGGGGGTTCTGGATGGGGAACACATGTGCACCTGAGGCTGATTCATGTCGATGTATGGCAAAACCCACTACATTACTGTAAAGTAATTAGCCTCCAATTAAAATAAATAAGTCAATTAGAAAAAATAAACAACAACAACAACAAAAGTAAAGGCCAGAAAGTAAAAGAAAAAAAAAAAAGTCCATACTACCCAAATAATCTATACATTTAGTGTAATCCCTATCAAAACTCCAATGGCATTTTTCACAGAACTAGGACAAACAATCCTAAAATTTGTATGGAACCACAAAAGACCCCAAATGGACAAAGAAACCTTGAGAAAGAATAACAAACCCAGAGGTATCATGCTCCTTAATTTCAAATTATACTACAAAACTACAGCAATCAAAACAGAATAGTATTGGTGTAAAAAACAGAGGCATAGATCAATGGAACAGAATGGAAGGCTCAGAAATAAGACCACACTTTCATGGTTAATTAGTTTACCATGGAGGCAAGAACGCATAATGGGGATAGGTACTCTCTTCAAAAATCTATCCTGGGAAAAATGAACAGCTGCAAGTAAAAGAGTGAAACTGGACCACTATCATATACTATATATAAAAATAAACTCAAAATGGACTCAAGACTTGAATGCAAAATCTGAAACCATATATATTCCAGAATAAAAGATAGGCAGTAAGCGCCTTTGGTACTGGTCTTAGCAAATTGCTTTTTTTTTTTTTTTTTTATCACATTTCAAACGCAAGGGCAACAAAGGTAAAAATAACCAAATGGGACGATATTAATGAACAAGCTTCTGCACAGCAAAGGAAACCATCAACAAAATGAAAATATAACCTACTGAATTGGGAGAAGATATTTGCACATCATATATCTGATAAAGGGTTAATCTCCAAAATATAAAGAGAACTTATATGACATATGTAACAAAAAATCTGTTTAAAAACCACATATAAGGATCTGAATACACATTTTTTCCAAAGAAGACATACAGATGGGTAACAGGCACATGAAAAGATGCTCAAAATCACCAATCATAAGGTAAATGCAAATCAAAACTACAGTGAGGTATCACCTCACACCCAACAGAATGGTTATTATTAAAAAGATAATAAATAACAAGTGTTGGCAAAGATAGGGAAGAAGGAAACATCTGTGAACTGTTGGTGGGAATATAAATTGGCACAGCCACTATGGAAAACCCTGGGAGGTTACTCAAAAAATTAAAAATGAACTACCATACTAACCAGCAATTCTACTTTTGAATATTTATCCAAAGAAAAAGAAGACATTAACTAGAAAAGATATATGCACCTCTACGTTCACTGCAGCATTATTTACAAAAGCTAGCAAAGTAATGCTCAAAATTCTCCAAGCCAGACTTCAACAGTGAGTGAATCAAGAACTTCCGGATGGTCAAGCTGGATTTAGAAAAGGCACAGGAGCCAGATATCGAATTGCCAACATCCACTGGATCATCAAAAAAGCAAGAGAGTTCCAGAAAAACACCTGCTTCTGCTTCATTGATTATGCTAAAGTCTTTGACTGTGTGGATCACACACATCAAGACTGCCAGGAGAAGTATCAGTGACCTCAGATATGCAGATGACACCACCCTTATGGCAGAAGGCGAAGAAGAACAGCCTCTTGATGATAGTGAAAGAGGAGAGTGAAAACGCTGGCTTAAAACTCAACATTCAAAAAAAGATCATGGCATCTGGTCCCATCACTTCCTGGCAAATTGATGGGGAAACAATGGAAATAGTGACAATCTTTTCTTGCGCTCCAAAATCACTGCAGATGGTGACTGCAGCCATGAAATTAAAGACGCTTGCTCCTTGGAAGAAAAGCTATGATCAACCTAGACAGCATATTAAAAAGCAGAGACATTACTTTGCCAACAAAGGTTCGTCTAGTCAAAGCTATGGTTCTTCCAGTAGTCACATATGGATGTGAGAGTTGGAATATAAACAAAGCTGAGTGCCAAAAAATTGATGCTTTTGAACTGTGGTGTTGGAGAAGACTGTTCAGAGTCCCTTGGACTGCAAGGAGATCAAAGCAGTCAGTCCTAAAGAAAATCAGTCCTGAATATTCATTTGAAGGGCTGATGCTGAAGCTGAAGCTCCAATACTTTGCCCACCTGATGTGAAGAACTGACTCAATGGAACAGACCCTGATGCTGGGAAAGACTGAAGGCGGGAGGAGAATGGGATAACAGAGGATGAGATGGTTGGATGGCATCACCAATTCGATGGACATGAGTTTGAGCAAGTTCCCAGAGTTGGTGATAGACAGGGAAGCCTGGCATGCTGCAGTCCATGGGGTTACAAAGAGTCAGACACAACTGAGTGACTGAACTGAACACATGGAAACAACTTCAGTGTCCACTGATGGATGAGTATAAAGAAGACACACCAGACTACTACTCAGCCATGAAAAAGAAAGTAATATTGCCATGTACCACAACATGGATGGAGCTTTAAGAGTATTATGCTAAATGAACTCAGTCTGACATAGAAAGATAAATACAACATGATTCCATTTACATGTGGACTCTGAAACAGAAACAAATAAAACCCAGACTCTTAGATACAGAAAATAGTCTGGTGGTTGCCAGAGGTGAGAAACAGTGAAAATGGGTGGGAGGTGAGGGGTAGAATAGGTGAAGGGAATCAAGAGGTACAAACATTCCGTTGCATAATAATAAGTCACGGGGATGAAAAGTACAGCATAGAGAATACAGTCACTAAAATAGCATTAACTTTGTATGCTGACAAGTGGTAACTAGACTTATTGTGGTGACCATTTTGTAACGTTTCAAATGTTAAATCATGTTGCACACATGAAACTAATAATGTATATCACATATACCACACTTCAATAAAAAATAAAAATAGGGATAGTAATATCTTCATAGGTTCATTGTAAGGACAAAATGAGTTATTATACACAGACTGCTCAGAACAGTACCTGATAGAGTAAATGCTCAAAATATGGTAGCTATAATTGTTGTAATTATTATTTTTATAAAAATTTTTGACAACAGGAAACTTATAAAAGTAAATTTATATGGTAAAACCACATTATGGTTGGGTCACCTTTCTAACCAGGTTTTCTTAATCTTGTCATTGGTAAGCTACTGAATTTAAAAAGAAGGTACATTGCTCCTCCTTCGGCCATGCATTCCATTTGGCCATAACTACTCTGTCATGTATCAGTGGCTCTTTTTCTTAACGAATACAAGTAAGACAATATTGTGATTATGTTTCTTAAGAATAAAACATATGGGTTAATATAAAATGTAGGTTAAATCATCATAATACATCGAAATTTCATCTTCAGTAGATAAGGAAATTTCTGTCAAGGGGTACTTTCTAAGTTGATACAACTCTTTAAAGAGAGAAATTTTGTCCAATTTATTTTGAATATCTTTGAATCCTTTTAGTACAGACCACTAAACAAACATTCATTAAGCAAAGTTATTACATTTGCTTTAAATTTTTTCCAGGTCAAAATTATTTTCTTTTTATTTTTAACTGGAGGATAACTGCCTTACAATATTGTGTTGGCTTACATTGTGTCTGCCATACGTCAACATGAATCAATCACAGATATACAGGTGTGCCCTCCCTCCTGAACCTCCCACCTTCCACCCCATCCCACCGCTCTAGGTTGTCACATAGCACTAGTCTGAGTTCTCCACGCCAAAATTCTTGCCAAGCTGTCTACGGTACATAATTCTGAAGCTTCTATTCTTCAATTGGTTTTATGCTATAAAAAGTCCCAAACTGGTTTTGAAGGAAAACTTGGGCTATGCCTTATCTTCTTTTTCAGTCCAATTCTGTTCAGAAGGACAATGTTTAACACAGTTTGCATACACTAATTTGCATGACTATTTCATGTATATTTCACTCAACTTAAGCTGTGATAATAGGTACAATGCTGGCTTTTCTTTCCACTCCCCAGTTTCACCGACAAAGCCCAGGTCAAAAGATACTTCGTCCACGAAGACTTTCTCTACTTTCCCAGTTGCTAACTTCTCAGTAATACCATAGCAGATGCTCCTCTGTCCATTAGAACGCCTCGCAAACATACCATTAGGTTTTTGTTTACCCCCCTGTCTCTAAAACTAAAACCATTAGCTCTTCTAGGGCAGCAACAGGTTTTATCCATCCATCTTCGTATTCTCCGCACCTGGTGCCTAGTAGGCATTCAGTCAATATAGAATTGTGGAACAAATGGAGAAATCGCGATCTCCAAGTTTAGCAAAAGCATGTCAATTTTTAAAACATACTTGGCTTTTTACCTACGACCCTAGAAAACGCATGCAGAGTTAGGTTGAAGCAAAACAAGGAACAGTAGGGCCAGGAGGTTGGCTGATGAAGAAATCTCCACTTGCGGGCTTTTTCAATTATGTGCTGAGAAGTGCCAGCATATGGCTTTCAGTGCAATCCTGCTCAGAGACAGAGGTAAAGTTTTTGTAATCTCTTCCAACCCTACAACCCCAGAATTCCTTCATTCAGTGAGATATCGCTTTGGGGAGCCCAAGTACCCTAGGTGAGACTCACCTTCCCGTTCGTGGGCGGCTCCTGGATGTAAATGTTGCTCATTGCGGTCAGTGCTCAGAACTCCGCTCCTAAACGGGGATGAGAGCAAACCGCCGGTAACTAGAGCTGCCCACCTATCGGTACACGCTTCCTTAAATTGGGAAGTCGCGGAAAGCTCCAGCCTGTCAATATCCCGCAAGACAGTAGCACCACACCAAACACTAGCTCTTCCCAAGCCTAGGTCCTCACGGACGCCGCCATGTTCCTCCTGGACCCGAGCACCGCTAATCCTGAAAAGGGGGGGTTCCAATGGCGTCCAGGGAATTGAGAAGAGACTATTAAACTCCTATAGATTGAGTTAACTTGTATTCCAATTTTTAAAACAATAGTTCGTAAGTCTTGGTGTTGTTTACTTCACTACACGCGTGTGCAGGTCTCATTCACCCCCTCGAAGCTGGCAGTAATGGTTCGCGCCGTGTGTGGCGTACAATACGATTCCCCCGGAAACTGCATCAGCAGCCACTTGGTTCCGCAATCTCCAGGGCCTTTTAGGGCCTTCTCCTACTGTCACCCGGGTGGCGCGGCGCGGGTGGGAGAAACACGGCCCCCTCGCTGGGTGTTGTCTTCGCGGCCAGCGGGAAGCGAGAGAACCCTCGGAAGCCTAGGGGTTCTGCGACCCCTCTTACCGACGCCATGGCAATTCCAGGTAAAGACCAACCGCAGGGGTTTGGGCGAGGGAGGGAGTAGGTAGGGTAGGTTAGTGTGCGCTGGGTAAGGGGTAGCGCCCAAGGGTGGAGGGTTAAAATGATCAGGTTCGTTTGGTTTACAAGAAAAATTTTACAGTCCAAAAATAAACTCTAAAGGAAAGAAAAGAAGAAAGAAACGATCTCCCCCGCAGCAGCCCGGCTCCCACTGCCAAAAACGGACTTACAGGGAAAGTATATATAGGGCGGCGTGGGGGAGGGGTGTTTGAGACAGACTCCTGTCTGTAGGCCTAGGAGGCAGTTGGCCCAGAAAAACTGACCTCAACTTTAGTATGGTTTGAAAATAAAATTTGAGGTGGCAACACTTGGCGGACCCAAGTAGCCGAAGGCGTTGTTTGCACTGGAAGTGTCAGGGCTGAAATGAGCCTCTGCGGTCCACTTCTCTCTCTTCCTCTTACATGTAGTAGCTGTGTGGTCCTGAACCCTTCTTTTTGCCCTTCTGGGCCTGTTTCTGCAACTGTTAAAAAAAAAAAAAAAAAGGAGATGTGTTGATTTATACCTGTGGTTCCTTCCAGTTCTCCTTGCAGGAGCTATTTTGAGAAATATACACCACCACCACCCCTCCACCCACTCAAACATGCAACTTGGAGATTCACTGTACTTAGAAAAGACGCTGAGAAGTGCAGTGGTTCAGAAGCCCTAACTTTGTTTTAACCTGCCCTCCCCAGTATTATGTGACCACGTTTGTTCTGTGGCAGCCTTTGCTGAACTGTACTTTGCACATAGCTGTTATGCATGGGAAGGTTGTGCTGTTCTACCCAACTACAGTTTTGGGAGGATCACACAGGGCACTGTTGTCAGTTCAGTTGTGTCTGACTCTTTGCGACCCTATAGACTACAGCATGCAAGCTTCCTGTCCATCACCAACTCGGAACTTGCTCAAACTCATGTCCATCGAGTTGGTGATGCCATCCAACCATCTCATCCTCTGTCATCCCCTTCTGCCTTCAATCCTTCCCAGCATCAGGGTCTTTTCCAATGAGTCAGTTCTTCGCATCGAGTGCCCAGAGTATTGGAGCTTCAGCATCAGCTTCATTCTTTCCAGTGAATATTCAGGATTGATTTCTTTTAGGATTGACTGGTTTGATCTCCTTGCAGTCCAAGGGACACTTCTGCAACATCACAGTTCAAAAGCCTCAATTCTTCGGGGCTCAGCTTTCTTTATAGCCCAACTCTCACATCCATACACGACTGCTGGACAAACCATAGCTTTGACTAGACGAACCTTTGTTGGCAAAGTAATGTCTTTACTTTTTAATACGCTGTCTAGGTTGGTCATAGCTTTTCTTCCAAGGAGCAGGCGTCTTTTAACTTCATGGCTGCAGTCACCATCTGCAGTGATTTTGGAGCCCAAGAAAAGAAAGTCTGTCACTGTTTCCATTGTTTCCCCATCAATTTGCCAGGAAGTGATGGGACTGGATGCCATGATCTTTTTTTCAATGTTGAGTTTTAAGCCAGCTTTTCACTCTCCTCTTTCACTATCATTAAGAGGCTGTTTAGTTCTTTGCTTTCTGCCATAAGGGTGGTGTCATCTGCATATCTGAGATTATTGATATTTCTCCTGGCTGTCTTGATTCCAGCTTGCACTTCATCCAGCCCAGCATTTTGCATAATGTACTCTGCACAGAAGTTAAATAAGCAGGGTGACAATATACAGCCTTGATGTACTCTTTTCCCAATTTTGAACCATTCTGTTCCATGTCTGGTTCTAAGTGTTGCTTCTTGACCTGTGTACCAGTTTCTTAGGAGGCAAGTAAGGTGGTGTCATATTCCCATCTCTTAAAGAATTTTCTACAGTTTGTTGTGATCCACACAAAGTCTTTAGCGTAGTGGATAAAGCAGAAGTAGATATTTTTCTGGAACTTTCTTGCTTTTCCTATGATCCAATGGATTTTGGCAATTTGATCTCTGGTTCCTCTGCCTTTTCTAAATCCAACTTGACCATCTGGAATTTCTCAGTTCATGCACGTTGAACCCTGGCTTGGAGAATTTTGAGCATTACTTTGCTAGTGCGTGAGACCAGTGCAATTGTGTGGTAGTTTGAACATTCTTTGGCATTGCCTTTTTTTGCAGATTGGAATGAAAACTGACCTTTTCCAGGCCTGTGACTGCTGCCGAATTTTCCAAATTTGCTGGCATATTGAGTGCAACACTTTAACAACATAATTTTTTAGGATTTGAAATAGCTCAACTGGAATTCTGACACCTCCACTAGCTTTGTTTGTAGTGATGCTTCATAAGGCCCTCTTGACTTTGCATTCCAGGATGTCTGGCTCTAAGTGAGTGATCACACCATCATGGTTATCTGGGTCATTGAGATCTTGTAGGAGATGAAAGATACACTTATTCATAGACCTGACAATTTTTATTAAGGGCATATTGCATGCTAGGCTCTGTGCTAGGCCCCGGGAATACAGTTGCCCTTGGCACAGGACTTACAATTTAGCAGTGAAAAGAAAGTACTAGAAAGTCAGACAGTGGTATGACGGAACATACACAGCCTTGAGGAGCACATAGAAAGGGTATCTAATAGGAAACTGGAGAGTTCAGAAGGACTTTCCAGAGGATGTGGCATTTAGGATGAGACCTGAAGAATTGTGGGAGGGGGAGTTGTAGCCGGAGGGACTAGATATGTAAAGAAGAGGAAATGTGTGAGAAGACGAAATGAAAGATGTACCCTTTGGATGGAACTCAGAGTACAAACAGAGAGAAGTGAGAAATTAACTGGAGACAGAACAGTAGCTAATATTTACTCAGCATTTGCTGCATGTCAGATGTGTCAGACGCTGTCTCAAACATTGTATTTTTCTCTTAACATTGGCACCCACACTGTGAGATAGGTATTATAATTTCCATTCTGCAGTTCAGAATGCTGAGGGACAGGGAAGTCAAGTGAGTAGTTGAGACAGCTAGGAAGTGATGGGTCAGTGCAGTTCCTCTGGACCCTGTGTGCTTATCCATTTTGCCATGTTTTAGTATAATTACAATGCAATTTCCCATTCATAGAGGATGTTTTAAGCCATGAGAAGGAGTTTGGATATTTCCTTCAGGACCACAGAAAGAGATTTAAGGATTTTTAAATGTACTCACATTTTGGAAGCGCATCATGGCTGCACAGGAGATTGGAGGAGACCTAGTTTGGAGGCAGAGTCACCAGTTCAGAGTAACTCTGGTAAGTTATGATGATGCCTCACCAGATGGTCTCAGTGAAAAAGAGGAGAAGTAGATAGATTAGAGATATATTTCTGGTGGTGAAATCACTGATTGATTCATGGTAGGTGAGTAAGATTGGAAATGAGATACACCTGAGTGTCACCAATAGGCAGTTGGGTGGGGCTATTTCAGGCAACACCTGAGAAGGAGCAGTTTTTAGCGAGATGATGCGTTCAGTTGGGTCTTGTGTTGAGGTGTAGTCATGAAATGGGAATATCTAATAGACACTAAGAGAGAAAATCTGTAGCTTAGGAAAGAAAACAGAATCAAAGAACAATTTGGTGTCATCCACACACTTATAATAGGCCAGGGGAATGGAAGTCTTTGCCCAGGTGGAATGTATAGAGTGCAAAGGGAAGGTCTGTGGGTGGAGCTTGGAGAATATCAACGTGTAAGGGGCCAGCGGAGAAAGTCCAGTCTTCACAGTAGATTGCTTCAGCATCTTGATAAGCTGAGTCAGCCCTGGTGGCCTTGGCCACACACAGCTGCATCCTGAGTTGACCTGCTGCCCCTGTTGGTTTCATTATTTGAGCAAGTGTTTTGAGCACCACTGTGGTATAGGCACAGTGGGGGACACAGTGTCACAGCCTGTGTCCTCATGAAACTTAGGTCAAGTAATGAAATGTAATGCACTGCTTAAGAAAGAGGACAAAAGTGATTTTTTTTAAAAAAATCCTTATTGAAGTTCCCTTAAACTTAGACCAGAGTTATAGATATGTTAACCTTCTTTCAATTCAGAATAATGCTTCAAAGTGTAATCACCTTAAATTGTGCCATTAAGTTAGATGGTAAGACATAGATAAACTGTTTAAGCCCAGGAAAAAATTGAAATAATAAGCATGACAGCACTGTAAAAGCACAAGGCAAGTGCCATTAGAAAATACAGAAAATGTGAAGGTAATTTCTTGGATGATTGATCCAGATAGTGTATTACATGAAAATAGGGCTCCAACGATTCTGATCATCAAAAAGGACAAGAATGCTCTTTTATTTTTAGGTATAATGCTCATACAGTTGTTGTTGTTCAGTCGCTTAGTTGTGTCTGACTCTTTGCGACCCCATGGACTGCAGCACACCAGACTTCCCTGTCCTTCACTGTCTCCTGGAGTTTGCTCAGATTTGTGTCCGCTGAGTCAGTGATGCTATCAAACCATCTCATCCTCTGCTGCCCTCTTCTACAGCATGGTGTCTTTTGGGTGGTCCTGCTAGTGATTATTACAGAGTATGGCTATAAAGTATCAAGGTCAGTTTCCTCAAATGATAATCAGCCTCACCTATTTTATGGTCATCTCCTTCAGCTGCTTTTCCGTAGCAGTGTATGTAACCATTTTGTAGGTAACACAATGAAATGTATACTCTGTTACTTAGTGAACTTATGGACTGGGAGTTGTTATTAAGGAAAGGACATTTTAACACACTGAAACTCAGTGAAGTTGTGGTTTAGTCGCTAAATCGTGTCCGCCTCTTGTGACCCCAGGTTCCTCTGTCTGTGGGATTTCTCAGGCTAGAATACTGGAGTGGCCTGCCATTTCTTCCTCCAGGGAATTGAACCCGCGTCTCCTGCACTACAGGCAGCTTCTTTACCACTGAGCCACCAGGGAAGCCACTCAGTGAAGTTTGCTTTCTTTTGAAACTGCTTTTATCATTCACATTCTTACATTCATGTTAATAATTAACCATTCCCAGTGAAGAGTTACCTGGCAGAATTGGCAATGTATGTTATTGATGTAGCTGGCAGGAAAACTTTTCTACAACTTGAAGTTCATATGTACATAAAAATTTTGAATATTTCCATCACCTCAGGAAGTTTCCTTGTGTCTCTGTCATTTCCCCCTACCCAGCAATCATTGTTTTGTTTTCTTTTGTCCTTTAATTCCTTTTCTTCTAGAGCCTATCATGTTTCAGATAGGCTAACGACAGTAGTTTCATAGCTGGCAATTGGGAGCTGTAGAAATTACTGATTCCCAACTGTTGAAGTATTTTAAGTTTATAACCTCAAAGCAACAAAAATTTGTTGAGAAGCTCCTAGCCACTCTACACCATGCTAGGCACTAAGTTGTATATAAAATGTAGCATGGCCCAAATCTGGAGAATCTGGCATTTTTTGCTCCTGTAAGTTCCCTGGGAGGGGAAGGACTCCTACCACTCAACCTGAGCAGAATTCTAGATTCAGAGGAAGCCTGTTAACATGTAATAATGCAAGATGTAAAGACCTCTACAATTTGCTCCTAAAATCTTCAGTTAATGAAATTTTCTTGAAAATCTGCAATATAGCTTCTCTGAAGAATTTGCAAGTGCAGTCGTTGCCTTTTGTCTACGAATACTTGCATGACAGCAACCCTTCTTAGTGTTGGGTTTGGTTTGTTTGAGGGAGGTTTCTTGGTTCTGTTTTTGAGAAAGCAACTCATTCACGTTTTAAATTTTAGAGATATAAACGGTCTGTAGTGACATATCTCTCACCCTTTCCCTCCTGGAGCCAGGACTGCTTTCTCAGGTAACCAATGTATATCCTTGCAGAGATATTTTTTACATGTCTGTATCTATTAATGTAATGTATATAGAATGTATATTATGTATAACTGTGCGTGGATTTTCCTTCCTTTTATACAAATGGCAATGTACCGTAAGCCCTATTCTATAGTTTACTTTTTTCTTTCAGAGATCATTGCATATCTTTAAGTAAACAACATCCTTATTCTTTTATACCATAATTGATGACTAGGTTACTAACACTCTTTTACTGTTACAAGTATGCTGCAGTGAATAACTTTGTACATAAACCTATATGCATTTGTGCAGGTAAATTGAGGATTAATTCCCAAATGTGGATGTGCTGTATCAAAGGAGTATGTACTTGAGTGGTTCTGATAGGTTTTGTCTGCTTACTTTCCATAGAGATGGTACTGATTTATACTTCTACCAGGGATACACATATGTATATTCCCCGCCACACTGTCTTCAGCCTTTGTAATTTCTGCTGTTCAGATAAGTGAAAATGGAATCCCAGGATAGATTTTAATGTACATTTCATTTATCATGAATAAGGCTGAGCATCTGTCCATGTGTTTCAGAGTTGTTTTTATTTCCTTTTCAGTGAACATTCTGTTCAGTTCCTTTGCCCATTTTTTCCCTGGTGGCTATTGGTCTTAATGATCTGGTGGGTTAGAGTAGGGATAACTGCCCTTTGTTGGTACTAGGAATTGCAAATATTTTTTCTCATTTTTTTAATGTGCATTTTGAGTTTGCTTTTGGTAGTCTTCACCATTCAGATTTTGTTATGTAGCCAGATTTCTGAGTTTTTATTTGATGGCTTTTGGATTATAGGTTATGATCATTTAATGGCTTTTGGATTGTAGATCATGATTATTTAATGGCTTTTGGATTGTTGAAACATTTTGAGGGAGGCAGGGATTATTATTCTCAAAATTTGAAGAGGAGTGGAACAGAGAACAGCATGGGAACCTAAGTGGGGAAATGGAAAACTTGTCAGAGTCAGGGCCTCTCTTACAATCCTGCTGTTCAGTTTGATGCCGATCTTGAGTACTGGTGTATCAACAGAGTTCTTGTTCCAGACAGCACAAACAGACTGGTTAATTTAGGCAGAAAAGGGAAGCTATCTTCCAGGTAGAAGGTTCAAGAAAGATAGGTTCCAGGAAGATAGGTTCAAGGTTCCAGGTAGAAGCATTTAGTTGGCCAGATAGTCACGGAAATTACAGACAAAGGAAGCTTGAAATCTTAATTTAACCAAAGGCTGATGAGGAAATAGCTGATGTGAAATTATTTAGAGTTCTTATTATACTTCCCTTTCATGTAAAAATTACAACCTTATTAAAGAAGATGAACTACTCTGAAAAAGTTTCGTATTTTATTCATTCTAAAAGTATGAGATACTTGAATGATGAGTTTTATCAACATCTTTCATCAAAGATGAGTTATTTCTAATATGTGCTGAGATGAGATGATTTCCAATCTGTCCATTACAGCGTCTTGAGTTTGCTGTAAGACAGATAACGGGGCCTTTAGCACAGTTTTATTCAGTGTTATTCAGTGTCTATGGTTTCTATGGGAACAAACTTCACATTGACCTGGATTCTCTGAGCCTTTTTTTCAACATGTAGTTATTTCATAACAAAGAGCCTGATTTTATTATTAACCCAATTTCATTTCACAATTCTGCTACAGTGCAGCATATGTGTTTTTACTCTCTGCAATAAAACCCACAGGTTTAAGGGGAGAAAAATGAGGTTGGGCCACCACACTGAAAAACTTCATCACTGTTACATAAAAAATCATAGGAACCTATCTGCACACGTTAATTGGCTAAAAGATACATAAATACTGAAATAAGTAGGGCATTATACCTTTTAAAAGTCCTGAAGTTTGCTGTGGAAGTGGAATTCAGAAAAATTGCAGCCTGTGAGTTGTTCTAAAGTAACGGTAGGAAGGTGACAATACAAAACCAGATAGGTATGGGTGCTGCTCTCAGACACATGGGGTGAACTGGAAATGTTTTGAGATGTGCCCATGTGTGTTTTGAAGCTCCACTCAACTGGATGCAGTTTTTTGTATTCACCTAGTCTATTTCACGGACACACTGCACTCCAATTGTTCCCTCTTAGATGCATTGAAACAAGTTTATGTCTCTAAAATCAAGTGTTGTAGTAGAACTGACTGTATTTTTACTAGAACAACTCAGTAATATATATTTTAGCTGGAAATTAATATTTGAGTTTATGATACTAAAGAAATGGTTTGAAAATGATCTTTCTTTTAAAATTAGGTATATTATATTACACTATGTACCTTATTAAATTGGGATATCTCCATCTGAAGGATTTGGGAGTGAAACACCCTTCATTAAGGAAATAGAATAATACTGTACTGGCCCTTTGATTGACTGATGGAAGCTCTTGCTGCTGCTGCTGCTGCTGCTGCTAAGTCACTTCAGTCATGTCCGACTCCTAGTGACCCCACAGACTGCAGCCTACCAGGCTCTTCTGTCCATGGGATTTTCCAGGCAAGAGTACTGGAGTGGGGTGCCATTGCCTTCTCTGGATGGGAGCCCTTACTGGAGGTTAAAATCAGTTTGAAGTATATATACACACAGTGAAATATTATTCAGTCATAAAAAAGGATGCTATTCTGGTTTGTGCTACAGTATGAATGAACCATGAAAACTTAATGCTAGATGCAATAAGCCAAGCATGAAAGGATAAATATGATTCCACTTATATAAGACACCTAAAATAGGCAAATGCATAGAGACAAAGTAGAACAGAGATTACCAAGGGCTAAAAAGGGAAGGCGATGGACGTATGGTTTATTGGCTACAGTTACTGTTTGAGATGATAAGAATGACGTTTTGGAAGTCATATCGTGGTGATGGTTGCATAACATTGTGAATGTACTTAACACCACTGAATTGTACACTTTGAAATGGTTAAGATGATACTTTTTATATGTATTTTATCACAATAAAAAATGTTATTTCATCTGTTATTTGTATCTTCAACATTACTTGTGGATACCACTAATTGTACAGAGATACTGTAAATACTTATAAACATTGGTAAGACTGAGTATGTGACTAGATTCCTTTCTCTTGTCAAAATTTGAGTGCCGATTTGAGATGTTCCTTCTAATACCTAGCAATTATGTATCTTTCTAAAATTTCACCAATTCCTTTAAGAAAGTTAGAATTTATTTTTCTTTTAAGGGTAAGCAGAAAAGCATTTGTTAACCTGAATATTTACATATCTATCTAATCAATTACTTTGTATTTGAGGGATGGGCCAAAGTACCCTGGAATTTCTTCTGCAATGTTAGAGAATCCTTGAAATGTTGAAACTCTTGACTGTTGTACTGCATTTCTGTTGTGTTAGAGAAAAATATCTTCTGTTAAGTATTTGTCAAGGAAATAATTTGAGCAAATTAGCTTTTCTAGTGATTTCTAATAATTATAATAATTGAGCGGTACTCTTAAGCTAGGTCAGGGGGGATTCGGTTTTTTTTTTAAGAAATAAATTCTATCACAAGTGGTTTTCTCAGCTTTTCCATGTGATGAAATGTTTGTTTTTACTTATCTATATGTCTTCTAAAATGTTATCTAATTGTATTTCAGGTTGCAACAAGGACAGTGTCCGAGCAGGCTGTAAAAAATGTGGCTACCGTAAGTACATTAAAGAATAGCATTTTGTGCAGTGAATCATTGCCTCTTTGGACAATGTGATTTAGCATCCTGATTTCAGGGCCTTGGGCATAGTCCTTTAGCTCTGTTATTTGTCTTGGGTTTGCAGAAAATTCAGAAATCCCTCTGTCAGGACTAAATACTCACTTCTATTCCCTGCCATGGACCCAGTGACAGGTAGCTATGTATCTGGTGACTAGCAAAGATGTCATGAAGTACAAGTGCAGTAGATTTAGGAGCTTGGAGAAAGTCTATTCCAGAAAAAACTATATAGACACTTAACCTTTTATTCCTTATCCCTGCAAATACTAGGTGAAGAGGTGAGCAGTGAAAACTGTTTTTGAAAGATTTTCCTGTTGATTGAATTAACTCTGTATAAAGGTGAATTTGGTCTGGTGAAACCTTGATTTAAACAGCTCCATTATGATTAATGAAATGGAGTGGAAAAGTAAACTTCAGCATGTGCAATTATGCAATCTAAATTTGTACTTATGTACTATAAACAAATATCATTTCTCTATATAAATGTGACAATTCCTAAAGCCTTGATAACAGCTCTAACAGTGGCATTACACTGTTTTCTAAGTTGTTTGGAGAAAATGCAAATGAACCTGGATTGTTGTTGATACTCTAGTTCATAGCAGAGTTATTTTGTAGCGGAATAAAGATTTTCTTGTATGGGAAAAAATTTTACTTTTTAAATCATGTAATAAGAGAATACTTGAGGTATGAATCTCCAAGAGAAGGGCTAAGAATAATAGCATAATGGGAGAACCAAGTCACATGCCTCCAAGAAACAACTGAAACCTGGCTCAGTTGAAGCTTGCCAGCAAAGCTAGTGGAGGTGATGGAATCCAGTTGAGCTATTTCAAATCCTGAAAGATGATGCTGTGAAAGTGCTGCACTCAATATGCCAGCAAATTTGGAAAACTCAGCAGTGGCCACAGGACTGGAAAAGGTCCGTTTTCATTCCAATCTCAAAGAAAGGCAATGCCAAAGAATGCTCAAACTACCACACAATTGCACTCATCTCACATGCTAGTAAAGTAACGCTCAAAATTCTCCAAGCCAGGCTTCAGCAGTACATGAACCGTGAACTTCCAGATGTTCAAGCTGGATTTAGAAAAGGCAGAGGAACCAGAGATCAAATTGCCAACATCTGCTGGATCATGGAAAAAGCAAGAGAGTTCCAGAGAAACATCTTTTTCTGCTTTATTGACTACACCAAAGCCTTTGACTGTGTGGATCACAGTAAACTGTGGAAAATTCTTCAAGAGATGGGAATACCAGACCACCTGACCTGCCTCTTGAGAAACCTATATGTAGGTCAGGAAGCAACAGTTAGAACTGGATATGGAACAACAGACTGGTTCCAAATAGGAAAAGGAGTACGTCAAGGCTGTATATTGTCACCCTGCTTATTTAACTTATATGCAGAGTACATCATAAGAAATGCTGGGCTGGAAGAAGCACAAGCTGGAATCAAGATTGCCAGGAGAAATATCAGTAACCTCAGATATGCAGATGACACCACCCTTATGGCAGAAAGTGAAGAGGAGCTAAAAAGCCTCTTGATGAAGGTGAAAGAGGAGAGTGAAAAAGTTGGCTTAAAGCTCAACATTCAGAAAACGAAGATCATGGCATCTGGTCCCATCACTTCATGGCAAATAGATGGGGAAACAGTGGAAACAGTGGCTGACTTTATTTTTGGGGGCTCCAAAATCACTGCAGATGGTGACTGCAGCTATGAAATTAAAAGACACTTACTCCTTGGAAGGAAAGTTATGATCAACCTAGACAGCATATTAAAAAGCAGAGACATTGCTTTGCCAACAAAGGTCTGTTTAGTCAAGGCTGTGGTTTTTCCAGTGGTCATGTATGGATGTGAGAGTTGGACTGTGAAGAAAGCTGAGTGCTGAAGAATTGATGCTTTTGAATTGTGGTGTTGGAGAAGATTCTTGAGAGTCCCTTGGACTACAAGGAGATCCAACCAGTTCATTCTAAAGGAGATTGGTCCTGGGTGTTCTTTGAAAGGAATGATGCTAAGGCTGAAACTCCAGTACTTTGGCCACCTCATGCAAAGAGTTGACTCATTGGAAAAGTCTCTGATGCTGGGAGGGATGGGGGGCAGGGGTAGAAGGGGATGACAGAGGATGAGATGGCTGGATGGCATCACTGACTCGATGGACGTGAGTCTGAGTGAACTCCAGGAGTTGGTGATGGACAGGGAGGCCTGGAGTGTTGCAATTCATGGGCTCACAAAGAGTCAGACACTACTGAGCAACTGAACTGAACTGAACTGAACTAGCAAAAGTGGGCATGTAAGTATACATATCCTTCGTATGAATTAAAACTCCTGAAGAATGTGTTCGCATGCAAGAAATGAGCACAATGAAGTCTTTTCTGTTTTTTAAATTTGCTTATATTTATTTATACTTTATGTCTTTCAATCCTTGTTAATTTCATTTCTTTATTTAAGATTTAAGTTTAGGAGTGCATACATAGGGAGTAAGCCCACAGTGAAAACCAGAGAAGAAATACCTAAGTGAGGCTAGTGG
This sequence comes from Oryx dammah, assembly GCF_014754425.2. Lineage (NCBI taxonomy): Eukaryota > Metazoa > Chordata > Mammalia > Artiodactyla > Bovidae > Oryx > Oryx dammah. The sequence goes on along the minus strand of NW_024070204.1, from coordinate 56,545,218 downwards.
TTATGAGGAGAGGTTAGAGGGGTCAGCTAGTGGTTTGTGGGGGAAGGGCACACAGAGGATTAGTCAAGGTTCTGGTAACAGTCTGTTCCCTAACGTGAAAGATACAGCTATTTAGTTTATTAATTCTCTTTCAACTGTAAGTATTCATTTTAAATACTCTTGTCTTCTCTATGTGTGATGCACTTAATAATAAAGCTTGTTTGGATTTTTACATTAAAAAAGACTTAAGGAAGTTCTATATATATATAAATGCTATATTCACTTCAAAATCTAGAATGGATTTCCTAGTCTGTCTACTCATATCAGTTCGTCTACTTGGACCTCTTTTAACTTAAGACTTGTAGGAAAGCTTAAAGTAAAGAGCTAGTCTGAGCCAGGTTCCAATAGTTTTAGTGGATGGGGGTGTTGTACAGCTGCAGAGGGCTGAACCGGAGCATGTGTTAGTTGCTCAGTTGTATCCAGCTCTTTGCGATCTCATGGAAAGTAGCCGCCAGGCTCCTCTGTCCATGGGATTCTCCAGGCAAGAATACAGGAGTGGGGTAGCCATTATCTTCTCCAGGGAATCTTCCCGACCTAGGAATCGAACCTGAGTCTCCCACATTGCAAGCAGATTCTTTATCATCTGAGCCATCAGGGAAGCCCAAAGGGGAACCGAGGAGACTGCTACTTGGAAGCAGTGATAAGAAGTGGGGAGCATGCTAATAACACTGAGGTAAGCTGTAGAGAGGCATCTTCAGGGAAGAGCCAGCTATCCCTTTAAAAAGTGGTAGAGGGAGCATTCTGAGCACAATTTGTCCACAAGGGGTTGCGTGTTTCAGCAGCTGTCGTAAAATGATTGGGAGATACAGAGGTGATGATTAGTTAAGTCAGAGGAACAGAAAGAGCAATGTATGGGTGAGACTTCAGGAAAGTTACAGGAATACAGAGGCCTATACTTTTGGGTAGGAATAAAAATAATAGGGATGTGAAGTTTGGGGGGTTTAACAATTCAGAAGTTTATAATGTAGCTCTTATGTTCTCAAAACTCAGGACCTAAGATAGAGACAGAGCTTGGTTAAATTCATTGCATTTATTGCTAAAACAACCCTGTGAGGTAGGTAGATTTCATAGTCCCAAGAGGTGGCTAGGTGGTAAAGAATCTGCCTGCAATGAAGGAAATACAAGTTATATGCCCAGGTCAGGAAGATCACCTGGAGAAGAAAATGGCAACCCACTCCAGTATTCTTGCCTGGAAAATCCCATGAACAGAGGAGCCGGGCAGGTTACAGTCCATGGGGTCACAAAGAGTCAGAGATGACTTAGCAATTGAGCACACACACATTTTTAGGAATCTTCAAAACCATTGCTCTGGCACCTAGGTATAGCTTTTACACAGCTGGCAATAACTAGCTGTGTGACTTTGGGCAAGTTACTTAACCACCCTGTGATTCAGTTTCCCTTCTGTAAAATGAGATTATAGTACTTATTTCCATAGACTTGTTATAAAGATTAAATTAGCTAATACAAGTTCTAGATCTATGCTTTGCCATAGTTATTCTTCAAAAATCAAGAGGATTACTCTGTTTTTAAGTAGGAAAACTGGAAATTGAAATCTGGTTATTGGTAAGACTTTATACTATGCCATGGTATTTTTTTCCCCATTCAAAAAAATTGTGGTAAAATACATATAACATAATTTGCCATTTTAACTCCTTTTAAGTATACAATTCAGTGGCGTTAATTACATTACCAGTATTGTACAACCATTACTCTCTGTTACAAAGCTTTTTCATCACACCAAATAGAAATTCTATAAACATTAAGCACTAACTCCCTACTCCTCCCTTCTGCCAGATTCTGGTAACCTCTAATCTACTTTCTATTTCTATGAATTTGGTCATTCTATATATTTCATGTAAGTGGAATCATATATTTGTCCTTTTGTGTCTGGTTTATTTCACTTAGCCTAATGTTTTCAAAGTTCGTTCATGTTGTAGCACATATCATAACTTCATTCCTCCTTATGACTAAATGATATTTCATTGTCTAAATATACCACATTTTCTTAATTCATTTATCTGTTGATAGACACTTGGGTTATTTTTACCTTTTGCCTATTGTGAGTAATGAGCAATGAATATTAATGTGTACACATCTGTTTGAGTCCCTGTTTTCAATTCTTTGGGATATATAACTAGGAGTGGAACACTGGGTCATATATGTTGAGCTTCTTGAGGAGCTGCCGAACTCTTTTCTACAGCAGCTCCATCATTTTATATACCACCAGAAATATATCAATATAAGAGTTCCAGTTTCTCCACATTCTTGCCAATATTTATTTTCCTTTTTCCTGTTTTTTTTTTGAATTGTAGCTATCTCAGTAGATGTGATGTGATAGCTCATGATTTTCATTTGTGTTTCTCGAATGACTTATTATGTTGTGTATTTTTTCATGGTCTTATTGGCCATTTGTATATCTTCTTTGGAGAAATGTCTATTCAGTTTCCCTGCCCATTTTTTATTTGAGTTGTCTTTTTGTTCTTGAGTTGTGGGAATTGTATATATACTAAATGCTGATGCTGCGAAGTTGCTTCAGTCATGTCCGACTCTGTGCGACCCCATAGACGGCAGCCCACCAGGCTCCCCCATCCCTGGGATTCTCCGGGCAAGAACACTGGAGTGGGTTGCCATTTCCTTCTCCAATACTAAATGCTAAACCCTATCAAATATATAATTTGCAAATCTTCTCTTCCATTCTGTAGGTTGTCTTTTCACTTTCATAATTTCTTTGCACAAATGTTTTAAATTTTGATGAAATCCAACTTACCAGTTTTATCTTTTGTTATTTTGCTGTTAGTGTTTTACATGTAAGGATCCATTGCCAAATCCAAGTTAAAGAAGAATTACCCCATGCTTTCTTCTAAGACTTTTATGCTTTTAGCTCTTGTATTGTAATGGTCTTCGATCCATTTTGAGTCAGTTTTTGCATACGATGTGAGGTGAGGAATTCAACTTCATTATTTTGCATGTGGAAATCCTGTTCTCCTAGCACTGTTGAAGAGACTATTCTTTCCCCACTGAATAGACCTAACAGTTTTGTCAAAAAGCAATTGGCTATATATGTGTGGGTTTATTTCTGGACTATTTCATTGGTTTATGTGACTATCGTTATGACTATATATCACTCTGTTTTGATTTCTATAGCTTTGTGGTAAGTTTTCAAATCAGGAAATATGAGTCTTCCACCTCTATTCTTCTTCAGAATTTTTTGGCTATTCAGGGCCTCTTGTATTTTTGTATAAATGTAAGGGTCTGTTTTTCCATTACTGAATAAGCCCCATTACTTTTTGCAATCAGCTGGAAGAAGCACAAGCTGGAATCAAGATTGCCAGGAGAAATATCAAGAACCTCAGATATGCAGATGACACCACCCTTATGGCAGAAAGTGAAGAAGAACTAAAAAGCCTCTTGATGAAAGTGAAAGAGGAGAGTGAAAAAGTTGGCTAAAAGCTCAACATTCAGAAAACTAAGATCATGGCATCTGGTCCCATCACTTCATGGCAAATAGATGGGAAAACAATGGAAACAGTGGCTGACTTCATTTTGGGGGCTCCAAAATCACTGCAGATGGTGATTGCAGCCATGAAATTAAAAGACGCTTACTCTTTGAAAGGAAAGTTATGACCCACCTAGACAGCATATTAAAAAGCAGAGACATTACTTTGTCAGCAAAGGTCTGTCTAGTCAAGGCTATGGTTCTTCCAGTGGTCATGTATGGATGTGAAAGTTGGACTATAAAGAAAGCTGAGTGCCGAAGAAATGAAGCTTTTAAACTGTGGTGTTGGAGAAGACTCTTGAGAGTCCTTTGGACTGCAAGGAGATCCAGTCAGTCCATCCTAAAGGAGATCAGTCCTAGGTGTTCATTGGAAGGACTGATGTTGAAGCTGACACTCCAGTACTTTGGCCACCTGATGCGAAGAGCTGACTCACTGGAAAAGACCCTGATGCTGGGAAAGATTGAGGGCAGGAGAAGAAGGGGATGATAGAGGATGAGATGGCTCGATGGCATGACCAACTCAATGGACATGAGTTTGGGTGAACTCTGGGAGTTGGTGATGGACAGGGAGGCCTGGCGTGCTGCGGTTCATGGGATCACAAAGAGTCGGACACGACTGAGCAACTGAACTGAGATGTTATAACTTTGAAATATCTCTACATATCTGTGGTCAAAATTTAAGTTTCTGATCATCTAAGAATTTTTCTGCTCATTGTCTCCTGAGAGTCTATTTCGAAAAGAACTCACAAGAACTATATTTTGGAGTAATTTCCTAAGTTTGTTCACTTATGTTCCCCAACTGAAAAAAAAAAAGGAAATTGTTTTTGTAGCTTCATAAGCAGTGTGTCTTATTATCAGTTTAGGGTCAGTTTCATTAAAGTAAGGCTAAAAAGGATGTGAGACGAAGACTGCTGCCAGTGTGATTATTATTTAAGTAGTTTATTTATATTAAATAATAATGACAGTGTAAGGTGTTTGGATGCCAAGCTAGTTTAAGTAAAAGAAAAATTGTATCATCAGAAATTCTGATCAAAATGGCAAGCTAAACCAACATAGAAAGTCCTCTGTTTGGCTCCAAACACAGAGAGATGCTGGAGAAAAATATAGTAACAACAAAAATTAAAATAACCTAGCTCAAAAGCATAAAAGGAAAATTGCCACATGTTAGAAAGTAAAAGGAGCTCAAAGCCAGAGTAGGGAATGATAGCTGAAAACAATGAGGTTCACAGGCCTCCTGGGTAGACTTTTATAGAATACGGAATGAAGCTTTAGACCCCTGCAGGATCACAGCTTGGCTAGAGTGAAGGCTCTTGGTTAAAGCCAGACTGCTCAAAAAAGCGGTGAAGCAGGAATTACAGAAATTCCATTTACTCTCTAGGGGAAGTGATGAGAAAGTTTACTGTGTTTAACTTCCTATAAAACAATAATTAGAGGAAAAGGAATAATTCAGAATTGACAGCCCAAGCTTACACCACCTATAGGTATGAGGAGTAAATTTACACTGCCTCCAATGAGGCAGAAACTAGCTTTCCAAGCTAAGAAATTAATGTGAAAAGTTAGTCTGTTATCCAGTTAAAAAAGTAAGTCCAGCTACATGCCATTATTTGTGAAACTACTTAGAAAACTGAAAACTACATAGGAAATTTCAAAATAAAGGGATGGAGGAAAAAGAGCAGATAGATATTAGGTTGAATATTGTTGATATTCAACAGTTTTACTCATGAAAATGGTAATTTCATATGATTCAACTAATAACCAAAAGAGCAACTAGTAGAGCAATTATAATATTAGACTTTTGAGGCAAGAGCAGTTCTAATCAAACAAGAAGATAAAATAATGATTTTGACTATACCTATTAATATAATGTCAAAACATGTATACAAGGAAAAATGGACAAATATATAGTGATAAAGGTACTTAAAAATTACACTATCAGAAATTATTACACAAAAAAGTAAGATGGAGTTTTGAACAACAAAATAAACATAAAAGCCTCTCTTCAACAAATAGTGATGTATTCTTTTAAAATACATTCCAAGTTTTTCCCCAAATTTACTGCAAGATAGGCCATAAAAGAAATCTTAGTAAATACTGAAACACTGATAGCATACAGACAAACACTAAAACACTGATTTACCATACAGATACTCACTGATAACAGTGTAACACACATAGGAATCAGCAATAGCATAATCTGAAAGCTCCGTATGTTTGGAACCGAAAAGAACATTTGAATGATTCATTTGGAAGGAAATCACAACCAAGAAAATTTGTTTTCAGCAGTATGGCAGGCTGGACCCTACTATAAACAACTAAGAATATAGTATAAAATATGCAATACATATTAGATATATTAGTATGCTAGGAGAAAATACAGAATTCATGAATACTTAGAGACTAGCAACCAAAGGAAAGCAGAAAGTCTAGGAGGTGTTGAGGGGATTTGTTGAACCCAGGGTTCTTGAACTTCTATTTTTGTGTATTGACTGAGTTCAGGGAATAAGGCAAGGCCCAGGAACTGGCCCAAGATTGGTACTTTCCTAGGAGATGCTCTCATATGAGTCTAAGACTTCCAGAAGATTTTATCCTTGAGTAAGAACTAGGAATAAATCCTAGAACAGGGTTGTAGTGAATTGATAGTGGGTTATGAAATAAATTATGTGGTTTCTATCAACATTCATATTTTTTGAGTATCAAATGTCATAATGCTTCATGTAATTTTTGTTTTAATTTTTGTGAGTTAGTGTGTATTTGCATATGAACATATATATTAATACACTTGATTGCATTGTTATTTTTTATCATTAGTCCTAGTCAAAGTTACTGCCTTAGAGAGGCATATGTGCACATTTAACTACACATTTCATCATTATTATAATAGCAAAATGCTAGAAGCAACCTAAGATCCTATCAGTAGTAGAAAGGGTAAACATATTTTTATACAATGGAACATTATTCATCAGATAAAATGAGATAATTACATCTACTTATGTTAGCATTAGAGAAGGAAATGGCAACCCACTCCAGTGTTCTTGCCCAGAGAATCCCAGGGATGGGGGAGCCTGGTGGGCTGCCGTCTATGGGGTCACACAGAGTCGGACACGACTGAAGCAACTTAGCAGCGGCAGCATGTTAGCATAGTGGAGAAGGCAATGGCACCCCACTCTAGTACTCTTGCCTGGAAAATCATGGGACGGGGGAGCCTAGTGGGCTGCTGTCTATGGGTCGCACAGAGTCAGACACGACTGAAGCGACTGAATCACAAAACATAATATTGAATGGCAGAAACAGTTACAGAATGATAGCTAAGTATAATTGAGTTTATGTTAAAAAATAATAATATGATGTTCTGAAAATATCGACACCAACTTCAGTATAACCAACTTCTGAAGACAAAGAAAATGGATTGGGTTTGGGGCAGGGGTCCAAGGCATGGTGCAAGCTCTCCAACTTTCTGTGTGTGTGCACGTGTGCAAGCCTTTCACTTAAAAAAATTATAAGTGAATAAAGCAAAATGTTAACATGCAGGTGATAGGTACTTAGATATTGTGATATTGTTTCATCTCCAGGTGTTTATAATGTTTGATTTTTTAATTGCATCATGCAATAAGTAGATAACTGTTGTAGTTTTCTTACAGGGAGAATCTTTAAGGACTGAATATTATTGTTACAATTAAAATCATAAGTATTCTTTCGAACAACATGTTCAATTATTTTATTATGACACCTTTAGTTAGGTGAAAGCTGTGTAATGAAAAATGTAATAGTAAGATGAGAAGCAAAAAGATAGGGGAAAGGAATTAAATATAAAATCTAAAGTTGAGAATATTTATGTTAATTCAGTATTCTAAAATCCATAAGATGTAACCAAAAAAAAGTATTTATTGAATAAGAAGCCCTGTTAAAAAAAGTTCTTTTTTCATTCAGGTAAAGTAGATGACCACTCACTGAATAAAAGTGAAAACTAAATATTATATTATTAAAGTGTAATTGTTGCTTAGTGGACAAACAAAGCAAAAAATATGTAATGTATCTGTAGTTTTGTCATTCATATTTCTTTGTTTTAATTAGCTGGTCACCTGACTTTCGAATGCCGCAATTTTCTCCGAGTAGATCCCAAAAGGGATATAGTTTTGGATGTCAGCAGCACAAGCAGTGAAGAGAGTGATGAAGAGAATGAGGAACTGAATAAACTGCAGGCATTACAAGAAAAAAGTAAGCAATACTTTTTTTTCCCTCCAGCGTTAAAGGTTGTTTCTAAATGTCTTGCTGTATTATGTCATCTTTACCTGTTCTATTTGTCATTAAGATAGTTTGCATCTTACGTAAGAAGTATTGCATGGGTAAGGAAATAGGCTTGAATGTTGTAAGTTACTTGCCCAAAATCAAAGTTGGTCAGTGATAGAACCAGCAGGCAAGTATGTTTCTGGTTCTGCAACCCAGATTTTATTGTTTTGTTTTGTTTTTCCATCTCACTGGAATGTATCACATGGTACAAAGGGTCTAAAGGATTGGATCATCAAATCACACTCATTAAAATCAGAGATCTTAGCAGTATCAAGGTTTAGCTGACCCTTGAACAACATGGCTTTGAATTGTATGGGTTGACTTTCATACAGATTTTTTCAGCATTACATACCAGAATAATAAGCTGCAGTTGGTGGAATTCACAGATTCAGAACCATGCATATGGAGAAACCATGTATGTGGAAAGCCAACTCTAAATTATCCTTGGATTTTGGACTGCAAAGTTACAGAAAATTTATTTCCTCACAAAATTTATTTCCTAACCCCTGTGCCACTCAAGGGTCCACGGTAACTTCATGTATGTGGATGACCATGTGGCATAGCAAAGCAGCAAGAGTTCTGGGACTACAGTACAGCCGCCTAGGTTCCCACTCTGGCCACGGTTAATGTAAAAGGATCCAACATTACTTACACAAAAGAAAGTCATTTTGGTCATGAAACACCTTAATTTTATGCCCAGATAGTTACATTTCTGAGGGATTATGGATTTATGCCCCATGAATCCCTAGATTCCAGGATTACCTACCGTAAACAGTCCTAAACCAACCAAGTACATTCAGCTATACGCAGTCTATAAATAAGGATTCTTCTGCCAACAGCTTGATCATAGACTTCGAACTTGCAGAACTGTGAGGAAATAAATTTCTGTAATTTGGCCATACACCACCTCCTCCCCACTCACCCAAAAAAGGATTTTCTGGCTAGCAACTACTAGTAATTTCTTTCCAGGAAATCTATCATTAGCATGTTTATAAAGAAATTTGACGAAGTTACCTTTTTTCTTTCCTGAGGCATCCTCCTTTCCCCTGCAGAAGAGAACAAACTTCAGACCAACTGTTTAACCATTTGTTTTCCATCTTGTGTATAAAATGACCTGTCTTTGCAGTGGGGTTTTTAAGGATAAAATATGATGCCATATGTGAAAATATTTTGTAAACTACAAAATGCCATGTTGGTAGTTGTTACACAGAAGCAAAGTGCAGCTCATTTGAATATGGGTTTAGGCATGGAGTGAGACAGATACAAAAAGGTTAAACTTGTTTTTGATCATAAGAGAACGATAAACACCTTAAAATTTTTTAACCTTTCCATATAATGTCCAGGGAAGGTAAGTGGAAAAAGTCAAATGGCAGGGTACTGGGACAAGCCGAGAAGGCAGAAGAAGGGTAGCACCCCAAAGAAGGCAGGCGAGAGTGACAGGAAATATGAGTCTATACAACTTCAGCGATAGCTGCTTGAATATATATATATTTTTTCTTTTGCTCCCTACTGAAACAACACTAAAATAATAATAGAAGAATTTTTTAAAGACCCAAATTCACAAGGACAAAGAAAACAAGAGTCAGAAAATTTGGGTTAGTGATAATGGACTCACACTTTAAGAGAGCTCAACCCTTTAACAGTGTGGAAGGCTGAGAAATAACCTGAGTATACACTCTCAAACCCCCTACAATCTTGATAATGAGCATCCTTGGTGACCTCTGAAAGTGAGAATGTAAGGCTGGAAACAGGGATTGCTTAAAGGCCTGCAGTGGTTAACACTCCATTCCCTCTCCCTAGTCCGTGAAGCCCTGTCATCTCAGCAGACCGCCACAGGTCTATTTTCTAGATGGGTCAGATCAACAGTCTTTAAACTGGGACACACCAAACCCAAATGAAGATAGTTAAGTTAAAGGTTAGATACAGAATGGTAAGAGCCTTCTAGCCATCTTCACCTATTGGTTCCCAGTCATATATCACTCAGGCAGAAGATCTGAAGATACATCCCTGGGAAATCTGACCAGCCAAAGAAGAAAGAAATCAGGATATTGACATTAGGGATCCTACAAAGACAAGATCTCACCAGAAGGCCAGTGAAGTCTGGTCTTCCAAGTTTTGCTTGCTAAAAGCTTCCGGTCAGCTTTTTAGACAGTGAGGAGTGCTAAATTTCTGCAGAAGGATTCTCACATGAAATATAGATTCCAAAGCACAAACAAAAAATCAACTTGAGAAATACAATCTGTAGAGGGAAAAAACTTAGCAGAAATAATAAATATTTAGTTTCATACAAAGATAAGATATAGTACGCATGAATATGAATAAAACCAACAAAGGGGCTTTTGAAAATTAAAAATTAAGATGGAAAACTTGATAGAATTGGAAGGTAAAGTTGGAAAAAAACAAAGAAGAGCAAAGTGAGAGAAAAAAGATAGAACAATTGAAGGGTCATTCTTGAAAATACTTCATTCAAATGAATCCCAGAAAGAGAAGAAATAATTTCCAGATGAAAAGGTTTAACAAGTACCAGGCACAGTGTTAAAAATATCCCACACAAAGGTACACTATAATGAAACTTAATGTATGCTAGAAACCGAAAGATATAATCCAGACTTCCAGGTTTGAGAATAAGGCAGGTCACAGGTGAAGAATCAGGAGTCAGAATAGTTGTGTACGTCTCTAAACCAATACTGGAAGCTAGTAGAATGTGGATCATGCTTTCAATTGTTGAAGAAAAGTTATATCCAAGTTAGGATAATATACCCAACCAAATTCTTAATCAAATGTGAAAGTACAGTAAAGATATTGTCAGACATTCAAGTCTCAAAAAAACAATTTACTTGTCACTCTTTCTCAGAAAACCTCTGGAATAAGTGTTCTACCAATGTAAGGGAATACACTGAATAAAGGAAGACAGGAATGTAGGGAATAGAAAAGAAGGGAAATTTGTAGCATGCTGGTAAGGAGATATTCCAGAAGGACAGCTGTACCAAAATGGAGAGTAGCCAAGCCACATAGGAGCACAGCAGAAGATTCTAGGAGAGAAAGCCTAAGATCCTTAATCCCACAAGGACACTTTCTAGCCCTTTCACCTATACTGCCCTATTTTTAAAAAGACAAATGCATAAGAGTTTAGAATTAGGAAGAATCTTTAGAACAAATAATTTAAAAACCGAGTTTTGTAGAAAAAGAAAATGAAAACAGGTGACTTTCCAAAGTCACTCACCGGTCACAGTAGAGCCAACATTTCTTGCCATGATCCAGGTTTCTTGCCTACTTGTCCTGTAGTATTTTCATTACAATGTGCTGCTCTCCTACCTTAGATATCATCCAGTCTGTTGGTTCGTGACCTTTTTGTCCTTTATCACATCAATCTTGAAGGATAAACTACACTCCCATCATGAATAGTGGTTTGTTCTAGAGGTGATTTTTCAATCAGAAGACCAGGGACAGATCCACTCTGGGAGAAAGGGGAGGAAGTAGCATAATTCATAGCCTCCAGGACAGAGAGTAGTTGGTGAAGCTTCATCATTAGCATCACTTTCTGGCTCAGATGGTAAAGAATCTGCCTGCAATGAGGCAGGCCCAGGTTCCATCCCCAGGTCAAGAAGATCCCCTGGAGAAGGGAATGGCTGCCCACTCCAGTGTAGTACGGCTTCCCTGATGGCCCAGTGGTAAAGAATCCACCAGCAGTGCTGGAGCCCCGGGTTCGACCCCTGGATTGGGATGATCCCCTGGAGAAGGGAGTGGCTACCCACTCCTGTATTCTTTCCTGGAGAATGCCATGAACAGAAGAACCTGGTGCACTACAGTCCATGGGATCACAAAGAGTTGGTCACAACCGAGCAACTAACACATACACAAAGAAGGGACCCATATTTATTTCATGATCACCAAATGGAATCCCAGTGTTGTTCTTCAGTTGCTAAGTCATGTCCAACTCTTTGCTATCCCATGGACTGCAGCACACCAGGCTTCCCTGTCTTTCAGTACCTCCTAGAGTTTGCCCAAACTCATGTCCATTGAATCAGTGATGTTATCTAACCATGTAATTCTCTGCCACTCCCATCTCCTTTTGCCCTCCTCAATCTTTCCCAGCATCAGGGTCTTTTCCAGTGAGTCAGCTCTTCGCATGAGGGGGCCAAAGTATTGGAGCTTCAGCTTCAGCCCTTCCAATGAATATTCAAGGTTGATTTCCTTTAAAGACTGACTGGTTTGATCTCCTGCTGTCCAGGGGACTCTCAAGAGTTTTCTCCAACACCACATTTTGAAAGCATCAGTTCTTTGTTGCTCAGCCTTCTTTATGGTCCAGGTCTCACAGCCACACATGACTACTGGAAAAACCATAATTTTGACTGTATGCACCTTTGTCAGCAAAGTGATAACTGATTTTTAATACACTGTCTAGGTTTGTCATGGCTTTTCTGAGGAGCAAGCCTCTTTTAATTTCATGGCTGCAGTCACCATCTCCAGTGATTTTGGAGCCCAAGAAAACCTCCATCATTGTTTCTACTTTCTCCAATCTGTTTGCCATGAAGTCATGATCTTAGTTTTTTGAATGTTGAGTTTTCACTGTCTTCTTTCACTCTCATCAAGAGGTGCTCTAGTTCCTCTTTGCTTTCCGCTATTAGTGGTATCATCTGCATTTTTGAGGTTTGATGTTTCTCCCAGCAATCTTGATTCCAACTTGTGAGTCATCAGCCCTGCATTTCACATGATGCACTCTGCGTAAGTTAAATAAGCAGAGTGACAATATACACCGAAAAAAACATGTCCTTTTCAGCATAGGGGATTGGAATGCAAAAGTAGGAAGTCAAGAGATATCTGGAGTAACAGGCAAATCTGGCCTTGGACTACAAAATGAAACAGGGCAAAAGCTAACAGAGTTTTGCCAGGAGAACATACTTGTCATAGCAGACACCCTCTTCCGACAACACAAGAGACAACTCTACACATGGACATCACCAGATGGTCATTACCAAAATCAGATTGATTATATTGATTATTTTCTTTGCAGCCTAAGATGGAGAAGCTTTATACAGTCAGCAGAAACAAGACCTGGAGCTGACTGTGGTTCAGATCATGAGCTCCTGATTGCAAAATTCAGACTTAAAATGAAGAAAGTAGGGGAACCCACTAGACCATTCAGATATGACATACATCAGTTCAGTTCAGTTGCTCAGTCGTGTCCGACTCTTTGCAACCCCATGAATCGCAGCACACTAGGCCTCCCTGTCCATCACCAACTCCCGGAGTTCACTCAGACTCACGTCCATCGAGTCAGTAATGCCATCCAGCCATCTCATCCTCTGTTGTCCCCTTCTCCTCCTGCCCCTAATCCCTCCCAGCATCAGTCTTTTCCAATGAGTCACCTCTTTGCATGAGGTGGCCAAAGTACTGGAGTTTCAGCCTTAGCATCATTCCTTCCAAAGAACACCCAGGACCAATCTCCATTAGAATGGACTGGTTGGATCTCCTTGCAGTCCAAGGGACTCTCAAGAATCTTCTCCAACACCACAGTTCAAAAGCATCAATTCTTTGGCGCTCAGCCTTCTTCACAGTCCAACTCTCACATCCATACATGACCACAGGAAAAACCATAGCCTTGACTAGACGGACCTTAGTCGGCAAAGTAATGTCTCTGCTTTTCAACATGCTATCTAGGTTGGTCATAACTTTCCTTTCAAGGAGTAAGTGTCTTTTAATTTCATGGCTGCAGTCACCATCTGCAGTGATTTTGGAGCCCAACAAAATTAAGTCTGATGCTGTTTCCCCATCTATTTGCCATGAAGTGATGGGACCAGATGCCATGTTCTTCGTTTTCTGAATGTTGAGCTTTAAGCCAACTTTTTCACTCTCCTCTTGCACTTTCATCAGGAGGCTTTTTAGTTCCTCTTCACTTTCTGCCATAAGGGTGGTGTCATCTGCATATCTGAGGTTATTGATATTTCTCCTGGCAATCTTGATTCCAGCTTGTGCTTCTTCCAGTCCAGCATTTCTCATGATGTACTCTGCATAGAAGTTAAATAAGCAGGGTGACAATATACAGCCTTGACATACTCCTTTTCCTATTTGGAACCAGTCCGTTGTTCCATGTCAAGTTCTAACTGTTGCTTCCTGACCTGCATACAGGTTTCTCAAGAGGCAGGTCAGGTGGTCTGATATTCCCATCTCTTTCAGAATTTTCCACAATTTATTGTGACCCACACAGTCAAAGGCTTTGGCATAGTCAGTAAAGCAGAAATAGATGTTTTTCTGGAACTCTCTTGCTTTTTTGATGATCCAGCGGATGTTGGCAGTCTGATCTCTGGTTCCTCTGCCTTGTCTAAAACCATACATACATACATCAAATCCCTTACAGTTATACAGTGGAGGTGACAAATAGATTCAAGGCATTAGGTCTGGTGGACGGAGTGCCTGAAAGAAATATGGACAGAGGTTCATAAGGCTGTACAGGAGGTGGTGACCAAAACCATCCCCAAGAGAGAGAAATGCCAGAAGCCAAAGTGGTTGTCTGAGGAGGCCTTACAAACAGCTGAGAAAACAAGAGAGGTGAAAAGGAAAGATATACACAACTGAATGCGGAGTTCCAGAGAATAGCAAGGAAAGATAAGAAAGCCTTCTTATGTGAACAGTGCAAAGGAATCCCAGTAACCCCTACCCAAATAAACCATAGACTGGGGTCTGAAGCACACAGAGGGAGGGAGTGTAGAGTCTGTGGTGGTTAGTTCCACTGATGATTTGATGATGTTGTTCAAAACCTCTGAAAGGGTAAGTTCTCAGTGTGAGTGACTGAGTGCATCCTTGACCAACACCCTTTAGATAATCCTAGGGGCTCCTTGAATTCTTCCTTAGTCCTTAGAGCTGGAGAGATCTTATTCCAACTCTCTTGAATAATGTAAGTTTTTTTTTAATGATATAATATAATTAAAATAGCCAGGAAAAAGCAAATAGTTTTTAGTGTACTTATATAAGTCCTTTTTAGATGCCTGATTTACAAATATTTTATCCCAATATGTAGCTTGTCTTTTCATCTTCTTAATAGGTGTTTCACAGAACAATAGACTTTAATTTTTATAAAGTCCAATGTATTAATTTTTCCTCATAGATTATGCTTTGCTTTCAAGTGTAACAGTTTACCTATCTCTAGTTCTCCTTTACTTTTTTCTAAAATTTTTATAGTTTTGTATTTTACATTAAGTCCTTCATCCATTTGAGTTGATTATTATATAAGATATGAAACTTAGAGCACTTAGTATTTTGTTTGCTGCTGCTGCTAAGTCGCTTCAGTCGTGTCCGACTCTGTGCAACCCCATAGACAGCAGCCCACCAGGCTCCCCCATCCCTGGGATTCTCCGGGCAAGAACACTGGAGTGGGTTGTCATTTCCTTCTCCAATGCATGAAAGTGAAAAGCGAAAGTGAAGTCCCTCAGTCGTGTCCAACTGTTAGCGACCCCATGGACTGCAGCCTACCAGAGTATTTTGTTTAAGAATGAACAATTGTTCCAGCACTGTTCATTGAAAGGCTCCCTTTCCTTCATTGAATTTTTTGCTTTTGCCAAAAATTGTTGATCATATTTATGTGAGTTTGTTTCTGGATTGTCTATAATGCTCCATTGATCTGTGTGTCTATCCCTCCACCCATTCTTGATTAATGTAGCTAAAGTTGGTGGGACTGAGTTTTTCTACGTTACTCTTCTTTTTCAAAATTATTCCAACTATTCTCGTTTCTTTTCCTTTCCATAAAAATATTGGAATAATGTTGTTATCTGGAAAGAATCTTGCTGGGATTTTGATACTCACTGCATTAAGCATGTTTATCAATTTGGGGAAAATTGACACTTTTACTGTGCTGAGCATTCCAACCCACAAATATGTCTCTATAATAATTTAGATCTTTGATTTCTTTTCTTATCACTGTTTAGTTTTCAGCATATAAATCCTACATGTTTTATTAGATTTATATATATAAATACTTCTTTTTTGAAAAGTTGTAAATGATGTTTTGTTCATTCTCTTAGCATGTCCATTACGAGTATATAGAAATGCAGTTTATTTGTGTATGTTTATCTTTTATCCTTGTTGAACTCACTGATTATTTCTAGGAGTGTTTGGTAGATTCCTTGAAATTTTCTATGTAAACCATCATGTCATCTGCATATCAGAACAGTTGTACTTCTTCCATTTTGATTTGTAAGCCTTTTATTTCCCTTTCTTGACTTATTGTTGTGGCTAGAACTTATAGTACTATATTGAGAAAGAACAGTGAGAGATGAATTCTTACCTGGATTCCAACCCTAGGGGACAGAAATACTCAGACCTTAGCAGTTAGCTGTCAGTTTTTTTGTAGCCACTCTTTATCAAGTTGAGGAAGTATCCCTCTATTCCTATTTTGAAAGAGTTTTTATCATAAATGGGTGTCATATTTTGCCATATGCATTTTCTGTATCAGTTGATAGGATCCTACAGTTTTTCTCTAACTGTTAATACAGTTCAGTTCAGTGGCTCAGTCGTGTCTGACTCTTTGTGACCCCATGAATCACAGCACAGCAGGCCTCCCTCCCTGTCCATCACCAGCTCCCAGAGTTCACCTAAACTCATGTGCATCGAGTGGGTGATGCCATCCAGCCATTTCATCCTCTGTCATCCCCTTCTCCTCCCACCCCCAATCCCTGCCTGCATCAGGGTCTTTTCCAATGAGTCAGCTCTTTGCATGAGGTGGCCAAAGTATTGGAGTTTCAGCCTCAGCATCACTCCTACCAATGAACACCCAGGACTGGTCTTCTTTAGGATGGACTGGTTGGATCTCCTTGCAGTCCAAGGGACTCTCGAGAGTCTTCTCCAGCAAAAAGCATCAATTCTTTGGCTCTCAGCTTTCTTCACAGTCCAACTTTCATGTCCATACATGACCACTGGAAAAACCATAGCCTTGACTAGATAGACCTTTGTTGGCAAAATAATATCTCTGCTTTTTAATATGCTATCTAGGTTGGTCATAACTTTCCTTCCAAGGAGTAACCGTCTTTTAATTTCATGGCTGCAGTCACCATCTGCAGTGATTTTGGAGCCCAAGAAAAGAAAGTCTGGCACTGTTTCCACTGTTTCCCCATCTATTTGCCATGAAGTGATGGGACCAGATGCCATGATCTTAGTTTTCTGAATGTTGAGCTTTAAGCCAACTTTTTCACTCTCCCCTTTCACTTTCATCAGGAGGCTTTTTAGTTCATCTTCACTTTCTGCCATAAGGGTGGTGCCATCTGCATATCTGAGGTTATTGATATTTCTCCCGGCAGTCTTGATTCCAGCTTGTGCTCCTTCCTGTCCAGCGTTTCTCATGATGTACTCTGCATAGAAGTTAAATAAGCAGGGTGACAATATACAGCCTTGACGTACTCCTTTTCCTATTTGGAACCAGTCTGTTGTTCCATGTCCAGTTCTAACTGTTGCTTCCTGACCTACATATAGGTTTCTCAAGAGGCAGGTCAGGTGGTCTGGTATTCCCATCTCTTTCAGAATTAATACAGTAGATTACATTAATTGATTTTTGAATAGTCAATCAGCCTAGCATACCTTGAATAAGTGACATTTGGTAATGGTGTATAATTTTTTTAAAATATTAAATACTGAATTCTCTTTGCTAATGTTTTGTTAACAGTTATTTGCATCCATGTTCATGAGAGATGTTAGTCTTTTTTTCTAATTTTGTACTATTTTAATATGATTTTGGTATCAGAGTAACCTTAGCTTCGTAGAATATTGAGAAAGGTTTCATTCTCTTCTATTTGTTAGATAAGATTAAATAAAATTTGTATTAATCCTTTGAATGTTTGGTATCACAGCCTCACAAGGGAGGAAGTATGTGTTCTCCACTCAGCCTTTGATGATGTGGGTGGTGCCACATTTTTTTCTGTGGTATTTGACTGGAGAATGGCAGTTGTTATCTAAAAGCTTCCTGTCACTATGCTGTCTCTTTTTTGGTCCTTGACTAGAAGGAGCAGATTCTTTTTGGGGCGTTTTTGTCTCCACCTGTTGACATTGCCAGGTTGCCAGCTTCTGTAGCTCTTAAGTCTGTGCTATATGAAGCAAAAAGACATTTCAGGGAACTCAGTACTGGGTCATTTTCTAGATTATACAAGAACCCTAGCTAGTGTCTGCCTTTTCACCTTTCAGTCTTCTTATGCTTGTTTTTGTTATGTCTGGGATGTGTAGTTATACTTAATGAGAGGAATAGGAAAAATATGTCTACTTCCTCTTCCTAGAAGCAGTTCAACTGATTTTTTACAAAGGTGAAAAGGCAATTCTGTGTAGAAAAAGTCTTTTCAGCAAATAGTGCTAGAATAAATGAATATTTTTACAAGTGTTAAGTGAAATAAGTAAGTTGAAAAATATTATATATGCTACATTTTTCAAATGAGAAAAAACTTGAGACTTACATGTAACTTTATTTGTATATGTGAATGTATGTTTGAATTTAGTTATGTATAGAGAAAGCCTAGAAGAATACACACCAAATTGTGTATTTAAAAATCAAGCTAGAGAATAGTGTGTATTCTCTCCTTCCTAGATACTGACAACATAAATATTAGTGGTTATTGTCCCATTACCCTAGGATTTTGTGATCCTAATTTTGCTTGAAAAGGAAAATTTTTTAAAATTATACATGATTGTGTTGTTTCATTTCTTAAGGCCTGAAATAGTACCCACCAAACTGTCAACAATGATTAGGAATTAGAAATGAAATACTTGAAGTTTTTAGTAAATGTACATAGTTGATTTGAAATCTGTATTAAAAACATAGTGTTTTTATTAGATGTTTAATGAGTAAAAATAATCAAGAAAGGGGACATTGTTACAAGAAAAGTGCAGATCCTGACCGGTAAAATTCACCAACCAACAACCAAAAATTTTAAATGTATAAAATATTAATATCATATATTAAAGGAGATATGTGGAATCTAGAAAAATGGTACCGATGAACCTATTTACAGGCAGGAATAGACACAGATGTGGAGAACAGACAGGGGCACAAAGGAGGAGGAGAGAGTAGGGTGAACTGGAAGATTGAAATTGCCGAATGTGCACTGCCGTGTGTAAAACAGACAGCTACTGGGAAGCTGTTGTACAGCGCAGGGTGCTCAACCTCAGTGTTCTGCGGTGGCCTCAGTGGGTAGGGTGGGATGAGGGGTGGCGAGAGGAAGGCGATGTATGTATACATATAGCTAATTCACTTTGTTGTACAACATTGTAAAGCAGCTGTACCCCAATTTAAAAAAAAAAAAAATGCTTACATACCATAATAATATATAAACTGATGCTGACCTGATTCTTTCCTCTCAACACACAGGAATTAATGAAGAAGAGGAAAAGAAAAGAGCAAAAAGCAAAGAGAAAATCAAGTTGAAAAAAAAAAGGAAGAGGTATTTTTTAAACATTTTCTTTAAAAAAATAGGACTGTATATAGGATGGATTAAAAAATTTTATTTTTCACATTACAGTCTAGTTAATTTAATATTAATGAGAGTTTGGTTGTTTCAGTGAAATAACAAAATCCTTCATGTCAGGATTCAAAAATAGAGTCAGCACTCAGATACCTTAAATTTTCTTTTTTGGAGCAAATTAAGATATAAATAAATAATAGCCCCACCTGCTTCTTTTATGTATTCTATTTGTGTTCTAGAATTTTTAAATTATGGAACATTAGTCAAGTTTTAATTTGGACATACGTTGAAATTCTTCACGTACAATTTTGTCTTCATATATATGAAGTTGGGGCTTAAATATCAGTATTCTCAGAATATCATTAATGAAATTAATTAATTCATTAATTAATTGGATTTGTGTACCTATTTGTCATGCTAAAAATTCCTTCAGATCTTTCAGAATTCTCAACTATCTATGTTTTTTTTTTTTACTGTCAACTCTTTCAACAGCAACTGGTTAAAGAAATTGATCCAAAGACTTAAGAGGCAACTTCTTCCTTGGTTCATGAGTGCACTTTCATTTATACCAGAATAAGCCTATACATATAGGCACTATTTAAGGTATTTAGCAGGTAGTAATATCTAGCTTGGACCTAAGTTCTCTGATAGAGTAGGTTCTGCATGTCAGGTGTTATCTCTGTAGTTTTTGGGGAGCATGAAATATATAAGCTCCAATACCTCAGCTATTATACATATTGGAAGTTAACTCACTTTCCGGTGTTGAGAGTTAAATAACAGTGTCTAATGTAAGAACTAATGAAGGAAGGTAGAGCTCAGTGTATAATGTAGTCTGATTAGTGTATTGTTTTGTTATTTGCACTAGCACAAGATAATGGATTCCTTGTAGGAAAAGTGAGATTTTCTCTTTTCTTCCAAATTTTCATATACTGATTTTGTAGCTCACTTGCAGACCTCATTCAGACACAGCCCAGAATTAAAAGAACTTTTCTAAGTACACTTTTAGTAAAGATAATGCCACTTAATGTAGTTGCTATGTTAAAGTTTAACATTCTGCCTTAAAAAAGAGAATCCAAGTCCAAAAAGGCAAAGAAAAAAGTATAGGCAAAGAAGCAGCTCTGGTCAGAATGTAGAGGTCAAGCTGAGAAAAACAGAACTGAAGAGAGTGCAAGAGAATGCATGAGAAACTAGGCTCAGGAGAGCCAGAGTCTGAGAGGGCAAACAAGGAAAAGGAAGGAACACACTGTTACAGAAACCCCGGAGACTTGGGGTCCCTAATCAAGGGAGGCAGTCAAGGAATTCACACAGCGAGTCTCTCTACAGATGCAGCCTGTGGGCTCCTGGGTTTACTTTTCCTTCTCCTGTGTGCTTCTGTCAGATTTTCTTAGTTTGAGTTGTAACTTCTCGTGTTTAGATCACCCATCTAACTCTGGGATACCTCTTTTTGTATTATAAATTAACTCAGTTTCTGTTTTGTTCTACTTATTTGGGGTTTGGGTAAATCATTCTCATTTATTTAGATTATACATTTAAAAATATCCTTTTGTAACTACTGAAAATTATTATGGAATGCAACTGTTCATCTGTATCACTCTGTATATAAAAGAATCAAGTACTTTAACTTGAAAAATAAAAAAGAAATAACAGAAGTGCTTTTATTTTGCTGATTTTCAGCTTTCATATATTTATATGGAGGTACAATTATGGCTCTTTTTATATTACTGCATTCTTTGTGGCTCTTTTAAGAGAATAAACTAACAAGTTATTGTATACACAGTAAATTGTGTATATAATGAGAGTGTATAAAATGCCACTTTCTTTGCCTTATAAGAAAGATTTTGAAGAGTACACTGAAGGTACACAGGATGAGAAACTGAAAATCACAGAAAAGTTTTTTCATCCTTGCTGAATTTAAAACTCATAACTGGAATTGAGCAGAATAGAGTATTTATTTTGTTAGTTTCTCTGGCTAAGTGGCAAAAATTCTGATTACAGTATTTTAAAAGCATACAGATGTAAAAGGCACATTTGAGTTTCTCTATATTCTCAGCTTGTTCCAAGAAGGATTCAAAGCAGTTCGGATTCCATTTAAATGCACCCATCAGCCATAAATACAGTTATCAGTCAGTATGTATTATTACCCGTAGGTCTTATTCATCTAGTTCCACTGAAGAGGACACTTCAAAACAAAAGAAGCAAAAATACCAGAAGAAAGAAAAGAAAAAGGAGAAAAAGAGTAAGTCAAAAAAGGGGAAGCATCACAAAAAGGACAAAAAGAAGAGGAAAAAGGAAAAGCATTCCTCTGCCCCTAACAGTTCTGAAATCTCCAAAAAGTAACTGAGACTGGCCTGAGCTATTAAATTTAAAAATTTAATTTTGAAAATTATTTGACCTTCTTTGAAATTTGCCATATAATTATGCTTTGCAATAAATCACAGCCATTTCTATATAGACATTTTTTCATATATAGGACCATTATTGTCTGACAATATTTTAATGTGCTATGATTATAGAGTATTGAATCAGTCTTATTACTTGATAGCCATGCCCCAAGTATGGATATCTGTGCAACAAAACTCACCATTTTTGGTATTCTTTTCTGTGTTAATGTTATTACTTCATAAGCTGATTGTAAATTGCTTTACTACAGTCAACACAGGCAATCTACCTAGCAGTAAATGAATATTGCTGGATTAAGTGGTTATCTTCCAGTGATAAAGCGAGGTAGGCTTGACACTGAAAATTTTAAAAGCTTTATATCCTATGATAATATATTACTATTAAGATAATGAAATTCTTCACTTGGATTTTTTTTTTTTTTTTGGATGTCATAGGAGATGAAGCTGCTCTGTTGGTCTTGACGAGAACTTTTTAAATGAATGGTGTCAGCACGAATATGATAATGAAAATATTTATAACAAAATTTCACTGTTTTCTGAGATGCAGAGTTTCTAGTACCTGCCTCCTTCGTTTTTGTAACAAAATATTTCTTCCTTGTTTAAAAAGACAAGTCTAGTTCAACCTATTTGTAAGTCTCGTAGAGATGATGCTGTGTTGGGCAGGATTTTTAGGACAGACTCCTGGGTTGTTTTACAAATGTGCCATATTGGCATGTCTTAAAGAAATACCTCAAACACAGAGTTTTTTATTTAGAAGGACAAAAGCTAAATCTTCATTAGAACTGATTTTTATTGTATTCAGTATATATATTTTATGAAGCTTGTTTCTATGAGTAATGTGGAAATTTTTTATAAATGTGAACATATATATTTATTTGTCTGAAATAATCTGTAGTTTTGAAGCAGGTTTCCATTGAATTTATGATTTTATAATATGACCAGTTTGGGGTGTTTCTCTTACTTCAGTCATAAATCTCAGGAGCAGTGACAAAAATTTAGGATTAAGAATTTTATTCTGTACTTTTTAAAATTTAAGAGCCAGGGAGTTACATCATGAAAGCCTTTATATAATAATGAAAATTTTGTATGAGTCAGCATTGTCAGATGCATAGTAGGTTTAAATGTTTCTACATTTTTTTAATTTCACAATGATCAGTGTTACTTACTTTGCCAAATACTCCAATATCCCTTACATCCTATAAGTTAAATACTTTTTACTGTAGCAGCATTGAAAGTCAGCTAGTTGTCATGGCACAGCACCAAAGATTGCTGAGTACCTCACTGTGGTGCAGTTACAAATTGGTAGCCTACATATGTGGCTGTAGGTGTAATGATGAAATCGGGTAAGTATACATAACCTCCCAGGCTGGAAAGGTGTGCTGATTCTTCCTTCACCCAGCAGCCCTAGTGACCTCAGTAAGACTGGGAGAGCCTCATAGCTCCTCTGAGCATGTGCTTACCAGGCGCAGACTCTAGGGAAGCTACGTCCACATCCCTGTTCTAGCATTGCAGCCGTGGATGCTGTCACACTTGTAGCTTTTCTATAACCCAGCTTAGTCCAGTAGCCTCCTTTAAAAGATCTCCACTTGTTTAAATGTGTTAGTCAGTTATTTGGAGAGAAACACAGAGCTGTTAGGTTTTTAAGGGTTTGTTTTGCCTTTGCTGTAGTTTATTTTTAAAAACGGTACTTTATGAAAATACAGTCCTTTGGTTATCAGGATAAAAAAAGTAAAAAAAAAAATTCTATCTTTAAAAAGATGATTAGAAAGTGCTACGTGCAGATAGATGGTCTCATTGTACTGAGTGTGTAATGTGGTTAAAAGTGATTATTGTAGTGACATAGAGTTAATCCAGTTATTTGTAAGTTTTATTTCTGTTAATTGTAGAGACAATAAATTGGCTTGTCAGATTTGCTTTTTGAATGGTGGCATACTCAGTGGCTCAGGAGAGTTGTATACAATTTGGCCTTCATTAACTACTAGAGTTTGCAAATTAAAAGATTTTAATGTGTAATTTTTTTACTCCCAGAAAAAAATCTTGGAATAGTTCTTGCTTAAATTTCCCATAGTATGAGAATAGTTTATGAAAGATCTCACTTGAATAAAATACATTTGTTTTTACTAAAATAATTTCTACTAAAGTGATCTTGTTATTGTTATTAGGATTGGCTGTAAATCTCACTAATATATTGTAGGAGTAAATTAGTGACATTTCCTCTCAGGCAATGTGTAGCATAAGGAAAATTGAACTTGGTAGTAAAAATCCAAAAATCCTAGTCATTCTGACTACCTGTGTGACCTTCAACAAAGTCATTACCTTCTCTGGGCTTTGATATCTTTCATCTATAAAATATTGTACCGAATTATCTCTGAGATCCCTTGTAATCCTTAATATATATGATTATCAGTGTTTTAGTAAAATTCAAATAATAATATTTTAGAAATTATATTCATTTAGGAATATAAATTATTATATTCATTTAGAAATGGCTGCAGATAAGCAGGTAGCATTCTGTAGTGGTAAAGGTTGAATTTATTAATATAGCTGTTAAACACATGTCACTTCTCAAAGCAGATAATTGACATTTGGTTCACATCCTTACCGCTCAGTGTATGTCATTTTCACTAGATGCAGACAGAATTTATTTTTAGATTTGTATCTGTAACCTGATTATCTGAACATTTTGAGACTATTGCTTTTGAGCTGATGGACCTACACCCTACCCAGTTCCCTATTTCTTTTCTCCATATCATCTGTTGGCTAAAACCTCTCAGAGAGATCCCCAGTTTGTCACAGAATATGTATCTGTTTACATCTTTGGTTCTTTGAGGCTAAAACATCAATAAGTAAAACAACTGTGTGTATCTGTATTTATGAGCCTCTCAAATTACATGCCTTAGGTTACCTTAAACTAGATTGATGAGTTACCATTAATAGTCTAGATAAATGCCATTGAGTCCCTTCTTCAGTAAACATTTATTGAGAACTTAGCATGGCAAGCACTATGTTAAATAACTAGGGATACAGAGATTAATAAGACACATTTGCTTCTCTGAAAGGAATTCAGAGTTTAGTTGGTAGGGGAATCAGCAAACTCATCATTAGGTACAAACTGCAGTAATTGGAAGACTTCAAGGAGTACCTAAGAGTCTGGAAAAGTTAGAAGAAGCTGCCTAGAAAAAGTAATGCCTGAAGTACATTTTGATTGAGGATGAGAGTGGGAGTTAGAGCAATTCCTGACAGAATGAGTACTGTGAACAAAGCCCACAGTAGACAAGGCTGGGGGGTGTGTGTCAAGAATTACAAGCCTTTTGTAGGACAGGAGTGGTAAGAATCAAGACCACCATTCTAGGTTCTTAGGTACAAGAGAAAGAGGTTTTATGCTCCATGTTTGGGAGCTTGGACTTTATCTGTAAGCAAGAGACCCCACCGGAGAATTTTAAGAAAAAAATGCTACAGTCATGCGGTTGCAAAGAGTCAGATACAACTTAGCAACTGAACAACGAACAAGGAAAGAAGTGACTTTTATTGGGGTTTAGTTCCATCCATTTCATAATCCAATTCACAGTTTTTAAAGGATGAACTTGCTTTCATCAGAAGCCCACATAAAGAATAATTTGAAAATTTGATTTTCTGTTAGGCCCACTTTTCTTTCTAAGTTCTGATTATTTCTAAAAGCTGCAGTAACTTGTTTTCTAAAAAGCTACTGTCTTCTTTATCACACCCATCCCCAGAATTACATGCATATGTACATAATTTGGAATGCTTCGCTTTTAGTTTTATTGTAGGTTATTTCTGACTGATAGAATATATTCTGTCATGTTAGTATTTTTGGTCAGACTATCATAACTCAGTAAGCCTTCTTTTAATATTCTGTCTCAATCCTGTGAAGGTTATGAAGCACAGCTGCCTCAAAGTCCCAGTGCCACCCATAGTTGGTCTACTCAGTGAGCCCTGTCGCTCTCCCTCAGGTTCCGTGGCCCCGCAGGAGTGCTCCGTAGACTCCAGCTGATGCGAGTACTGAGACTTGATTTTTCCCAGGCGGTTGGCATCCAAGAATAGTAGGGATTTTTTATGTCCACTAAATGATACTTTCCCTTGCAGAGCCCAGGGTCTTCAGACCTCATTTATCTCCTCCTAACTCCTCCAAAATTTTGCAGAGTGCCAGAGAATTGGGTTGCCTCCCTAAGAGCATAACCCATGATGCATGCCCAGCCCCAGCCTGCCTTTCCAAAACTCTGGGGAATCAGGAGGATTTTGCTGGCCCTGCCCGTCTCTTAAGTTTTCTGCTTCTTACTCTTTATGGCCTCTGCTCTTGCCCTTAAGCAACAAAAGTAGACTAACCGGTGCCTTAACTAACTTTCTCAACTGAGATTTTCACCTGGGCAACATCTGATTAGTAATATAACTATTTTTATCTGTGTATCAAGATAGCCAGTTGTCTCGGGTTTTTTTTTTTTTTCCATCAAAGCTGGATCTGAGATCAAGAACTACCCACAAACGCTTTATGTGTTTTCTCAAAAAATAAATGAAAATTCTTTGGTTTTATAACCACATAAAATGTCATTTTTGTAGTGGAAATGTTTCAACTTTCAGACATCACACACACTCTAAGCAATTTTAATATTTAAACATTGGCAAAACTGTATTCCTTTTGAATTGGAAATAAAACACAGGCAGTAGGATGTTGCAATAATGACCTGGAATTACACTGTCAACTTAGCCACACGTGGCTGCTGAAATGTAGATTAGTTAAAGGAAAAAGTGTTTCTTCAGTTGCACTAGCCACATTTCAAGTGCTCAGGGGCCACATATGGCTGGTGGCTACCTTGCCAGACAAGACAGATACAGAAGGAACATTTCCATCATCACATAAAAACCTCTACTGGACAGTGCTAGAATTCCCAACTCGTGGTAGAAATTTTGACAGGCTAATGATCAAAAGTTTGTAACCCTGAGCTTTGCATGCCAGAGAAGAATAAAGCATTCCTTACCCACCCCCTCCCCTAACAGATCAGAGGGTATTTGGCACATCTTGAAAGGCTAGTCTTCCAGCTACAGAAACTTGGTACAACACAGTGGATATGTTTAGCAGAGCCAGCTTAAAATTAATTCTTTTTTTTCCTATTGAATTCCATTATAGGACCAGGTCTCCATCCTTATAATAGAAACCATGTTTATGAATAAAAATCTTTTAAAGCAGGTTTAATTTGCAGAAACTGTAGTTTTATTTCTAGATGTCTAAATGGTATTACTGCAGTAGACTTAGGTGGGACCAGAGAAGTAACTTGTTTGCTTTATAACTTTCATTCTAGAAATTCCTTAGGAACTTTATCAGTGAAGGATTTTTGTTATGATTAGCCCTTGGTATACAGAAAATATTTATCATGCAGGTTATACATGATATATTTTGTTATCTAATGTTAGTTTTTATAAAGGCAGTAATACATTGTGTGCTCAGCAAACCCTCTAAAAAAGGCATGGGTTGATTTCTAAGAGACTTAAGAACATGCCACTTCTCGTTCATAAGGCTACCTATCTGAGATTTAGCTTATCCGGTACCATCTCTTATGAAAATAACTGCCTCCAAGAATGAGAAACGTGTGAAATGCTGGTAATGTGACATGAACTTCTCATTGTTCCCCACATAGGTGTGCTAATCTGTGTTGCTGATAAATTCTATAATTTCTCCTGAAATGTTAGCATAATTTCATGTAATGTAGAAACACATTAATTAGCAAATAAAAGTAAACTTACTCACATGGCAATCTATCAGAAACCTAGTGGATATTTAATAAATTAACTGAATGATCAAAACTGCAACTGTGTCTCGCTTTGTGTGTGGCAAAGTTTTGAAAAGTATTATTACAATCTATATTTGAAGTGCACTCTTTATTTTTTTGCTCCATCTCTCCAGTGAGCTTTTACAACACAGGATTTTTAACAGTAAGCAGTGTTCATTTGTGTCGTATCCATTGTTTTTTCTTGAATTATATCATCAGCCTCATAGATCGTTTCATTTGTTGAATTTGATGCTGCATTTGAACGGGGGGCTTTGCTTTTTCTATTTGAGTTGCCTGCAAATAAATACACAAAACAAAATGAAATAATTATTTGAAATTATGACATCAAATTTTACTTTAAAATTTGTCCTTAAAAAATAAACTTCTTAGAATATTGGAAGTAAGATGTCCTCTAAGCACTGTGTATGAATCATTGCAGAGTTGTTCTTGAGCATTTTCTCCTGAAGATCAAATAAGGGAAATTTTCAGTAACAAAAGTAAGGATTTCGTTTCCATGCTTGCTTTCTTTCTCTACACTTCCATGGAGGAAAGTACACTTTTGATCAGAAGGTAACAATTTCTGGGTTGCTTAGTAAAAGTGTGACTGTCCCTATGCATGAAGTGAACAAAGCTAAAGTCAGTCATAATTTACAACAATCTCAAGGCTTTGCCGTTATAATCAAGTTAGATGTAACATTTAAAAAGCACATGTTTGTTCCACAATCCCATTCACTCAGTTTATGTAAATGAGTCCAGAATGCTCACGGGTGGAGAAATATGGATCTTTGCTCATCAGAAGTTAGACTAACAAGCTCATAGTGAATAAATGGGTTATTATAATCAGTGGATGATGTTAGAAAAATTAAGTGTGAAAATAATATGTAATGTATTTCACCAATATATACAAATTGAAATATATTTTTAAAATTTACAAATATGTGAAAGCAGTGCAAGAAGTCACAGATGGTGCTATTCACTGACCCCCTGTTGCTAAACCCACAGCCCACTTCACAAGCCACATTTATATGACCCATAAGTGGCATGTTCTTTCCTTGGCTTCCTAGATGCCATCATTCCTCAACTCACTCCTGTGTCACCATTGCTCCTTCCTGGTATCTCCTGTTGGTCCCTTTTCCTCTTCCAGGCATCCTGGGCTGGAGGAGGGCCTGTGGGCTCCAGCCATTGGTTCCTGTCGCTGTCTCACTCCCTTATTAGTCTCAACCGCCCCACAGTTTTTAACACTATCTCTGCTGATCATTCCCAGATACATATCTCTAATCCACACCTCCCCTGAACTCTAGACTCAGCAGCCTAGTTGCCATCTCCACTTGGGTATCTAATAGACATCTCCAACTTAGTCCAAAACTGATATTTGGATCATTCCCAGGAAAAAAGCTTCTTAAAGTCTTCATCTTCTCAATTGGTGGCAATTCCATGTGTTTAGTTGCTCAGGACTAAAACCTCAGTCAGCCTTGCTCCTATTCTCTCAGTCCCACCACCAATTCATCTGACATCCTGTTGACTACACTTTTAAAATACTTCCGGAATCAGACCACCTTCACTACTACCACTGTTCTATTTTGAGCACAGCACTCAGAGTAATCCTTTGAAACATAAAGCACTTCCTCTATTCAGAACCTTCATCTCACCCAAGTCTTTATAATGGCCTTCATGTTCTCCTACACACACACAAACACACACACACACATTAATATCCCTGACTTCATCTTTTTCTACCTTGTCCTCTCATTCACTCTCACTCTCACCTCTTTGATCAGACTTTCATGCATGTTCTAGCCACTAGACCTTTGCACTCGCTGTTCACTCTGGCATGCTCTTCCCTCTGATTATCTGTATGGTAACTCTTAATTTTAAATTCTTGCTCAAAAGTCACCTTTTCAATCGGACCTAAACACTGTATTTAAAATTACAGCCTACATTCCCTCCATCCCATCCCCAATTCCTTCTGCTCTCTACTATTTTTCCCATAGTATTGATCTTCTAATATACTATATAATTTACCTTTTTATTTTATCATTTATTGTCTGTCTCCTGTGTCTAAAATATAAGCACCACATGCCAGAGATCACTGTTTTATTCATTGATGATGAAGGAAAATTGCCTTGCATGTAGCTAGTGTTCAATCAGTTTGTTGAGTGAAAGTGTGACATAGTAAAAAGTTTTAAAGTTGTAGATTGCACAAGACAAGGCTGAAAGTCAACTGGGAAGAAATGTTTAGAACAAATAATTCATGTCAAATGTAACAGGGACTTACACATCCATACGTAAGACATTAACACCTCTTAGTTGGTAAAGAGATGGACAAAAGATACACTGCATCTCCACTAGTCAGAAAGATGTGTAAATTCAAAACATTATAATACCATTTTTCATGTCTCAATTAGGAGCAGATTAAAAGTAATCTTTCTTGGCTAAGAGTAAGTAATCTGTATTTACTATATTAGTAATTATATTTCCATCACAAAAATTCAGAAGAAAAGTAATAAAACCATATATGGTACCACTCAAGACCCCACATTTTAAACTTAAGATACTTTTAATATTAGCCCAGAGAATAATGCCATGCATGTTTCAGGTCGGTGGGCAGTATCTGCTAGCTATAGTGAGATCATTTTTCAAGACATAAATAATATTGCCCCTTTGAGTGTTGGTCTATGAAATCAACCCGTAGTGGGGGATGTCCTGCTGAGCCCTAGGAAGCTGGGCTAATGGGACAACCCAATGGGAATGTAAACTGGTACATTTATTTTTTAAGTCTCGAGTGTTCATACCTTGTGATTTTAATGTGAAGTTCCCAAGGAATCCATGAGAGATGAGCTCTAAAATTTATATATAAAGATACTCACTGATTATTTTCAATACCAAAAAATGTAAGTACCTTAACAGTAGTAGTGAAGTATGATGCAGTCATTTAATTTGAAAAAAGTGATTTCTAGAAATTTTTAATTATATTGAGTGTTCTGTTATATTGAATACAACATTAAGTGAGAAAAGGTGCAATACTATCAAGCAATACGATAATAGTTACTGCTCATATAGCATTTCCTCATAACAGTGTCTCCCTACTTAAAATCCTTTAGGATCAAATCTGAATTTCTTGTTTAGACAGAGAATCAGCCCTGCTTCCCTCTGCTGGCTCAGCTGGCCCCATTCCCTTCCTCGTATTTGGCATTTCAGACATACAGAAATACTGACTGACAGGCTCCCAGACTTGCCCTGCTTGCTTGCTTGCTCTCTCTGCCCCAAGCCTTTGCATGCTTCCAGCTGCCCGGTGTCCCTAACTCTCTTCTTTGCTTGAATAACTCTCACTTATCCTTTAAATTTTAGAAAGTCTGCTCCAAAACTACCTAAAGGGGAAGGGAGATCACTAGTCAAGAGATTTCACTATTAGAAGTAGCTTTTCTCTACTGTTTGCCATCTAGTCTGTCTTCTTATATGACTTTTTCACTTTCCCTCTTTAGTTAAATCTGAGCCTCACCTTTAAGTGAGTTCATACTGCCTGGCTTTGCCTATTTCTAAGTAATTTATACATAGACTGCTCTCTGGAGTCAATGAGGACATCCTCCACTGTGGGCTGTTAAGGGGCAATGTTATTGGTAAGTTTTGAAAGATAATGTTTCACTCCAGCTCTCAGATCTTACCATATGCCTGAAACATGCGGCATTTGCTGAGCTAACATTGAAAGTATCATAAGTTTAAAATGTGGGGCCTACAACAGATGGACTTTATTTCATCACTTCTGAACTCTTTGGTGTTAAATAAATTAATGTTCTATCTCTAAACATCCAATCATCATATTTCGACTATATAATTTGATTTTTAAACAAAAAGATAATTGTTGTAATCACAGCATTTTCTAGCCTGGCAAGTAGCTCTTTGCCCAGTCAGCAAGCAAAATTGTTTAAGATAAATGTAGCTGGGGAAGCTGGCATGAAAATTTGATGACCTGGTAGATTCTTGACTGTTATTTGCAAAGTAGACCATAAAGGATATTTGAGATTCAAATGTAACTGCTAAAAACTTAAGTAATGGGATATATATATCTCTATCTCTCCAGGGTGTATGTATGTATGTTATATATATGCATATCCCATTACCTAAGTTTATATACATATGTGTACACACACACACACACACACACACATATATATACACCCTTGAAACTATTTGCTTTATATACATTTGGAAAATAAAATGTAGGTTTATTTTTATTGGTTTAGCATCATTTGTACTCTACAGTATCACAGTAGGTAAAGTTTAAAAAGACCAAGGATTGCTGGGTCATAAGGCATTTCTATTTGCAATTTTTTAAGGAATCTCCACACTGTTCTCCATAGTGGCTGTACTAGTTTGCATTCCCACCAACAGTGTAGGAGGGTTCCCTTCTCTCCACACCCTCTCCAGCATTTATTGCTTGCAGATTTTTGGATCGCAGACATTCTGACTGGTGTGAAGTGGTACCTCATTGTGGTTTTGATTTGCATTTCTCTAATAATGAGTGATGTTGAGCATCTTTTCATGTGTTTGTTAGCCATCCGTATGTCTTCTTTGGAGAAATGTCTATTTAGTTCTTTGGCCCATTTTTTTATTGGGTCGTTTATTTTTCTGGAATTGAGCTGCAGGAGTTGCTTGTATATTTTTGAGATTAGTTGTTTGTCAGTTGCTTCATTTGCTATTATTTTCTCCCATTCGGAAGGCTGTCTTTTCACTTTGCTTATGTTTTCCTTTGTTATGCAGAAGCTTTTAATTTTAATTAGATCCCATTTGTTTATTTTTGCTTTTATTTCCAGAATTCTGGGAGGTGGATCATAGAGGATCCTGCTGTGGTTTATGTCGGAGAGTGTTTTGCCTATGTTCTCCTCTAAGAGTTTTATAGTTTCTGGTCTTACATTTAGATCTTTAATCCATTTTGAGTTTATCTTTGTGTGTGGTGTTAGAAAGTGATCTAGCTTCATTCTTTTACAAGTGGTTGACCAGTTTTCCCAGCACCACTTGTTAAAGAGATTGTCTTTACTCCATTGTATATTCTTGCCTCCTTTGTCAAAGATAAGGTGTCCATATGTGTGTGGATTTATCTCTGGGCTTTCTATTTTGTTCCATTGATCTATATGTCTGTCTTTGTGCCAATACCAATCCCACTGTTGGGCATACACACAGAGGAAACCAGAATTGAAAGAAACACATGTACCCCAATGTTCATCGCAGCACTGTTTATAATAGCCAGGACATGGAAACAACCTAGATGTCCATCAGTAGATGAATGGATAAGAAAGCTGTGGTACATATACACAATGGAGTATTACTCAGCCATTAAAAAGAATACATTTGAATCAGTTCTGATGAGATGGATGAAACTGGAGCCGATTATACAGAGTGAAGTGAGCCAGAAAGAAAAACACCAATACAGTATACTAACACATATATATGGAATTTAGGAAGATGGCAATGATGACCCTGTATGCAGGACAGCAAAAAAGACACAGATGTGTATAGCGGACTTTTGGACTCAGAGGGAGAGGGAGAGGGTGTGATGATTTGGGAGAATGGCATTGAAACATGTATAATATCATGTAAGAATCGAAATGCCAGTCTATGTCTGATGCAGGATATGACACGCTTGGGGCTGACGCGCGGGGATGACCCAGAGAGATGTTGTGGGGAGGGGGGTGGGAGGGGGGTTCATGTTTGGGAACGCATGTACACCTGTGGTGGATTCATGTCAATCTATGCCAAAACCAATTCAGAATTGTAAAGTAAAAAATTAAAAATAAATAAATAAATTAAAAAATAAAATAAAATAAAATAAAAAGACCAAGGATTTAAAATATGTTAGTTCCATATTATCTGGGCAGAATTTGTATCTGATATAAGCATTTCTTTTCTTTATTATATTTGGCGGTGCTGGGTCTTTGTTGCTAAGCAGGCTTTTCTTTAGTTGCGGAGAGTGGGGGCTGCTCTCTAGCTGAGGTGCGTGGGCTTCTCATCGCAGTATGCATGGGCTCTAAGGAGTGCGAGCTTCAGCAGTTGTGGCACATGGACTCAGTGTTTGCGGCTCCCAGGCCCTAGAGCACAGGCTCAGTAGCTGTGACACAGGGGCTTAGCTGCTCCATGGCATGTGGGATCCTCCCGGACCAGGGGTCAAACCCATGTCTCCTGCATTGGCAGGTGGATTCTAGGTGGATTCTTTACCTTTGAACCACCAGGGAAGCCCCTCTTCTTTGTTGAAGTATGGTTGATTTATATCATGTTAGTTTTAGGCATACAACATAGTGATTCAATATTTTTACAGATTATACTCCATTTAAAGTTATAAATATTAGCTATATTCCCTATGCTATACAATATGTCCTTGTCACTTATTTATACATAATAGTTTGTGCCTCTTACTCCTCTTCCCTCTCCAGCATTTCTTTAAACATCTAAAATTTTAACCTTTTAGTCAAAGTCCTGAAAGTCTGAAGACTGTAATGTTGGCTAATTCAAATCCTTCATGTTTCCTAAGCTTTTTACACAGTTAAATTCTCAATATTCTAGTGAGACATTCAAGAAGGTTTTTCAACCTTGTCACATAAAAGGGTTTTTTGCTTTTTATGAGGATTAAACTCAGAAAGTTAATTCCTTAATTTGAGCTTCTCTCTAGGAATCCCTTAGTTTGGGGTTCTCTCTTAAGCCATCTCCAGAGCTGTCAGCTTGTTTCCATTATGTATTTTTCTAGAAACAACCGAAAGAATTTATCTAACCTGTCTACTGTCCTCTTGAGATTTAAAGGCTTGCAAAGCACATTCCAGCATTATAGATTTTCCTTCTTCTAGGACTTGTAAAACCCCCTGTTCCCCAGTCCTGGTTCATTATGTCCTTGGCTACTGGATCCTTTTAACCAGTGCAGGTACAAAGATCACTTCTTAGACTGGCTCCTTAAGGCAAGGCAGTTCCACTAGCCAAACTGATTTGCTACATGAGAAAATAAAAGATTTTATATAAACACCATACTGACATCATTTGAAGCAAGAACTTTGATTAGGAAGTCAACACCCTGGTGTTCCCTCTTCCTGCAGCTTGTGTGTGTGTGTGTGCTAAGTTGCTTCAATCATGTCTGAGTCCGCAATGCTATGGACTGAAGCCTGCCAGTCTCCTCTGTCCATGGGATTTCCCAGGCAAGAATACTGGAATGGGTTGCCATTTCTTCCTCCAGGGGATCTTTCTGACCCAGGGATCAAACCTGCATCTTCTGAAAGTCAAAAGTGCTTTCAATGTATATCCCTCTGGTAAGTTAGAGTAATTGGGCATATTATGGAAAAAGCAACTGCAGTTAAGTGGGGCTGTGCTTGTAGAGATATCAGAGTCCAGCTAACTACATCCCTTTGGGATGATTTTAAAAGAGAGACAAGAAAAAGTCTTATTTTTCCTAGTTTTCCTTTTCACCTTTTCGTAGTTTTCCTTTAATAAACAGAAACTACTTTTTAACCAACAGAGATTAAACCAGCTGCCTCTTCTGTCACAAGGTCACAACATGGATTAAATTTTAAATAAGAAATCTGTAATACCATTGGGCTCTCAAGGGATTTGTTACACATAAAGGATTTTTCTTATTTAATTTCTTCTTTTCTTTACCTGAGTGCAGACTACAAAGATCCAACATCCCTGTGCTCTCCTGGGTTGACACTAGTTGTCCTTTCTGCTGCTCATGTCCCATTTTTATTCTTTTTTTCAGTCTGGTCAACATCCCTAAATCTCAACCTTCCTTTAGTCCTACACCTCTCAGCCCATCATTTAAATTAAAGCTTTGGCCTTTGCCAAAATTTAAATTCAGTTCATCAAGCAAATCAAATTCACCATTTAAATCAAATTCATCAAAATCTTTCTGCTTATCCTCATCACAAACTAGGCCAATTTTTTTTTTTTCTACAATAGTTAAATTTTACATTCATTTTCAGAACCATTCCTCAGAGGTCCATTTATCCTGAAACTTTTCTGTGAACTCTGCTTTTGCCTGCCATTTCAAAATATCAAAAGAATGCTGGGCCCCACTGCAGGCCTTTATCTTCGGGCTATGTGGCAGGACTGTCATTAAGCTTTTCTGCCACTCTGTCTGTGACCTCCCAGCTTCTGCATTACCAATCTGCTGCCCTATAGCAGCCTCAGTGACAAATCAGCTGACTCACCTTATTGTTTAGTAGAAATCTCTCCCACCCGACTCATCGTGCATTTTCTTCTAGTGGAAACAAGCAATCTTAAATTTGCACCCTAAAGGTGTTTTTTATTTACAAGGGGACATTTTTCCCTTCAAATTTAATACAATACACAGAACTACAGAACTGGATCTGAGAAAAATGGTGAAGTGAGCAAAATTCGCCTCATGACCCCGTGATCTATTGACCTCTCCCTTCTTCAATGTTCTGCCTTCCGCTGGAGGACACATATGTATCTCATGAAAATATAGGTAACAATCCATTGTGAAAAAAGTCTTAGACATGCTCTTATAACAGTGAGGGAACTCAGTTCTCTCCAGAAATGTTTCTCCTACCCTGTTTTTTCCACAATTGGACTTTTTTTTTTTTTCTTTTCTGCATTGTTGGATTCTTTCAACCATAGGTGACTGGCATAGCTCACAAAAGAATTTAGCTGATATTTTAAATCTTTTAAATGAATTTTCAAAGTGAGAGATTGGCTTCTATTTTGCTAATTGGTTCCAGTATCAGCCAGCATTGCCTAACCCGGCTCCCTGAGGAGGACTCACAACTGCTAAAAGTAGCAGTAACTCTACTGAGCAATTTGATTTTCTACATTCTAGGAGCAAAAAGAGTTGCAGGAAATTCCAGGTTCATTATTTTCAGTAGAAAGGTCCCTTCAGGAGACACAAGTGTCCTTTTCTGCCATTGAGTTCAAATTACCTCATCTTTTACTGAGGTCACAGTGAGTTCTTAAAATCTCTTTGAAACAAAGAATAGCATTTAAAAATAATTTGGCATCATAATTAGTAAGTGTTCCGAGTAGAATTTGGTTGAAGTGGTATTAAGGCTATTAAGAAAAATAGCTTGCAAAGTTACCTATAAATTTAGTACAGCCCATCAAAATACCACTTGATTTTTAAAAACCTATCAGTGTGATTCAGAGGTTTATTTGGAATACTGAACACTACAAAAGTAGCCAGGAAATTTTGAAAAATCATAATGGGAAAGAAGAGAAAGTCGTGCCTAATCAGATATTAAACCATATAGCTACAGTAATTTTTAAAGTATATTACTGGCTTAAGAATAAACAGACTGATAAGTTTAACAGAACAGAACATCTAAAAACAGATCCCAGTATATATAATAATTTAGTTTATGGCAAAGGTGACATTTTAAATTGACAAGAGAAAAAGATAGATCTCCCGATGAATATTTGGACAATTGGCTCATTATTTGGAAAATAAAAAGAAAGGCAAATCCCTACTGCACACTTTACACAAAAATTTAATTCCAGGATTATTAAAGAAATGTATTAGAAGAAAATATAGGTGAATATCTTTGTATCTTAGAGTGAGGAAAGAACTTCCTCCTGGAGTAGGAAATGGCAACCCCCTCCGGTGTTCTTACATGGAGAGTCCCCATGGACAGAAGAGCCTGGCAGGCTGCAGTCCATAGGGTCTCGAGAGTCGGACACGACGGAGCCACTAAGCACACAAGAACTTTCTGAGTATGAAACTAAAGGGAAACGACCTCCCTGGTATTGCATTGGATAAGAGTCTGCCTGCCAATTCTGGAGACACGAGTTCTGTCCCTGGTCCGAGAAGATCTGACATGCCACAGAGCAACTAAGCCCGTGGGCCACGACTACTGAGCCCGCATGCTGCAACTATTGCAGCCCGCGAACCTAGAGCCTGTGCTCCACAACAGAAGCACCGCAGTGAGAAGCCCGTGCACTGCGGCGAAGAGCAGCCCCTGCTCGCTGCAACTGGAGAAAGCCTACCAGCAGCAACGAAGACCCAGTGCAACCAAAAATATATTTATTAACTTTTTAAAAAACTAAAGGGAGAAATCACAAAAGGAGAAACATACAGTTGAAAAAATTGTCACATATAAAATTAAAAAGGCAACAACTATAAAAAATACATTATATGTAAAAAAATTTTTAGTTACTGTATGGGAAGTTCCTATAAAGCAAAGAAAAATGAACAACCCCCTAGAAAAATGTGTATAAGAATATGAGCAACAATATACCACAAAAAAATGACAACATTAAGATTTCTGCTTTCACTCCTAAGATATATATCTTTTGAAATAAAAATATTCGTGAAACAGTGCTTCTCTAGAGGACAGCTGGCAACTTGTATCCAAAGCCTTTTATTTGTACCAAATCTTTGTTCAGTAATTCCATTCCTAGGGATTTACGCTAGGAAAATACTTCAGTGTTCAGTGCATATGTATAATATTAGTAGAAAAAAAAAAAAAAGGAAGCTAGTTCCAAGTCAGTAATAAAGTATTAAATACTCAGACTTTGGTTTCTAAGGGTGAAGGGTGAAGTCACTCAGTCGTGTCCAACTCTTTGCAATCCCATGGACTGTAGTCTAGCAGGCTTCTCTGTCCATGGGAATTTACAGGCAAAAGTACTGGAATGGGTTGCTGTTTCCTTTGTCCAGGGGATCTTCCTGACCCAGGGATCGAACTCAGGTCTCCTGCATTGCAGGCAGACACTTTACCCTCTGAGCCACTAAACACCATTCCCAAATAAAATGAATCAGACTTCTTGGAGAAATAGCAGACTTCAGGGCTGGCACAGGAAAAAGAAAAAGTACAGGAGGCTTGAGAACATTTTGTGACATAAAAAAAAATGCTCCAAAAATGATGTACATATTTCAAAAGGATATAGGACTCAATTTAAAGGGGCTCCCGCAAGCCGAATCTGGGATAATTTATGAATCAAAATAAACAATGATAGTAATAGAGTCTTTTAGAATAAAGATCTGAGTCCATACTGATATTAATAAACTAATAAATAGGTGGAAAAGGGAAAGCTCTTCCTTGTAGTAGAATAACAAGTAATAAACAGAAGAAATGATGAGGCTAGAAAATCACTATATTACAGCTATCATAATAATTTAGAAATTATCTTGTATTTTGAATGAAAACGTTTAGTCACGAACGATGGATGATAGTTGAAGGAGGAACAGGATGTTCTCATACCTCCCAACAAATTACTTGGTAATGGCAAAACATTTCAAAGACAAAGAAAAAAATGATTAAGGAAATATGATAACTAATTATAAGATGTAACTCTGGACTAGATCCTAGATAAGAAAAAAATAGCTACTTAAGGATATTGGCAAAATTTGAATATGAACTACAGATTAGATAATATTACTGTATAACTGTTACATTTCCTGACTTTGATAAATATACTGTAATTTCATAAGAAAAAAATTCTTGTTCCTAAGAAACACATACTGAAATATTTATTGTTAAATAGCATGATATCTGCAAATTATTTTCAAATGGTTCAGAAAATATACATCAAAAGAAAGTCAATTTTGAAGGAAATGAGGCAAAGTATTAACAATTAGTAAAGCTGAGAAAAGGTATACTACCTTTTCTATACTTTTCTTGCAACTTTTCTGGAAGTGTGAACTATGTCAAAATAAAAGAATAAAAATGCATAGCACTCCATCACAGTAATAAAATGGAATCATTAAAAGTGTTTATTTGGAAAACACTGATGTCAATATTGTTCAGTGGAAAAAAACCCATGTTATAGGATTCATTTTTCCCATTTTGTTATACATACATGTATCTATAGATACATA
This sequence comes from Oryx dammah, assembly GCF_014754425.2. Classification (NCBI taxonomy): domain Eukaryota; kingdom Metazoa; phylum Chordata; class Mammalia; order Artiodactyla; family Bovidae; genus Oryx; species Oryx dammah. The sequence goes on along the minus strand of NW_024070204.1, from coordinate 56,505,976 downwards.
GGGGAAAAAAATCCATGAAGAATATTCACCACTGTTAATATCTGTTACCTCTGTGTGGTGTGATCATGGATGAAGTTACTAGTTTTTCTATATTTTTTAATTTTCCTAATAAGAAAGTGCATTAAGAGAAAGGATTTTTTTCCTGGGCACGTAAGGATGCCTTCTAAGAAGAAATATAGCAAACCATTTTGAGCTGGTCCAAATCTTACTTTGCTCACAGGCAGAACAAATAATTGCATGTGTGATTGTCAAATTTGCTTTGCTTTCTCAGTTTTCTAGATATAATTTCTGTTTCTTTCCTAGACAACCTGTGCCTTACTGCTGATTTGTTTACCATTTTCCATTTATATTGCCTGCCTTTGCAAAAGAGACCATCAAATAATAGGTAATTGGAGTTGTCTGTTATTCCTATACAACAATATTATTTTATTTGTATCAAGCAGCTCTACTCTCTGCTCTTCTCATTTTCATCAAAAACTCTGCTTCTAAGGACCCTCTCCTCGATTCTCCACCACACTCCACAACCCTGGAGTGTCAATGGATACTCAAAGCCACAGGATGAATATATTTTATCTTCCAAGAGCATCAATTTTACTCATAAGTGGAAAGGATATGATGCTATTGTTAAATAAAACAAGTCATTACATTTGCAATCAAAAATTACCATATTTTAAAAAGTATAATGGGCATCTTCAAATAATTTAAAGCTCATAAAGCAAGCCTTTCCAATAAAACCTTGGAATTTTGGTGGTACCATTGCTTTCTTATCTACCTTTAAGAATTCTCCAATGGAAAAGTTTGAGAAGCAAGAATCTAACACAATCATCCCTTTAATTACTCCCCTGTTAACCATTAATTCTTCCACAATTTATACCATGAGCCCTCATTCCAGGAGTGTCTACTCAGAAAGATGTCCTTCACACAGTCAACCTTTGCCCAGAACTCTTTGTCCTATACAGTACAATTTACAAACCATGGTATTCTTTTAAACATTAGCATTTGATACAGGTGTAACTCAAAACACAAAAGTTAGAAAGAAAGAAAATGATTATGGGACACAATTTAAAGCCCAATCAATTGCTTAGCAGTAGTACTTCTGTACTAAATGAGCCTGGAGGTAGCCAAATTAAACTCTACATGTAGTCAGTACCAGTACCTGCCATTTTCAGGATCAATTCAAAATGTATAAAGCCTTCAACTGTATACGTTAAAAATAATGAACCACAAGAGGATAAACATACCTGAAAGAAAAATCTTGGCAAAATCGTCCAAGATTAGACTATTTTAGACTTGGACTATTATTATAAAACAAAATTCAGCTGAGTGAATATGAAAACCCTAACCTGCCTCTTGAGAAATCTGTATGCAGGTCAGGAAGCAACAGTTAGAACTGGACATGGAACAACAGACTGGTTCCAAATAGGAAAAGGAGTACATCAAACCTCTATATTGTCACCCTGCTTATTTAACTTCTATGCAGAGTACATCATGAGAAACGCTGGACTGGAAGAAACACAAGCTGGAATCAAGATTGCTGGGAGAAATATCAATAACCTCAGATACGCAGATGACACCACCCTTATGGCAGAAAGTGAAGAGGAGCTAAAAAGCCTCTTGATGAAAGTGAAAGAGGAGAGTGAAAAAGTTGGCTTAAAGCTCAACATTCAGAAAACGAAGATCATGGCATCTGGTCCCATCACTTCATGGGAAATAGATGGGGAAACAGTAGAAACAGTGTCAGACTTTATTTTTTGGGGCTCCAAAATCACTGCAGATAGTGACTGCAGCCATGAAATTAAAAGACGCTTACTCCTTGGAAGAAAAGTTATGACCAACCTAGATAGTATATTCAAGAGCAGAGACATTACTTTGCCGACTAAGGTCCGTCTAGTCAAGGCTATGGTTTTTCCTGTGGTCATGTATGGATGTGAGAGTTGGACTGTGAAGAAGGCTGAGCGCCAAAGAATTGATGTGTTTGAACTGTGGTGTTGGAGAAGACTCTTGAGGGTCCCTTGGACTGCAAGGAGATCCACCCAGTCCATTCTGAAGGAGGTCAGCCCTGGGATTTCTTTGGAAGGAATGATGCTAAAGCTGAAGCTCCAGTACTTTGGCCACCTCATGCGAAGAGTTGACTCATTGGAAAAGACTCTGATGCTGGGAGAGATTGCGGGCAGGAGGAGAAGGGGACGACCGAGGATGAGATGGCTGGATGGCATCACGGACTCAATGGACGTGAGTCTGAGTGAACTCCGGGAGATGGTGATGGACAGGGAGGCCTAGCGTGCTGCGATTCATGGGGTCGCAAAGAGTCGGACACGACTGAGCGACTGAACTGAACTGAACTGAACTGAGTTGGCTTTATCCAGCAATTCATGGATTGGGAGCATCCCACCTAGCAAGTAGAAGGGGGCTCTGAGATGATGCAGGCAATGAAGGATTTTGTAGGAAAAGGGGGATAGGATAAGGAAATCATAAACAAAAGATTTTCTTCTGGTAAAGTCACCCTGTCCTGCAGTTTACCTCACTAGTATTGATCAGGAAATTCCAGACCGATAGGTTTAAAATTTCTCTCCTGGGAGAGACTGAAACTGCAGTTAGGTATAGAGTTTTGGTTTGCTGATGAGTTTAGCACAAGGGATTCCATTTGGGGCCTTTTTATTCTGTAACACTACAGCCATTTATAGAAACAAAAAAAAAGTTCAGTGCCTTAAGTCAGCTTTAGTATGTGCACAAAAACATGTTTCCCTTTAGGCCATTCAAACTGCCAAACATCTCAATTCTAAAAATTAAAATAATAGGGGGTTATATGTGGAATCTAAAAAGAAATGATACAAATGAACTTACAAAAGAGAAAGAGACTTCCAGACTTAGAGAAGAAACTTCTGGTTGCCAACAGTGGGGAGTGGGGAAGGATGTGAGGAAAGGACAGGGAGTTTGGGATCGACATGACCCTGCAATATTTAAAATGGATAACCAACAAGAACCTGCTGTGTAGCAAAGGGAGCTCTGCTCAGTGTTACGGAACAGCCTGGATGTGAGGGAAGTCTGGGGGAGAATGGATACATGTATATGTATGACTGAGTCCCTTTGCTGTTCACCTGAAACTGTCACAACATTGTTAGTCAATCAGCTTGGTTGTGCTATGCTTAGTCCCATCTGACTCTTTACAACTCCATGGACTATAGACCAGGCTTCTCTGTCCATGAAGATTCTCCAGGCAAGAATACTGGAGAGGGTTGCCATGCCCTCCTCCAGGGGATCTTCCAAACCCAGGGATCAAACCCAGGTCTCCCACATTGCAGGCGAGTTCTTTACCATCTGAGCCACCAGGGAAGCCCAAGAATACGGGAGTGGGTAGCCTATCCCTTCTCCAGGGGATCTGCCCAACCCAGGAATCAAACTGGGGTCTCCTGCATTGCGGGCAGATCTTTACCAGCTGAGCTACCAGGGAAGCCTAATCAGCTATAGCCCATCACAAAATTAAAATGTTAAAAAAAAATTAAAATAATGGGAGGTTGAGTCTTAAGAACAGATGGTTTTGAAGGGAGTGGTAGGGACTTCCCTGGTGGTCTAGTGGTTAAGACTCCACACTTCCCGTTGGGGAACTAAGATCCCATATGCTGCCTGGCCAAAATTTATTTTTTTTTAAAGAAAGGAGTGGTAACTGGTGAAATCAATTTTTCTCCAAGATAGTTTTACTTGCTTGATTATTACACAAACATAATATGATGTTCCTAACCTTTAAAGGAATTCCTTAAACAGAATAAAGTCTTGTTTTCTCATGCTGGAACACTGGCATCTATCCCTGGGTGGGAGAATCATTGGAATGAAGCATGCATATTTAACAACAGGTACAGCAATGGTTTTTAATTACAACTTTGAAGAGTTACTTTCAAATATAAACTGCTTTCCCTTCCTATTCCAGTAACATTTGAATTACCTATTTTGTTTTTGACTCTCCACTATGTCTTACTTGGTTAATATCAACCAATGGGCCCACAATCATCTAATTTAAAAGCAGCAGAAGGCAGTGGTTGTATAAAATTTTGCCTTACCAAGAGTAATCACTCAGGAAAAGTGTATTGATTTGCTGACTTGATAAACTGTTTTTCAGAGGAGTGGAGTGGGGATAGTTTATTGCAAGCAAGTAGCCTCAACTTACTATGTAAGAAGTACATTAATGGCTCTCCTTAGCTGAAGAGGCATAAGACTACAAGAAGGATCGACAAGCCAACTAATTCTGTCGCTGGGCTCTCAGAGCCAGCTTGAATAAAATTTTGGAGTAGTCCCTGAGATAGATCAGGAAAAAACAATCAATTTTTGTTTAGCACAGTGCATTGTATAGAGGAGGCACTCTGAATGTTTGATGACTGTAATGGTGACGATAAAAGTGCCCCTGTAATTGCCTACAACAGAAGTGCAGTCTACTTCCTTAGTTCATTTGTTAAGCGTTCTAGGCACTGTGGGCTCACTCAGTCGTGTCCAATTCTTTGTGACCCCATGGACTGTAGCCCACTAGGCTCCTCTGTCCATGGAATTTGGGGGGCATGAATACTGGAGGGGATTGCCATTTCCTTCTCTAGGGGATCTTCCCAACCCAGGGATCAAACTGGTGTCTCCTGTGTCTTCTGCACTGGCAGGTGGATTCTTTACCACTGTGCCACTTGGAAAGCCCATTCTAGGCACTAGGGACACATAATGAGCAAGCAAGACAAAAAGTCTTACTTTCCTGGAACTTTCTAGTTGGAATAGAGAAAAACTGGACAATGGATAGGTAAAATACATAGTAAATCAGTGGTAAGTGCTTAGGAGAAAAATAAAGCAGGAAGGGGGCATGATATGTTGAAGTTAAAGATGCAGATTTAGTGATGGGGAAAGGTGACTTAGTAAAGATTTAAAGAAAGTGAAATTGAGGGAAAAGCATTCCAGAGTACAGAGATGGCATGCACCAAGGCCCTGAGGCAGGATTTTCAAGGAACAGCAAAGATGCCAAGGAGACTGGACATAAGGTGCAAGAAATAAAAGTGGGAAGGGCAAGCCCCCATACTTCACAGTTAGGGTCCATACATATAGGGCTCCATTCCCATCTATCAAAAGATGGAAAGCCATTAGGATTTTGACCAGAGTAGTGATGTAGCCTGGCCAGGCTCCCTCTGGTTTCTCTGTGGAGAACAGACAGCAGGAGAGAAAGATCAGGGCAGGAAGAGGAGCAATTTGTTTTGAAATGCAGAGTCTGAAATCTCTGGTTTTAACAAGATCCCTTAGTGATTCTTCGGAGAAGGCAATGGCACTCCACTCCAGGACTCTTGCCTAGAAAATCCCATGGGTGGAGAAGCCTGGTGGGCTGCAGTCAATGGGGTCGCTAAGAGTCGGACACGACTGAGCGTCTTCACTTTCACTTTTCACTTTCATGCATTGGAGAAGGACATGGCAAGCCACTCCAGTGTTCTTGCCTGGAGAATCCCAGGGACGGGGGAGCCTGGTGGGCTGCCGTCTTGGATCGCACAGAGTCGGACACGACTGAAGCGACTTAGTAGCAGCAGCAGCAGCAGGTGATTCTTACACACAATAAAATGTAAGGACTATAAATTGTCTAAGCAATTGAGACAAAAATTGATTTTACTGTTTGATAATCACTAGTCCACTGCTTCATGCTGCCTGTGGAGAAACGGAGTCTAAGCCATTGGACTAAATTCAGCTAACAACCTGTCAATTCGGCCATGTAATCACTAAACAGTGCTTCAGAAAAAGAACTCCAAATGGATCTTGGCTTCTTGCTTTGTGACACAGGGCACCCTTTGAGATCCCTACAGAGAAGAAAACTAGAGCTAATGCAGTCATGCAGTGCTGGTGTATTTGAGAAGGTCAAAGAGTATGTCTGCCATAAACATAAGTTTCTGGATTCAGCTAAAGTGGGACATGTGGGAAGGAAATTTCTAAATTATTTTGAAGAGAGCTTTTCACTTTCTTTTCAAATAGAAGTTAGTAACCACCTGTGTCTTGTTCTAAATATATATATATATGTATAATATATAGTCTAAATTTTTGCTAAATATATTCAATATGTATATCAAAATGAAATTCATGATCACCACTTTTAAAATGGAATACCAGAGATGGGACTACCAGACCACCTTACCTGCCTCCTGAGAGATCTGTAAGCAGGTTAAGAAGCAACAGTTAGAACCAGACATGGAACAACAGACTGGTTCCAAATTGGGAAAGGAGTACGTCAAGGCTGTATAGTGTCATCCTATTTAACTTATATGCAAAGTATATCATGCAAAATGCTGGGCTGAATGAAGTGCAAGCTGGAATTAAGACTGCCAGGAGAAATATTAATAACCTCAGATACACAGATGATACCACCTTTATGGCAGAAAGAGAACTAAAGAGCCTCTTGATGAAAGTGAAAGAGGAGAGTGAAAAAGCTGGCTTAAAACTCAACATTCAAAAAACTAAGATCATTACATCCAGTCCCATCACTTCATGGTAAATAGATGGGAAAAAATGGAAACAGTGACAGATTATTTTTGGGGGCCCCAGAATCACTGCAGATGGTGACTGCAGCCGTGAAATTAGAAGACGCTTACTCCTTGGAAGAAAAGCTATGACCAACCTAGACAGCATATTAAAAAACAGAGACATTACTTTGCCAACAAATTTCTGTATTATTGGAGAAGACTCTTGAGAGTCCCTTGGACTGCAAGGAGATCCAACCAGTTGATCCTAAAGGAAATCAGTCCTGAACATTCATTGGAAGGACTGATGCTGAAGCTGAAGCTCCAATACTTTGGCCACCTGATGAACTGATTCATTTGAAAAGACCCTGATGCTGGGAAAGATTGAAGGCAGGAGGAGAAGGGGTCGACAGAGGATGAGATGGTTGAATGGCACCACTGAGTCGATGGACATGAGTTTAAGCAAGCTCTGGGAGTTGGTGATGGACAGGGAGGCCTGGCATGCTACAATCCATGGGGTCGCAAAGAGTCGGAAACAACTGAGCAACTGAACTGACTGAACTGACTTTTAAAATACACTAATAGAAATTTGTATTCACAAAAATTTTACGAGTTCTTTCTGATTGTTTCATAATAATAATGATTAGTGTGTATTGCACTTTATAATTAAGATAACAATGAGACTCAGTTCCAAAAACCTTACGTTTTAACATTTCTAATTTATGGTTGCACTACATACACAGATATACACACACATACACATAGGGCTGAACTAGTTTCTGATCTATTCAAGAACAAAGACTGTCTTTTATTTATTCTTTAATTTCTTTTATATGCCTCTGAATTCTGCACACGGTGGGCACACAGCTAATGCCTAACTGACCACTGACTAATCAGTTTAAAGCAATGCAACACTGATGATTAATTATCAGATATTTTGTTCCTCTGTTTATTTGATTTCTTTGGCTCCATCAAAAAACAAAATTAAAAATTTCAAGAGGATACAACCTTTATAATTGAGGGACACCTAAATAAATTAAAGTGGATTTATTAGATCAATGTATTATTTTTCATGAGAACATTTACATCCTGCCACTATTTTTTCCTTGAGCACAATCTTTCAAAGGTGTTTAATCATTAAGACCTCCTGCTGCTGCTACTGCTGCTGCTAAGTTGCTTCAATTGTGTCCAGCTCTGAGCGATCCCAGAGATGGCAGCCCACCAGGCTCCCCCGTCCCTGGGATTCTCCAGGCAAGAACACTGGAGTGGGTTGCCATTTCCTTCTCCAATGCATCAAAGTGAAAAGTGAAAGTGAAGTCGCTCATTCGTGTCCGACCCTCAGCGACCCCATGGACTGCAGCCTTCCAGGCTCCTCCACCCATGGGATTTTCTAGGCAAGAGTACTGGAGTGGGGTGCCATTGCCTTCTATTAAGACCTAATTCAACATAAATTTTTATAAAGACACATACTAAACTGAATTTTCAAAAAGCATTCATTTTTAAGTGTATAATCTGCCACCCAGGCCCAGGTTATTACTTTGAATAGAGTACAGGTAATTGGTTGCAAATAATGGCTACTGATTACCTTCTTGAGTGGAAACAGCCTCTAGGTGTTGAAGTTTAAGGCCAGTGTCTAATCTTTGAGGCTTTGTATACAGAAATAAGTAGCAAAGAACACAGACGCTGATGACAAAGGCAAGTAAAACAAGGGCGGCAATTCCCAATCCGATCAGGGCACCAATGCTGAGGGAAACAGAAAAAAACATAGTGACTGTCAAACACACTGGCTTGCACATAAACTAAAGGTTTAAATATTGTTAGTTCTTGTTTCAGTCATTCATAGCCAAATTATATTTTACTATGAACAGCATATTATTGAGATCTATAGCTCACCTTTTTCTACCATCAAATTCTTACTGTACTTCTCTATACATTTGTATGTTAATATTATTATAGAATACCACATGAATTCATATTACAGGTAAAAGGTCACACAATTCTTTAGGGATGGTTCAAGAACATCTCAATCCAATAAACCTCTATTATTAATGTATTTTAGGGGAAAGATTAGGTTCACTAATAAAAGATGAATAGAAAAAATCTGTATGTGTTTAGTAGCTCAGTCTTGTCTGACTGTGACCCCATGGACTGTAGCCTTCCAGGCTCCTCTGTCCATGACATTTCCCAGGCAAGAATACTGGAGTGGATAGCCATTCCCTTCTCCAGGGGACCTTCCTGACCCAGAGATTTCCTGCACTGCAGGTGGATTCTTTACCATCTGAGCCACCAGGGATCTACCTCTGCAAAAATACTGAAACAAATGCTTGCCAGAAGTGTAGAACTTTTATTTTGGAGATGTGTAAGGGAGTTATGTATTAATATACAAAACCATAGCTATTACAAGAGAGAAGAAAGTTTAATTAAAGGAAAGTAATATTTATGGAATTTATATAAAGTTCATGTTCAATCTAAAGTTTTCCTTTCTAAAAGAACATAACACCAATGGCTTCTAGCATTAAGGAAGAAATCTTTGTACTTTTGTCTAAAAATGCATTGCACATCTGATATTTGCTCAGCACTCAGTTTATAATCATTCCTCCTGATACAGTTATGTATAAGGCTAATCATTTGAGAAACAACACAGTTTTCACAAACCAGTGAACTTAATATTTTCAAATGGGAAAAGAAGCTTGGAAAAAAAGAAAGTTGTTTTTAAAGACTAATATATAAACACATGTACTTTCATGAGCCCTATGTGTGTGGGGGTGTGTAAAGATATAAAATTAGATTTTAACTGCTCAAGAGCAGATACTTCTGTTGACTTTCCCATAGTGATCTGCACACTTAAAAATGTTTAATAGAGTACTTAGCTTGCAGTTAATGTTTCATAAATGGAAGTAAATGATAAATGACTGATGATTGATCTGTTTGTAGTCACTGAAAAGTAACAATCATTGGAATAGTCATTGAAAACTAGTGATCTTTTTCTTCATTATCTTCTTGGCTTGCCTTTCAGCTTCTGCTATTTCCCAGAGATTAGGGCGGTAAAAAATTTGACTTATTCCAACAGGGAGGGAAGGAAGAATTTGACCAGGGATACTAGGTATGTCATTGCTTTGAGACGAAGAACAGAATTGAAAGCGAAGGGCTAAATTCATCCCACTTACACTTGATGTTAGCAGATAAAGTCTCTTTGCCATTTAGAGGTTGTTTGCCTTTTGAGTCAAAGACATGAAGTCAGACTTCAAAAAATTTTTGTGCTTGTTTATTGCTAATCAGCCCAGTTCCCTTAGCCCTGCATGCAAGTGTAGACTAGGTAATTTTCTGGTTAGAGTCAGTATAGAAAGTGAAGTCGCTCAGTCGTGTCTGACTCTTTGTGACCGCATGTACTGTAACCTACCAGGCTCCTCTGTCCATGGGATTTTCCAGGCAAGAGTACTGGAGTGGGGTGCCATTTCCTTCTCCAGGTGATCTTCCTGACCCAGGGATCGAACCCAGGTCTTCCACTCTGCAGGCAGACACTTTACTGTCTGAGCCATCAATGAGAGGCAGAGTCAGCATATAGTTAGACATTTAAATTGGAATTTGCCCTCACTTGGTGCCCTCTGTTTCAAGGGGTAGATTTCCTGCTTCTGGCAACTACTCTTTCATGCTTGTTTGTACCAAAGCTGACTTTTGTAAATTCTATGTGTCAGGAAGGGTTAGGACTCTATACAGACATACGGGAACATAAGCCGCTTAATTAATTATTTGCTTCACAAGGCAGCTAGGAGGCCAGACATCTGGAAAGATTTCTGAAACAAGAACCCAGTTATTAAAAACATCTTCAAAGTGAAAAAGTGACTTAGTCAATTAAAAGTGAAATCATCAACTTAATTGAATTCAATGACATAGTATGGGCTTTACATGTATTAATACACACTTTAAAAACCAGCTCACATGATTTGAAGGAAAAATAAAAACAACATGGCCCTTCTTTCTGTTATAAAAAGATATTCTTCATAATCCTAACAAACTGTATCAGTGCCATAGTTCCACTTTCTAGAAATGTTGCTTTATGCATGCAAAACTCCAGATAAAGATGCAGCTCTGGGAATCTCCTAAAATATTCATTTCAACAAATAACTTACTGAACTCGAGTGTAGCCTTGTGCAACACGTGTTATCTTCCTAGGTCCTGAAGGTTTCCAAAGGAAAACCCTTAGAGCTTAGGGATTTATTTATAAGAGGAGAAGGGATGAGAGTGGGGCAGAGAAAAAGGAGAATTATCTTTCCTTCCCAGCACCAAAGGGCAGTTTGCTTTTCAATCCCCGAGAAAAAGTCTGCTGTCACATTAATGAATTCTTCGACTCGACAACTTCATTTACCTGGAGGTACACACCTGAAACTTTCTGCAGCAGTTACAGAATCTCAGAACAGACGCTAGTGACATTAGGGAAATTTTTCACAGTTGGACTGTTTTAAATTAGGGGAAAGAGCAAAGAATACAAGGGAACCGAAGCTCTAAATGTTTACCTCCCCATTGTGTTCTCAGAGCTTAATAACTAAAGAAGAACTCCAGGATTACATTGCCAACTGATGCCATCAGTTGAAATGATTTTTACATTTCCCAGCAACTGAGCTGCATTGTCAGTGCTGAATGAAGACCCCAGCAAGCTAGTAATTCTTTTATGCCTTCATAAACCTTTGCAAGGTTTTCTATCCTCTGCTGCTTGTCACTCTTGAACTATTCAGGGATCTGAAAATCCCAGGCACTTTTCCAATTGAGTCTGACTTAAGAGTTGACAGTCTCTTCTCAGAGGTGCCTCCACCCTTATTAACACCTCCAAGGACTCAGAGCCGGGTTACTATGTCATTTTCCAAAAGGCCAGATAATATCCCAGTGCAATACAGATTTCTTCCCCAAGTAGTAAGGATAAGCTGTCATTATTTTCTGAGATTTTGCCTATTAGGGCACAACCCTACTTTGTAGTTGGACTTGGTAAGTAGGTATTCCTTTTGAGATTTTTTTAGAAGCTTGCAATGCATTTTTTAAAAAATGACTTTACTGCTCTAAGAAGTAACATTTGAAGTCATTTGCTGTGGTCTTGGCATGCGTGCCAAGTTCTGGACCATGCTAGGACACTGGGAGAAAAAGTACTCTTCCTCGTCCTTAGCAGAGTCAGCCTCTTTCTCTCTCCCAGACATTAGCTAAGTTGTCAGAAACAATTTCTGGTGGTGTGGCAGTTCTTTCCTATAACCCCAGCATGTTCTTTCTCCAGGCACAATGTAAGAATGAAGGTCTAAGTTTTCAATCCTTTGGAGTGGAGGGGAGGGAAAGCCCTTCATACTGAAAGTATCTGTCTGAATACCAATTGAATAATTTAATACTTAATTATTATAAAATTCCCATCATGGGGAAAAGAGGCCAGAAAGACACCACCTTTGAAAGTACCGTTGTTTTCTAGCAATGGCCAAAGGGCTCAGATGTTGAGAAAGGGGGTGTCCTGCAAAGGTTCTTCGGTGTGTAATCATAGCAACTGAAACTCTTCCTCTCTGTGAATCTCCGGTTCTGTTCGGAGTTAGTGTGAGATCAACTGAAAGGGCAAATTATAAAGCCCTGTCGCCTGTGCGCGCCCCAATACATATTCACACACACTTTTTTTTTTTTTTAAGGATACAGCAAATTCCTTCTCAGCCACAAAGAGGCTTAAAATACTCAGATCCTTGGTTAACGCCTTAAAATGAGTCTCAAAAGAGCCCCTTTCGATTCAAATGCACCAAATACTCGAATCAAAAGGAGAATGAAAACCTCAAGTTATCTGTGCGTCTGTCTGTGCCCCGCAGAGCCGCGGACTTGGGACTGGTCCCCGGGCGAGGGAGAGAGGAGAGCAGAGCAGTCCGCTCGGTTGCGCCCAGGGCGAGTCGCCTGCGCTCCTCCCGCGCGCGCCTCGCTCTGGTCCCCGGGCGGATTCACAACTCTAGAACCACAGCGCGACCTTCACCCGGACGACGGTGGCCACAAACCGGTTCTCGGCAAGGCCCTCACCCGCCCCTGGGGGCTCCCCCACCCCGCGGAGGGATGCGGGCGTGTCGCGAGGACGCGGGCGCCCTCCCTCCTCCCGGCGTGGCACGGCTGGCAGCCTCCCCAGACCCCTGGCCGCAAGCGCCCGGCCCTGCCCACCTGAGGCTCCACATGTAGGTGTGCTTGTAGGGGAAGTAGCTGCCCGGCTCGCTGCAGCAGTACTTGAGGTCGGCGAAGCCGCAGCAGTAGAGGAGCGTGGCCCCCTCGCCGCGCCGGGGGCACTGGAAGGGCTCCACGAAGCTGTGGTTGAGGCTGTAGTAGCCGGAGCACACCCGACTGGCCTCGCTCATCGCGGGCGGCTGCGGGCCGGGGGCTCACGAAGCCCCCAGATCTGCCTTGGCTGCACACGTCCCACCCGGCCCGGCCCGCAGACCCCTCCGGCCGGGCGCACCTCCTGCGATCCGGAGCTGACTGCCTGGGCGGTCAGCCGTCGCGCGCCTCTTCTGCTCGCTCGCCTCCCCCTGTCCACATGGTGTGGTCGCTTTACTCGCGCTTCTCCCTCCCGCTACTGAGCGGCTCTCTTAGCTGCCGATCTCCTGCCCTGTCTGTACATTTTCTCCCTCTCGCTTCGTCTGCCTGCTCACTCATCTCCACTTTCCTTCAATTCGTGGAGCCCACCCCGCTCCATGCCAGCAAGAGATTGCCCGTAAAGGAAGCCGGGAGGTGTGGGACCGGTTTGCCATCCGGACAGATGCGGCCAAAGGTGTGATTCTATTTGCCCAGGTACAGGGCAGATGGGCTCCGGGCCAACAGAGCAGGGCTGGGGGAGCGGGGTAGAGGGCGGATCAAGAGGTGCTGAACTACCGTGAGGGGCTGTTGAATAGAACCCCTTCTTTTTTCAGAAGTATGTGTAAGACATTAAAACCTACCAATTTAAATATCAAGGGCAAGGGACTTCCTTATGGTCCAGTGGCTGAGAATCCCTCTTTCAATGCAGGGTTCATCCTGCATTGAAAACATTGCAAACAGTTGGAACTCCCCATGGGTCTGCGTCCTCAGTCACTCTGTCCTATCCAAGTCTTTGCGATCCCATGGACTGTAGCCCGCCAGGCTTCTCTGTCCCTGGGAATCTCCAGGGCAAGAATACTAGGGTGGGTTGCCCTTTCCTTCCCCAGGAGATCTTCCCGACCTCCAGATCGAACCTGCGGCCTCAGGCCTCCTGCATCGGCGGGCAGGTTCTTTCCCACTAGCGCCACCTGGGAAGCCCCAGATCCCACTTGCCACGGGTCAACTAAGCCCAAGCACCGCAACCACTGAGCATCCTGTATTAAGTTAAACTGAAAAAGGAAGGAAAGCAAGAGATTGAAGTAAAGAAACTGAGGACTTTTTACAGAGGCGGGCAGAAAGAGGAGGCGAAGGAAATAGAGAGGGAGAAACTTCATTCTTTTAAAGCATTGCAGACATTTCTCTTCTTCCCTTTTTGTTTGGTATTCTCATTTTAGTGATTCATTTGTTGACCAAGATTTTAAAAATAACAGTAGTAATGGATGCTTTTGTAGTAAGTCAAACAATACTTTGATGTGTAAAAAAGAAAATATCAATAACTTTAAAATGGGAGAGGAGGCGGCTATTCATAGAATTGCTGAGATAGGACATTGTTCCTTCCTCTTCATTTTCCACTTGTTTCCTTCAACTGAGGGTTGATTGGGCACCAGAATCGTGAATTTATCCTGTTGAATGCTGTATATTTTTGTATTCCCATAAGTATTCTTGAGCTTTGCTCTTTGATGGAGTTAAATTACTTGGAAATGTTACTGGACCTGGGACCCCTTCCAGGGCCTGAGAGCCGGCTCTTGTCTAACACTTGGAAATGAATTTTCCATGCAGACATACATACCAGCAAAGCAAGAGACTTTGTTCAACCAGGCAGAGAGCGGCAGGGTAAAGGAACCCAGGAGAACTGCTCTGCCACATGGCTCACAGTCTTGGGATTTATGGTAATAGGGTTAGCTTTCTGGGTCTTCTCTGGTCAGTCATCATACTTGTACCTGTAGTTGGTCCAACTCAAGGCCCTTCCTGACGGTGTGCGCATCTCTGAGCCAAGATAGATTCCAGCCTGAGGGTTTCTGGGAGTTGGCAGGACATTATGGACTGGCCTCTCCTTTCTCCTCTTGGCCCCTCCCACATTCTCCCAGTTAGTTTTTAGGGTAACACTGTGTTCCTTATTGGGACCGCCTGTTGTGAGACAACTCATGTAAGTGGCTATTATCATGCCTGGCCAAGGCAGGCTGCTTCAGTCCACGATTCCGTAACAGAAACAGTTGGGTTTTTTCCGGTTTGATTTTAAACTTTATTAGGCAGCACCAGAGCAGACTCGAGGGCTAAACTGATGATTCTCTTCTTGTGGCAGAAAAATAGGGTTAAAGTGGATGGTCATGTCCCAGGTCTCAGGCGAGCCCATGGGACAGGCTGCCAAGTGAAGGTCCTTGGCTTTGTGCAGGAAGGAATTCATGAGCGTGCCTCAGGAAAGTAGTGAAAGGTTTATTTAGAGACATACACATTCCACATGCTACTCCTCTCAAAAAGCGAGAGTGGCCCTGGAGCATGGGGTCATCTTAAAAGTTGAGAGAAGTCATTTTAGATGGACTTGGACAAGGGATCAGACCTGATCTAAGCTAGCCAGTTGGATTCTCACTCCTGGAATTGAGGTTCTGTTGTGTGGACAGGGTGGACTAACAGTGTCACCTGCCTAACGGTAAGCAAAGGAGGTTGCTACTATCAGGCCATCAGCCTTCACAGCCAACACTGAGCCCTGAGGGAACGGAGGAAAGAAACAGAACACCCCGCCATCAGGCAGCTGGCCACTGCAGTCACCCCACGGGTGCGCCCTTAGGAGACTCAGGATGGAAAACACAGGATACTTGTCCTAGATAACTGAGGTGCATATCAAAGGGATGCCTTCACTGAGCTCTAGACCTTTGCATCCTCCAAAACATAGAAAAGCACTAAATTCGTTAACTTTAGATGTCTGGTTTTCTTTAATTAACAGTCATCTTTTGACATTCCAACTACCTGGTTTTGTTACAAAACTCCTATATAACCCGGCTTCTCCCTTACCTCTTTAAAGTAATCCCTAAGAACAATCCAAGAGTCCTGTCTCCCTGGCTTGAAGTCCTCAGAAAACCTGCTGAATAAAACATAACTCTCAGCTCGCAGGTTGTGCATCTTTTGCAGTCGGCAACAGAAAGCCGCAAGAAGCTGGTGTACAGGAATGAGAAAAAAGAAGCACAGAGGAGCAGCAAAGAATGGTGGAAGGGGCACTGATGCCTCTGTAATTCTCGTGCAAGTCCCTTCCTGAGACCTGTGGCATTCCGACCGTTGGTTTTTTTGTTTTTTGTTTGTTTTTATTCCTTAAAGCCCTATTTTCTGGCTTAAGTGCACTAAAGTTGGATTCTGTTACCTGCAAGGAAAGGGTTCTAACTCAAACAGCACATCTCCAGGCAAAGGTGAAAGGGAGAGGGCAGTTGAAAAGGAAAAAGTTCTTTAATCAGTGGAGCATATTCCCTTGAAAAGGGGAGCAATGGTCCACACAAGTGGAGCCTGCTTCATGTGGTGTGAGAGGAGAAGAAATTTTGAGGTGAAAAGGAAGGAAGTTTTTCTGAACACTGATACTGTCTTAATACAATGTGCAAAAATCTGCCTGGAGCATGAGACGAGGAGGTGGAATTTCAGTGCCTGAGAGAAGGGAAATGTATGACAGTGAACACTGGAAGCCATCCTTGGGGACAGGTAGAGTGGGACAGAAGGGTTGGGTGCATTGGGGGCCCAGTTAATGATTAAAAATCACAGCTTGCGGGTGAAACCAATTCATGGGTTCATGAGATTTCTTCCAAAACTGAACATTCAATTGTTCAGGAACAGGAGCCAAGCAATGGACAGCAGGATTTGTCAGGATGGTTCTCTGGAGCTGTGCTCTGGCACATTACTGCCTCTGCAATCACAGCCAGTGCCTTAGCCCTTTCCAACCCTCCAAATACACACAAAAGCTCACACCAAGGAAGGCGTGCCCAAACCGCTAGTCTCTACCAAGCTTAGAGTACATTGAGGCCTCTAAAGTTCCATTAGGCAAAGGAACATTTTAATACAGGAAGCTCAAAGACTGTGTCAAGACTATGGCTCTTTATTTTTTTTATTTTTTAATTAATTTATTTTTTATTTTACTTTACAATTCTGTATTGGTTTTGCCATACATTGGCATGAATCCACCACGGGTGTACATGCATTCCCAAACCTGAACCCCCCTCCCACCCCCCCTCCCCACAACATCTCTCTGGGTCATCCCCGCGTACCAGCCCCAAGCGTGCCATATCCTGCATCGGACATAGACTGGCAATTCGATTCTTACATGATATTATACATGTTTCAATACCATTCTCCCAAGTCATCTCACCCTCTCCCTCTCCCACTGAGTCCAAAAGTCCGTTATACATATCTGTGTCTTTTTTGCTGTCCTGCATACAGGGTCATCATTGCCATCTTTCTAAATTCCATATATATGTGTTAGTATACTATATTGGTGTTTTTCTTTCTGGCTTACTTCACTGTATAATTGGCTCCAGTTTCATCCATCTCATCAGAACCGATTCAAATGTATTCTTTTTAACGGCTGAGTAATACTCCATTGTGTATATGTACCACAGCTTTCTTATCCATTCATCTGCTGATTATAAACAATGCTGCGATGAACATTGGGGTACATGTGTCTCTTTCAATTCTGGTTTCCTCAGTGTGTATGCCCAGTAGTGGGATTGCTGGGTCATAAGGTAGTTCTATTTGCAATTTTTTAAGGAATCTCCACACTGTTCTCCATAGTGGCTGTACTAGTTTGCATTCCCACCAACAGTGTAGGAGGGTTCCCTTCTCTCCACACCCTCTCCAGCATTTATTGCTTGCAGATTTTTGGATCGCAGACATTCTGACTGGTGTGAAGTGGTACCTCATTGTGATTTTGATTTGCATTTCTCTAATAATGAGTGATGTTGAGCATCTTTTCATGTGTTTGTTAGCCATCCGTATGTCTTCTTTGGAGAAATGTCTATTTAGTTCTTTGGCCCATTTTTTGATTGGGTCGTTTATTTTTCTGGAATTGAGCTGCAGGAGTTGCTTGTATACTTTTGAGATTAGTTGTTTGTCAGTTGCTTCATTTGCTATTATTTTCTCCCATTCGGAAGGCTGTCTTTTCACTTTGCTTATATTTTCCTTTGTTGTGCAGAAGCTTTTAATTTTAATTAGGTCCCATTGGTTTATTTTTTCTTTTATTTCCAGAATTCTGGGAGGTGGATCATAGAGGATCCTGCTGTGGTTTATGTCGGAGAGTGTTTTGCCTATGTTCTCCTCTAGGAGTTTTATAGTTTCTGGTCTTACATTTAGATCTTTAATCCATTTTGAGTTTATCTTTGTGTGCAGTGTTAGAAAGTGATCTAGTTTCATTCTTTTACAAGTGGTTGACCAGTTTTCCCAGCACCACTTGTTAAAGAGATTGTCTTTACTCCATTGTATATTCTTGCCTCCTTTGTCAAAGATAAGGTGTCCATATGTGTGTGGATTTATCTCTGGGCTTTCTATTTTGTTCCATTGATCTATATTTCTGTCTTTGTGCCAATACCATACTGTCTTGATGACTGTGGCTTTAACACCTATCCTACTCAAACTCTTCCAGAAAATTGCAGAAGAAGGGAAACTTCCAAACTCATTCTATGAGGCCACCATCACCCTAGTACCAAAACCTGACAAAAATACTACAAAAAAAGAAAACTACAGGCCAATATCACTGATGAACATAGATGCAAAAATCCTCAACAAAATTCTAGCAATCAGAATCCAACAACACATTAAAAAGATTGTACACCATGACCAAGTGGGATTTATCCCAGGGATGCAAGGATTCCTCAACATCCGCAAATCAATCAATGTAATTCACCACATTAACAAATTGAAAAATAAAAGCCATATGATTATCTCAATAGATGCAGAGAAGGCCTTTGACAAAATTCAACATCCATTTATGATCAAAACTCTCCAGAAAGCAGGAATAGAAGGAACATACCTCAACATAATAAAAGCTATATATGACAAACCCACCGCAAACATTATCCTCAATGGTGAAAAATTGAAAGCATTTCCCCTAAAGTCAGGAACAAGACAAGGGTGCCCACTCTCACCACTACTATTCAACATAGTTCTGGAAGTTTTGGCCACAGCAATCAGAGCAGAAAAAGAAATAAAAGGAATCCAAATTGGAAAAGAAGAAGTAAAACTCTCACTGTTTGCAGATGACATGATCCTCTACATAGAAAACCCTAAAGACTCTACCAGAAAATTACTAGAGCTAATTAATGAATATAGTAAAGTTGCAGGATATAAAATCAACACACAGAAATCCCTTGCATTCCTATACACTAATAATGAGAAAGTAGAAAAAGAAATTAAGGAAACAATTCCATTCACCAATGCAACAAAAAGAATAAAATACTTAGGAATATATCTACCTAAAGAAACTAAAGACCTATATACAGAAAACTATAAAACACTGATGAAAGAAATCAAAGAGGACACTAATAGATGGAGAAATATACCATGCTCATGGATCGGAAGAATCAATATAGTGAAAATGAGTATACTCCCCAAAGCAATCTACAAATTCAATGCAATCCCTATCAAGCTTCCAGCGATATTTTTCACAGAACTAGAACAAATAATTTCAAGATTTGTATGGAAATACAAAAAACCACGAATAGCCAAAGCAATCTTGAGAAAGAAGAATGGAACTGGGGGAATCAACCTGCCTGACTTAAGACTATGGCTCTTTAAAAGGTCCTACTGTGTAGCATAGAGAATTATATTCAATATCTATGATAAGCCATAATGGAAAAGAATATGAAAAAGAATATAGATACAAATATAGATATGTTAACTAAAGGAGCTTCCCAGGTGGCGCTAGTGGTAAAGAACCCACCTGCCAATGCAGGAAACATAAGCGACATGAATTAGAATCCTGGGTCAGGAAGATCCCCTGGAGGAGGGCGTGGCAACCGACTCCAGTCTCCTTGCCTGGAGAATCCCATGGACAGAGGAGCCTGGTGGGCTACAGTCCATGGGGTTGGAAAGAGTTGGACATGACTGAAGTGACTTAGCATGCATGCACACGTGTATAACTAAATAACTTTGCTGTAAAGTGGAAATTAATACAACATTGCAAATCAAGTTTACTTCAATAAAGTAATTTTTTTTTAAGTCTGTGGGTCTCAGTAATACCAATTCAGAAGATGCATATCCCTTGCTTGACTTGCCTGCTGTGTGATCCTGTGTGAACCAGTCCCCAGTTCTCTGTCTCCAGGCATGAGGGGCTCTGGCAAGGAGTGGATGGGGCTGGCTGGGCACCAAAAGATAGCCATACGTTACATCTTCTTTTAAAAAGTTTTATTCTATTAAAAAAAATTTTTTTGGCTGCACCACATGGCTTGCAGGATCTTAGTTCCCCTCCCAGGAGTTGAACCCGTGCCCCTGTGCAGTGGAAGTGCAGAATCCTAACCACTGGACAACCAGGGAATTCCCACTTTAATCTTCTTGTATATCACTACTTCTCAACCGAGGTGGGGCTCCCCTTTAGGGAGTCTTTAGGAAATATTCTGGAAATAAGAGGCTTTTTTTTTTTGGTTGTCATGATGATTGTATGCTACTGACAGTGAGGGCTATGAGCCAGCAATGCTAGACACGCTGGCAACCTGCAAACGTACAGAAAACTGAAGAATTGGCTGTGACTTTCAAACGTTTCACAGGACATTCTTGGAGATGAAAAACCTATTTATAATGATGTGCCTAGCACCTGTTCCCTTGTCGCACATGAATACCACATATCACTTAAACTTTCCAGGAAGGCAACTACCATGTAAATTGAAGGAAGATTGTTGTTTGCTTTGATTGGAACTTTACCAAGCGTTTTTCACTCTTTCAGAAGATCTCGCATCAACAGTAATGTCGCTCCAAGTTTTGTATTTGAATCGCTAGTACCATGAGCTTTCCGTGTCAGCTCACATTTGCACGGTCACACTTACAGCCACTGAAGCCCAGTATTGTAGAAACATTATGTCTTTTGGTATTGATGTACTTGATCATTTACAAGTGCCAATACAGACTTTATTGTAAATCACCTTCCATTTATTTCTTCTTTACATCACAGTAAAGGCATTCTGTATAATTGTGTGTGAAAGTCGCTCAGTTGCGTCCGACTCTTTGCGACCCCATGGAATTCTCCAGGCCAGAATACTGGAGTGGGTAGCCTTTCCCTTCTCCAGGGGGTCTTGCTAACCCAGGGATCAAACCCAGGTCTCCCATATTACAGGCGGATTCTTTACCAGCTGAGTCACAAGGGAAGCCCAAGAATACTGGAGTGGGGAGCCTATCCCTTCTCCAGAAGATCTCCCCCCCCCCAGGAATCGAACCAGGGTCTCCTGCATTGCAGGCAGATTCATGTACTAGTTTGTTAGGACCACCATAGCCAAGAACCACAGACTGGGAGGTTTAAACAACAGAGAAGTAGTTTTCTCACTCTTGTGAAGACTACATCTGAAATCAAGGTGTTAGCAGGATTATTTTCCTCTGAGGGCTGTGCATGACGAATCTGCACCAGTATCTTCACATTATCTTCCCTCCCTATGCATCTGGCTTCCCCCTTGAAGAAGACATGCAGGGTAGAAACAGTACCAAACTTGTTACTGAACCCAGGTCTGGCTGCTCGCCGCTCAAAAGCCATTAAAGAGGCCAAGTTGGTGAAAAGGAAAGTTTGCTTTATTTTAGATGCTGGTGACCCCAGGGGAGAGTGGACCCGGTCAAAAGGCTGACTCTCCCACAGGCAATCAATGGCTCAGAGCTTTTGTAGGCTGAGGGAGGGGACCACATGTAGAAACAGCACCGTCAGCTGTTAAATCACCTTGATATTGACCAGTGTCATCTTGGTTGTTTTAGGCACAGTTAATCTTCAGTTCCAGGTCAATTTGTTAGCATTTCCTTGAGACCAGTTCTCAGAATTGTGGCAGCATGTGTCATGGCTACAGTCTGGTCCTCGTGTAGTTATCTTCTCCCATCTGCTGGGTGTTACAGTATCTAAATCAGTTCACAGGATATGGCTCAGAATATCATCAGGAGCTCTTGAGAAGGAATTAAAGGTCCTTGACGATGCTTAAGGACTACGTTATTATTATTTGGTCTCCTTTTACTGTTTTCCTTTGTTTCTACATTTTCTCACTTCTCTGATTAAACATACTCTTTGGCTAAAGTTTTTTCAGACAAAAGGCAGGCTGAGGACTTGGCCTGGGATGCGGGGGGCAGGAGGACAAGGACCCTAGGGTCCTGCTCCATTTCAAACTTAGAATTCACAATCTGATGTAGAAGGAAGTGTCAGATTTTATCCAAAACCTGAACACACATGGTGAGCTCTAGTTTACTCTGGCCCATGAATTCACTGGACAGGCTCATGGCTAATGGTCCAGTGGGCATGGCTGATCTACGTCCTTCGTCTTTAGGATGAGCATCAGCACGTCAAGATAACTTGAAGAGCTTGTGCTCCTCACATGCAGACTATGACTGGACCAGTGAAAAGTTGGGAGTTCCAGCTAATCCCTGTGAAGACAAATAGCACGTCATCAGGAAGTGGTGGCTGTCCCCAGCAAATGGTGCAGACGTTCCATCAAGAGCCTGTTATACAGAGTGAAGTAAGTTGGAAAGGAAAACACCAACACAGTATACTAACGCATATATACGGAATTTAGAAAGATGGTAACAATAACCCTATATGCAAGACAGCAAAAGAGACACAGAAATAAAGAACAGTCTTTTGGCCTCTGTGGGAGAAGGCGAGGGTGGGATGATTTGAGAGAATAGCACTGAAACATGTACATTATCATATGTGAAACAGATCACCAGTCCAGGTTCGATGCATGAGACAGGGTGCTCAGGGCTGGTGCACTGGGATGACCCAGAAGGATGGGATGGGGAGGGAGGTGGGGGGGGCGGTTTCAGGATGGGGAACACATGTACACCCATGGCTGATTCATGTCAATGTATGGAAAAAACCACTACAGTATTGTAAAGTAATTAGCCTCCAATTAAAAAAAAAAAAAAAAAAGAGCTTGTTACACCACAAGATATGTAGGACCTGAGGTGAGAGAAGGTTGGTTCCCAGTGTTTAGGAGCCTCTATCCTCCTTTGGTCCCTAGGGTGGGGCTGAAATGAAACAAGGTCATTGTATCATAACACAGCCCAGGGACTGGTTTCTGACCTTCCCCTTTCCCTGGAAGTCTCAGGATGTGGAGAGAAGGAAAAGTCTCTTCCTCATTTGAGGAGCTGGTTTGATTAGACTTTCATTTCCCAATATGTTATTTTCTAATTTTTAAGGAGTTTCTCTTACTACAGTAACCTAACCATTATTAACCTAATTAATTTTTTTGTTTGTTTAGTCGTGTCCCACTCTTTTGCAGCTCCATGAACTGTAGTCCACCATGCTCCCTCTGTCCATGGGATTTCCCAGACAAGAATACTGGAGTGGGTTGCCATTTTCTTCTCCAGGGGATCTTCCCAACCCAGGGATCAAACCTGCACCTGTACTGACAGGTGGGTTCTTTACCACTGAGCCACCAGGGAAGCGCAGTAACCTACCTAATAGTCACTGTTTAAACTGCCCTCCTCTGTCCAAGAAGAAGAAAAAGGTTCTCATTCATTTAGCATTTACTATGACTGAGGAACTGTGATAAAGAGTTCCTCGTCCTTCCCCCTCCTCCAGCATTAAAGGGGAACTTGTGATTTGTGTTTTGGTTGTCTGATATAAGAGACCAGACGCTGGGAGAGGCACTGTCCAGACTGTTAAGGCTGGTGAGAATGGGTGGTCCAAGGCAGGTAGGTCCCAGAGAGAGGCAAGTAGGTCCCAGAGAGTGGCAGAAGTGGAATGGCCTCATGTGTCTGCATCAGCTTTGGTTCATGGAACTAGTATGTAGTTCCCAAAGATAAACTTGATAGTCTACCAAGGCTCTGTTTAATTTGTATGGCTGGAGAAACTAGTCTCAACTAGTATTCAACTCAAAGATTCTGCGCCTCTCTCTCTCTCTCTGCTAGATTTTGTAATTTTGAGAATCAAGGACTGGGGATTGGCTTTGCTCGTCTGAAAGTCTGATACCTCAGGGAGGAATGCTCCTACTAGGAGAAAAGATCATGTTTTCTATACACCGGTATCTCAGATGGCCTCAGATCCTTCACACCCCCTGGGGGACATTCTTTCCTTGTTTTCCTCCTGGAATGAAGCATTCATATTCTTAACTTTGGTTGCAATTTTGAGTGCTTCTATCTGCATTCAAATTTCTTCGAGAATCTACCCGGGTCAAGTGTAAATTGGGTCACTGCGCCAGTACCGGCTGTGGCAACAGCGGCGACAGCAAGTGCCTTGTGGAGGTGGCACAGGTGTCGTCATCGGAAGCAGAGGGCCGTTGCGGCAGCACCGGTGACCCCAGACGGCTGCGAGGCTCTCAGCGCCAGAAAAGACCTCTGAGGTGATAGGCACTAAGAGAGCTCACAGGCTGTGAAGACTAGCTGCCCCTCTGAATGCACCTATAAATAAATGCAGGTAATTTGGAAGATGGAAAAGAACCTAAAATGCTGAAATAGTAGGTGGAGCTGAAGCAAAGAAATACTGTTATTTAATATTTATATGACATTATTTTATTCCCAGAACGGTTCAACCTGAGGAAACAGGCTGAGTAGTTTTCAAGCCTGGAACACTTTTAATGACTACCAAGTTGGAGAGGGAAAAGATAACATTTTTACCATTGTTATAGAAGACTTTCTGGTAGGAGAATTATCTGGAAAATGTATCTAGATCATAAATTCTGTGATTGATTTACTTTATAAAATTTTGAAACTTTGACCACCTCCTCCCATGTTTTATCAGAAAAAAATAATCTAAGAATGCTTAGTTTTTTAATGTAGAAAAAAACAAATGTTTAAGCATGTAAATATGTCAGTCATGTTAGTTATGTTATAGCAATATTTTATTATTATAACTGATATGAATTTAAAGCACGCAGGTAAAGAATCATTTTTTTAAATCAAAAGAGGCAATTCCATGGTGGTCCAGTGATTAACACTTGGTATTTTCATTGGCTTGGGCCCAGGTTCAGCGCAAACAAATACAGAAAAAAAAAGCAAGGCAATCTGATGCAACTGATTTGGAAATTTAATAGTCTAACTGATAGGAAATTTAATCTCAGTGTCTCATTTATATTTTGGGAAGCCTTTTCCTCTTCTCCTGGTGGTACAAATGTCCTAGAGAGATTATGCAATTTTGAATAATTTCTGCACACCAAAAGTGGACTGGTGGGAACAGTCTGCTTGAGGTGCAGGCAGTAAGGGAGTGCATTTTTGTGGGTAATTAAGAATAATAATGCTGATTACAAGGATACTTTTCTATTGTCATCATGCAAGAGCAATTTTAAACACTCAGGGGTAGATACTCTGTTATGAGAAAATCATCTTTGTGTGTATGAATTCTAAACAACTGCTGTGAACGTTGTTGAGTTTTTAGAATATATATCAAACTACATATTATCTCTTATTCTTTAATAAATATGTTATTCTATATGCATGAACTTTAATTAGAAGAAACTTTATTCAGTTCTTCCCTGCCCACCACCCCCATTTCTGCCATGGACCCAGCAGTCATACATGTTTGCTTAGTAATTAATTCCTAAATGTTAAGAAACACTTGAATGAATCCCTGTGGTGCTACTTATTCCTGCATTTAAACAGTAGATTCAATTCAAGAGAAGCAAAGATAACAAACTGATTATGCAGATGAAGAAATAAAACTTCAGATACTTCAGTTCTCCCATTCAATTTGACAACTTGGAATTTCTGTGTTTAAATTTTACAACAGTGAATCAGAGAGTGTATGGTCAGGCCACTCGAGATGGCTATTCTCTCATTCTCTGACCCTCCTTTGCTCTACCAGTACCTGCTTCACCTACACCCTACTCACAGGACTGACCTTCCCACGAACTCGTCCCAGGCCACAGATGGTGTATGTTCAGGGGCAGTGAGGGTGTGCCCCTCTGCTGGTTTCCCTAGTAACTGATATTAATTCCCCTGTTACTGGCAATCTCTCCTCCCCGCCCCACCCCTCCGCAACCCTCTGCTGGCAGTGAAGAGCACCACCATGCCATGTGCAGCCCACCCTCCCCTGCCACCCACTACCGTCTGCCTGCACACCCTGGGGTGTCACTCAAGGCCGTTGTTTCAGAAATGTAAGCTGCCCCATCCATTAAACCACTGATGTCTCTGTGGCTGACTCCAGGCCTTTTCTTCAGTCTTGAAGCCAGGCAAGCGCAGGCCTTCTAGGCCTCCAGGAGTGGGAGTGGGGGGCAGCCCAACACAACGCAGCCTGTGATGCATAATATTATTGTTTGGGTTAGGGCCTTTACGTTCCTACGTGAATGATCCTACCGCCTTTGCACAATAACTTGTAAACTGAAATTTTATATTTTAAACTGTTAACTGTTTTAAAACTAAGGAATAAGTCAAGAAAATAGTTATTATTATGTGATGAATTCTTTAAAAGTTTTGGCTTATTGAGGTAGAGATATCAAATAAATTATCTGCTCCTGGTATGAAATGTGCTATCTGTGCTCCTGCTCTGGTGTTCAGTCCATTGCAGATGCCGCTGCTCTTGTCAGTAGGGTCTGTTTAAAGGAGACAAGTCTGCCCAACAGAGTCACCGGGACTCTTTCTGTGGCTCCTTTACATTCGTGCTCTGCTCATCAACAAAAGTCACTTTTCTGCCATGCTGTGGGGACCATTAGTAACTGCCATCCCCTTCCTCCAATTCCAGTCGGGCCAGTCCCCTTCCTCTTAATCCTTAATACCTCCCCCTTCCAGAATAATTCTGCTCTTTGCTTAGGTTTTTGAAGGAAAAAAAAAAAGTCGGAGCACAGTCCTGGGACAGAGAAAGTGCAACTTTCCTTTGTGTGTGTGTGTTTCATTAGAAGATGCGTCAGGATGGAAACAGGGAATTCGGAGTCATATATCTCATTATTTTGTCTTGAGGCTATAGAAACATGAAACATTGCTCATTTTTCTCTTGGGTTATCTTGCCACGTTAGTCAAGATTACTGTGCAATTGTATTTAAGCAGCGATTCTTGTGCATACTGCCAATTTAGAAAACGAAAAAGATGGTATTTTTAATACTCTTAAATCACACAAGCTTAGAAATATTATATTCCACTTGAGTTGCCCAGTTTAGTAATTACAATTTAGCTTCATTCTGTGGGCTCTGGCAATGTCCATCGCTGATTGATTATATCATTGTCCTGTGGTCTTCTCAGTATACTATGTTATTGTGCTATAATGTGGGTGATAGTGTTACTTTGAAGATGACAAAAAATAAAATCACATTTTTGGAAGCCAGAATTCACTGATTAAACCATGGGATGCTAACTGAGCATCCAGCTGTGCATGTTATGCAAGGTGCTTAACTCATATTGTGCTTCAGGACGCTTCTTCTCCTCAACACCACCCTCTGTTTTCCTTCAGAACGCAGTGGCTATTCAAACCAGATGGTTACTTTTTCTCATCAGTTCAGTTCAGTTCAGTTCAGTCGCTCAGTCGTGTCCGACTCTTTGCGACCCCATTTTTGTACAAAACATGTTACTAATCCTCAGAAGTTATCCATGGAGATTATTTTATGTCTGCTGCACTCTGCAAGCAAAGGAAAACTTTCTTTAGTGGTAGGACTGGGAGCCCTGGGTGGATACCCCAAAACAGGCAAGGCACATCCTTCGTCTCTGACTCCAGGTTGTACCAAATTAATCATCACAACCAAATTCCTCTCCCTACTGACTACACCACCCATTCCTGAACCATCGTCAGTTTTCTCTGCAGCCTCCGTATGATCTGTTTGGCACTAAATAAACTCTCATGAAGTGCTAATTGCCTTTCTCTGCCTTTCCCGTTCCCCCTTGATGAATGAATGAATGGATGAGTGAACAACGAATGAATTCTTCTCTGCGGCCAGCTAGATTCCCTCGCTCCATGGCCACATGGCACAACATGCCTACAGACCCTGAATTTTTATATTTGGTGTTCAGGTATACTGAGAATGGGCTTCCCAGGTGGAGCTAGTGCTAAAGAACCCACCTGCCAACACAGGAGACATAAGAGATGCGAGTCGGATCCCTGGTTCAGGAAGGTCCCCTGGAGGAGGGCATGGCAACCCACTCCAGTATTCTTGCCTGGAGAATCCCATGGACAGAGGAGCCTGGTGGGCAACAGTCCATAGAGTCGCAGAGTTGGACATCACTGAAGCAATTAAGCATGTGTACTGAGAATACTTCAGGTCTGTTATCTGAAAATTACATTCCTGGGAAGGTAAAGATCCATCCTTTGTCTAATCTTTTAATGTGTTACTCAGATAGAGTCACTAAATTAGCCTGGTGGCCCCAGGTTGCAATAACATGGCTGTGGATAGAAGTGGGAATTAGTGAAGGATTTCTCTAAAGAAGGTTCTGGACAGAAATCCCAATAGCTTTCATCACTCTTATTCATAGCCTTGGTTCTGTCCCAGGTTTTGCCTGTTTCAGATTTGATATAGGGCCCACCCTTCCCTGGTGTCCTTCCTGGCTGCTGTCAGTTGGCAGTCTCTCTACTAATGGCACTGGCTGCTCAGGCAGGAAGGTTCCCAACAGAGAAAGACTTCTCTACCTCTGCTTCTCCACCGACTGGGCTCTCCCTTCTCAGCCTCTGTGGCCATGTGTGCATGCTAAGTCGCTTCAGTCATGTCCGACTCTTTGCAACCCCATGGACTGTAGCCCACCAGGCTAACTCTGTCCATGAAATTCTCCAGGCAAGAATACTGGAGTGGGTTGCCTGCCATCTTCCAGGGTCTATGGTAATAACTGAGTCAATTTGCTTCTAACCCTTCCACTCCTACTGCAGCTGGCCTTAATTCTTTGTATTCCTTCCAGCAGTGCCTCTCTGATTCCACCTTCTCTTGTTAGGCACTAGGGAAGTTTCCTTTTCCACCACTGGAGCTCAGGGGCTTGATTCTGAAACTGCTAGTGAAAACCTACATTCCATTTCTTTGCAGAAATAGCTTTTGCCAGGGTTGAAGTAATGCTTGAGTACCGTACCTTTGGTGCATTTTGTATCAAGTAGGCTTTTTATAGGCTGACATGAGAGCCCAACTACAATTTATAACATCGATTCTGAAATGATTGTTCATGTAGACTCAATTATTGTCTCAGAAGTAGATTTTTCTGGGGGAACATAACCCGTTTGTACATTAGAAACTCTCTGATACTTCATATAAAGTCTGGTCCATGTACTCTAGCCCATTCCAAAGCACAGTGTGCATGCAGCTCCGTGTTCAGAACAAAGGTTCAAAAAAGGGCATCAAAGCAAGGCATAAATTGATGGTAACAGCATACCTCAGGATTTACCAAAGAGGCATGGACACTGGAGTGGGTTGCCATTCCCTCCTCCAGAGGATCTGCCCCACCCAGAGACTGAACTCCAGTCTCTTGTGTCTCCTGCACTGACAGGCAGATTCCCACCTGGGGAGCCCCAGGGGGCTCTAGAGGTAAACAATCTGTCTTCCAGTGCAGGAAACACAAGAGACGTGAGTTTAATTCCTGGGTTGGGAGGACTCCCAGAGTAGGAAATGGCAACCCGCTCCGGTATTCTTGCCTGAAATATCCCATGGACAGAGAAGCCTAGCAGGCTACGGTCCGTGGGGTCACAGAGTCAAGCATTACTGAGCGCACACACACACACACGGACACTGGAATGTGGAGTGTATGTGGAATGTATGAGTATGTGGAAAGGATTGCAGTTGGAAGGAGGAGAGAAGCCTTGGGTGTTCAACCTGTCTAGTCAGGAGTGGCAAAAACTGAAGTGGGACCCAAGAAGGGGCTGGGAAGTGGTCACTGTCCATCACAGACCAGGGAGAATGTAGGGTACATGGAGGTGGCGAATCCAGGGCAAGGGTGGTAGCTGGAAGATAGAGGTGTAATTATCAAAGCACTTGACCCCAGGTTGGTGTTAAGACTGGGGACTCTAAGCAGGATCTCAAGAGGGAAGCAGGACCTTCAACTGGGAAAAATGAGAAGCTTGATCCTCAGAATGGAAATAAATCAGGAGGGGAAAGGAGAATGTGCTGGGGAGAAGAGATGTTTACTGATGCACAAGAGCCCCATTGTCAGAATGTGGCATCAGAGCAAGGAATGGTGATGAGCTGCAAGCATGAACCCCAGAGGGAAGTCCAGATGCTATGCTGAATCTCCATATGCTGGGTCTACCCTGCACCTGCACATCCCCTGAGGAAAAGGAAAGACTGGCAGATCTTTATTCCCAGTGCAGTCCTAAGACCCAAGTACAAGGCATCCTGTGTTTCCTCCCATTGCCTAGCAACAGCCTAGGTAAACAGCCTTGATTACCAGAGTTGCCATAGTTTTTCTGTATCCATCTACTCTACAACTAGGTATCTGAAGCCTGAAAGGAAGAAGGCAAAGCCCTAGTTGCTCACCCCAATACAAGTTAACTTGCAAGTATGAGTTAACTATGCTCTCAGTACAAGTTAACAATACAAGTTAACTATGCTCTCAGTACAAGCTCCAAGACGGGGAAATCAATGAGACTGATTTCATGCTGAACCCAAAAATGGATTAACAGAGAGAGGGAGATGAGAAGAAGGACAGTCTAAGGATTCTGTATATTCCAGAATTATCAGAGACAGAGAGACAGGCAAAGAGAGTAAAAAATAAAATAAAATATCACATAAAGTTATTTTTAAATATTAGAGGACACGTTTTAAATGTCTAACCTTTCTAGTATGGAAATTTCATTCTGTCAAATAAAAGCATGGGGCTTGGCATTCAAAAAGCCTAAAAAATGTCCCTGGATAAAAATGGTCATAGATGTTTCTCAATCACTGCAGTCATTAAATGCCAACATCAGTCTATGTTCGATGCAGGATACAGGATGCTTGGGGCTGGTGCACGTGGATGATCCAGAGAGATGATACGAGGTGGGAGATGGGAGGGGGGTTAAGTTTGGGAACTCATGTACACCCGTGGTGGATTTGTGTCAATGTATGGCAGAACCAATACAGTATTGTAAAGTAAAATAAAGTAAAAATAGATTAAAAAAAAAAAACTGTTGGGCATTTCTATTCTCTGGAAGGTAAGAACAAAGATGCAACAAGTCAACCATTGTATGACATAATGCCTCAGACAGTTCTGGAAAGTCAAGGGTAGAGATCTGCACGTTCTTTTTCCACCTGACAGCTTATCAGATGGCTAACACTCTACCTACAGTGATCAAGTCTGGGTCTGGAGGCACTGTGCTGAGAAGACTATGGAATTGAGAGTCCATGTCTCTGTGCATTAAAGCCCTTAAACTAAGTGTTCATCCACCAAAGACTGTTGGAAAATACATTTGCACGTTTTTCTTATTTTAAGTCAGTGATGCCAAATCTTTTATTATTAGGTGTGGCTGATATGCCCACCTGAATCAACATTCTCATGCAAGTAAAAAACACATAGTAAAAAACATCATAGTTCTTTGGGTCTTTGTGGGTTTTTCAGATACTATCATTATTTGCAGCCAAAGACGGAGAAGCTCTATACAGTCAGCAAAAACATGACCAGGAGCTGACTGTGGCTCGGATCATGAAATCGTTATTGCCAAATTCAGACTGAAAGTGAAGAAAGTAGAGAAAACCAGTAGACCATTCAGGTATGACCTAAATCAAAGCCCTTATGAACTATACAGTGGAAGTGAGAAATAGATTTAAGGGACTAGATCTGATAGAGTGCCTGATGAACTATGCATAGAGGTTCATGACATTGTACAGGAGACAGGAATCAAGACCATCCCCAAGGAAAAGAAATGCAAAAAAGCAAAATGGCTGTCTGAGGAGGCCTTAGAAATAGCTGTGAAAAGAAGGGAAGCGAAAAGCAAAGGAGAAAAGGAAAGATATGCCCATTTGAATGCAGAGTTCCAAAGAATAGCAAGGAGAGATGAGAAAGCCTTCCTCAGCAATCAGTGCAAATAAATAGAGGAAAACAATAGAATGGGAAAAACTAGAGATCTCTTCAAGAAAATTAGAGATAGCAAGGGAACATTTCATGCAAAGATGGGCTCAATAAAGAACAGAAATGGTAGGGACCTAACAGAAGCAGATGTTAAGAAGAGATGGCAAGAATACACAGAAGAACTGTAAAAAAAAGATCTTCACGACCCAGATAATCACGATGCTGTGATCACTCACCTAGAGCCAGACATCCTGGAATGTGAAGTAAAGTGGGCCTTAGGAAGCATCACTACAAACAAAGCTAGTGGAGGTGATGGAATTCCAATTGAGCTATATCAACTCCTGAAAGATGAGGCTATGAAAATGCTGCACTCAATATGCCAACAAATTTGGAAAACTCAGCAGTGGCCACAGGACTGGAAAAGGTCAGTTTTCATTCCAATTCCAAAGAAAGGCAATGCCAAAGAATGCTCAAACTACTGCACAATTGCACTCATCTCACATACTAGTAAAGTAATGCTTAAAATTCTACAAGCCAGGTTTCAGCAATTCATGAACTGTGAACTTCCAGATGTTCAAGCTGGTTTTAGAAAAGGCAGAGGAACCAGAGGTCAAATTGCCAACATCCCCTGGATTATTGAAAAAGCAAGAGAGTTCCAGAAAAACATCTATTTCTGCTTTATTGTCTATGCCAAAGCCTTTGACTGTGTGGATCACAATAAACTGTGGAAAATTCTGAAAGAGATGGGAATACCAGACCATCTGATCTGCCTCTTGAGAAACCTGTATGCAGGTCAGGAACCAACAGTTAGAACTGGACATGGAACAACAAACAGACTGGTTCCAAATAGAAAAAGGAGTATGTCAAGGCTGTATATTGTCACCCAGCTTATTTAACTTATATGCAGAGTACATCATGAGAAACGCTGGGCTGGAAGAAGCACAAGCTGGAATCAAGATTGCTGGGAGAAATATCAAGAACCTCAGATATGCAGATGACACCACCCTTATGGCAGAAAGTGAAGAGGAACTAAAAAGCCTCTTGATGAAAGTGAAAGAGGAGAGTGAAAAATTTGGCTTAGAGCTCAACATTCAGAAAACGAAGATCATGGCATCTGGTCCCATCACTTCATGGCAAATAGATGGGGAAACAGTGGAAACAGTGGCTGACTTCATTTTGGGGGCTCCAAAATCACTGCAGATGGTGACTGCAGCCATGAAATTAAAAGACGCTTACTCCTTGGAAGGAAAGTTATGACCAACCTAGACAACATATTAAAAAGCAGAGACATTACTTTGTCAACAAAGGTCTGTCTGGTCAAGGCTATGGTTTTTCCTGTGGTCATGTATGGATGTGAGAGTCGGACTATAAAGAAAGCTGAGTGCCGACGAATTGATGCTTTTGAACTGTGATGTTGGAGAAGACTCTTGCGAGTCCCCTGGAGCAAGGAGATCCAACCAATCCATTCTAAAGGAGATTAGTCCTGCGTATTCATTGGAAGGACTGATGCTGAGGCTGAAACTCCAGTACTTTGGCCACCTCATGCAAAGAGTTGACTCATTGGAAAAGACTCTGATGCTGGGAGGGATTGGAGGCAGGAGGAGAAGGTGACGACAGAGGATGAGATGGCTGGATGGCATCACTGACTCGATGCATATGAGTTTGGGTGAACTCCGGGAGTTGGTGATGGACAGGAAGGCCTGGCATGCTGCTTTTCATGGGGTCGCAAAGAGTCGGACACAACTGAGCGACTGAGCTGAACTGAACTGAACTGAACTGAACTAATGGGACTGGATGTCTTGATCTTATTTTTCTGAATGTTGAGCTTTAAGCCAATGTTTTCACCCTGCTCTTTCACTTTCATCAAGAGGCTCTTTTGTTTTTCTTCACTTTCTGCCATAAGGGTGGTATCATCTGCATATCTGAAGTTATTGATATTTCTTCCTGCAATCTTGATTCCAGCTTGTGCTTCATCCAGTCTGCCTGGATGAAATACATATTTTATATTTTAATAAATATAAACATTTTATATTATGTTTTATATAAATGTATATTTTAATATATATAAAGTCAGTGATTTCAAGCTGTTTAAAACTTACAAATATTCCATTTTCTAAAATCTCATATCATATATCATCTCTATCAAAAACATTTCAATTTGGCTCACTTTGTAATTGAGATTCTTGCTATTGAATTCAAATAGTGGAACAGAAAACTTCTAAAATGAAATAATAAGTATGGTATTAACTCAGCAGGATAGCTATTGAGACAGTTACATGATTGTGCTAAGTCCCTGAACACAGAGGGAAAAACATGAAAGGGATTTGATAAACAACATGTTGCCTCTAAATACATCTGGGAACACTGATGTATGTCAAGCAGTTATATTTCTTATCTGAAAAAGCCAATTTGAACAATGTGGGAGACACATTACGGAAGTTAATTTGAAGACATTTTTTATTTCATTAATTTTTTTTTAACCTCTTGCTTGCATATTCAAAGAAAAGCCAAGTGTTGCAAAGTTCTTTAAGACTATCAGAATAAAAAATTATCTTGACTATAATATTTGATTATTGGAGTTTATCGTGTGTGTGTGTGTGGTCTAACCTTCATATCCCAAGTGATTGCTTGCTCTTCTAAAATTCATTTATCAATAGCTCAGCCTTTGTGTGATTTAGGGTCAAAAGAATACAATATTCACAGTTACAAAGGAAAAACATTATTCAAATGATAAATTAAAGCCTGTCGTTAGCTTGTCAAGGTGTCAATGGTGGTCAGTTTTCACATAATTTTCTGTGTTGAGATGCTCTGTGAATCACCCCTTCCCCAGGGACTTCAGTTATTCCTCTGTAAACTTTTAAAAGTTTTAGTACAAAGAGAATAGTTTAAATCGAATACAATTAATTTAATCTTCCATTCCTGCCCCCTCCCCTCTCCTTTCCATTCCTTTTCTGTCCTGCAGTTATCACCCTACCCACAGCCTAGTGCTTGGACTACAGCACAGATTCCTAGCCAACCTTCTTATTCCAGGTTTCTTTTTATTTGGTTCATCTAATCACCTAGTGAAGTGCCCCTCCTCACCCATAGAACCTGAAAAATGAGGGAAGGTTTGCCCATTAGGAAGAGTCCTGTGAATGCTATGTGAGAGTAGAGACAGACAACATGTAAAAGCGGGATCACTCCAAGACCTGCAGGAAACCTCCCCCTCTGAACCACTCAGAGTGGATTAACATCTCCAAAGAGTGTCTGGTACCAAATTGTGTCAAACTGACCAAGTCTGGTTATTCCTGGAGGCTTCCAAAAGGGAGGTCCCAAGAGGCCATTGACAAAGTTCCCTTCCAAAGCTTGTGGTTTTACCAATCCAAAATGAGAGTTCTGGGGAGCCCTGAGAAACCACCCCTGTCACACTGATGCCTGGGTTCCACTGCAAGAGATTCTGATTCATTTCACCTGGGGTGGTGCCCAGCCTCAGTATTTTTTAAACAGCTTTATTGAGATATCTTTGACATACACACACACACACACACACACACATATGTATGAATATATAGGCTTTCCAGATGGCACTAGTGGTAAAGAACCTGCCTGCCAATTCAGGAAATTTAGGAGATATGGGTTCAGAACCACAATCCCATAGTGGCTAAAACAAAACCACATTCAGAAAGTTAATCAGCATGAAAAAGCAGAAAGTTGTGTCCCAGGTGAAAGGACAAGATAAAACTCCAGAAAAACAACTAAACGAAGTGGACATAAGCAACCTTCCAGAAAAAGAATTCAGAATAATGATAGTGAATATGATTCAGGATCTCAGAAAAAAGAATGGAGGCAAAAATTGAGATGATGCAAGGAATGTTTACTAAAGACCTAGAAGAATTAAAGGACAAACAAAGAGAAATGAATAATACATTAGAAGGAATCCATGGTAGAATAACTGAGGCAGAAGCACAGATAAATGACCTGGAGGATAGAATGGTGGGACTCATTGCCACAGAACAGAGTATAGAAAAAAGAATGAAAAGAAATGAAGTCAGCCTAACAGACCTCTGGGACAACATTAAATGCATGAACATTCACCCTATAGGGGACCCAGAAGGAGAAGAGAGAGAGAGAAAGGACCTGAGAAAATATTTGAAGAGACAATACCTGAAAAATTCCCCAACATGGGAAAGGAAATAATCAACCAAGTCCAGGAAGCACAGAGAGTCCCAGGCCAGATAAACCAGAGGAGAAATACACTGAGACACGGAAAATTTTAAAAGCAACATGGGAAAAATGACAAATAACTTACAAGGGAACTCCCATTAGGCTGTCAGTGGATTTCTCAACAGAAACTCTACAAGCCAGAAGGGAATGGAATGACATATTTAAAGTTATGAAAGGGAAGAAACTATAACAAAGAATATTCTACCCAGAAAGACTCTCCTTCACATTTGATGGAGAAATCAAAAGCTTTCCAGACAAGCAAAAGTTAAAAAAATTCAGCACCATCAAACCAGCTTTACAACAAATGCTAAAGGCACTTCTTTAGGCAGAAAACAAGAGAAAGAAAAGCCCTACCTACAGAAAATAAACCCAAAACAGTTAAGAAAATGGTAATAGGATCATACATATTGATAATTATCTTAAATGTAAATGAATTAAATGCACCAACCAAAGGATATGGACTGGCTGAGCAGATGAAAACATGTGTATGTAGGCCATTTCCACTTACCACATCGCTCTGCTTGACCCCCTAAACTGTATGTAATTATTTTATATTGTTAGGTTAATTATGTTTCCATTATGGCTTGCAAAAATTGTAATTATGTTTTTTTTTTTAATGTTAAGATTTTATTTACAAAGCTTCTTTGTTGTACAGAAAGTAAAAATGCTGTTACAATCTTGGTGTAACTGGTAGCCACGGACAGTTGACTCACTAGTCACAGCTATCCACGCTACAGCAAGTCTTACACAAAAACCTAACAACGTTTATGATTTTGTTGGGGTGAAGTCCCCAAGCTTGGTGGTGTATTTCCAAGAGGGACTAAGTGGAGGAAGGTGAAATGTCACAGGAGCTATTCTTTGGCTCTTTGGGTTGGGTGGGTGTCCTGGGGTTTGTATCACGGCTACCCTTTTATTTTTCTTAAAAAAAAAAAGCTACCAAATCCATGTCAGCAGTCCAACCACTACTGAACAGCTTTTTTTTTGCAGGTTCTTGGGGTCTTCTTAATCATCGTCTCCTTCGTCATCTGTTTCTCTCTTCCTCTTTCCACCTTTCCCGCTTTCTTCCTCTTCTTCATCCTCATCTTCGTCCATCATCTTCATCATCAACCTCTCCATCGTGTCCAAATTCTTCTTCCTCCCCACTGACTTCATCTTCATCCTCCTCCCCGTCTACATCTTCGTCTTCATCACCATCCTCTTCATCATCAAACTCTTCTTCCTCCCCATCTTCCTCCTCCTCCTTATCCTCATCTCCTCCTTCATCATCCTCTTCTTCGTCCACACCATCCACCTCGGCATCTGAATCCGGGGCTTCACGATCCTCTCGGTCACAGCCATCCAGGCAGGCCAGCTGGGGCAGGAGCCGGAGGACACTCTCTCGGTAGTCATTCAGGTTAGCAACCTCACAGGTGAACAGATCCAGGCCCTTCAGACCTTCCAGCGTTGTCAAAGGTTCCAGGGTGCTGATATCTTTCCGTTTATTTCCACTTAAGTTTAGATGTGTAAGATTTGGAAGTTTTTCTGCTAACATATCCAGACCTCCACAGATTCTGTTGTCACTGAGCTCAAGCTTTTTCAATTTAGGTAGTTTGGGAAGACTTGAAACTGAAATCAAGCCTACATTTATTAAACTGAGGAACTCCAAGTTCACAAATTCAGCTGTTAAGCCCTCAATTTTCCCATCATTCGATTTGCAATTGTCCAGGACAAGTTCTCGAACAGCTGCCGGGGTCCGGTTCCTCAGCTCCAGGTAGATCCTCCTCTTCACGTCCATGTTTCTCTCTCTTCCCTCCTCTTGAAACTTAACTTTCCGCGGCGGGGGCGCAGCGGGGAGAGGCGGCCCAGCCTGCGCAGCGAGGGCCGTCGGAAGGGGTCTGTCTGCTCGAGGCACAGGCCGACGGCGCGGTCCTGGGCGGCGGGCGGCGTGCGGGCAGGCGAGCGGAGCCCCTCGAGCCAGGCTACTCCCGGGAGCGGAGAGAAACCATGGAGGGAAAAGCTGTAATTATCTTTTAGAATTTGTCTGGTTATTGATTGTGAAAACTGATAAACATTTTTAATATTGTGATTATGTAACTATTACTCAATATCATTGTATAATGTTTGATCAACAGAAAACTTACAGGATTCTATATCACTAAAACTACCTTTAACAGAAAAACCTGTAATCACTTTTAAAAGTCCAGATGCATATCAGAATTATCTTGGAATTTTTTGAAAAATACAAATGCCCAGGTACTGTTTATTTTTTTGACAGAGCTCCAGATATACTTGTAATGAGCAGCCGTGTTTAAAAAAAAAACTGGAGTATCTTTTACTTTCATCTAGTTTGCTTCACTCTTTCTATTTTATATTCAGTGTTCCCATTTTAAAAAGTGTGTGTTTTCCAATTTCTCCACCTCTTTTTTGGTTTGATGTTCTTTCCTAAGCCTTTATCAAGCATAGTAGAAAAGCTTTTGTATACTTATATATAAATACTATGTATAATATATATATTAGAAAACTTATGAATTTTTGCCTAACTAAAATTTTATGACATTTTGATTGTTCTTGTTTAACTTAGTATGAATAGAATGCTGCTGCTGCTAAGTCGCTTCAGTCGTGTCCGACTCTGTGCGACCCCATAGACGGCAGCCCACCAGGCTCCCCCGTCCCTGGGATTCTCCAGGCAAGAACACTGGAGTGGGTCACCATTTCCTTCTCCAATGCATGAAAGTGAAAAGTGAAAGTGAAGTCGCTCAGTCGTGTCCAACCCTTAGCGACCCCATGGACTTCAGCCTACCAGGCTCCTCCGTCCATGGGATTTTCCAGGCAAGAGTACTGGAGTGGGGTGCCATCGCCTTCTCCAGAATAGAATGTTGCATATCTATTTTTAAAATTAGAAATCTGAGCGACTTCCTTTCACTTTTCACTTTTATGCATTGGAGAAGGAAACGGCAACCCACTCCAGTGTTCTTGCCTGGAGAATCCCAGGGACAGGGGAGCCTGGTGGGCTGCCGTCTATGGGGTCGCACAGAGTCGGACACGACTGAAGTGACTTAGCAGCAGCAGCAGCATTCTATTCTAGAGTGCTATTCTGTTCTAGAATGCTAGATTTCTAATTTAAAAAATAGATATGCAATAAGCAACAAAGGTTTACTGTATAGCACAGTGAACTATAGTCGATATCTTGTAATAACCTATAACGGAAAATAATTTCAAAAATAACACATGTGTATATGTATAACTGAATCACACACAAAAAAAAGATTTCTACTTTCTGGAATTTAGTAATGTTTATCTTTTTACCAGTTTTCCTAAATGTCCTATGGACATCTATTAACAATGTATGAGACACAAAATTTTAAATATATTTGTGTAGAATATGATTAATATCAATTAATTAAATTAGATCTACTATATTTAAATTATTAATGACATCATTCAAAATGCTCCTATTATATTTTTGGTAATCCCTTGAATCTATTTCTCACTTCCACTGTATAATCATAAGAGATTTGATTTAGGTCATATCTGAATGGTCTAGTGGTTTTCCCTATTTTCTTCAATTTAAGTCTGAATTTGGCAATAAGGAGTGTCTATATCCTGCAGCTAAATTAAATCTCTCTATAATTGGACACGACTGAAGCGACTTAGCAGCAGCAGCAAAGAGCAGTTTTGGTTGTTACAATTCTGCTTAAAAATCTGCCAGGACTTCCCTACCACCTTCTTGGTTGCAATCTACCTTTCCTTTCTTAGGACTTTCTAACCCTATGCTCTGGGCAAACTGTATCTTATAAGCTCCATATTTTTCCTATCTCTTAATTTTAAGCTTAAACTGGTATCTTCATCTGGCACACTTCTACCCACTTACCAATCTTCACCATCTTACCTGGGTAACTCATTTTAATGGTTAATTTATTTTCAATATGATCTCAGTCATGCTGCCTTCTCCTCCCCCCAAGCCATGAACAAAATATTCCATTTTGATATGCCTTTATTAATACTATCTCAACTTGTTTTCTCAGTCTAGAACTCTCTTTTGGCCCTTTCCACTAGCTAGCTTCAGATGTTCAAGCTGGATTTAGAAAAGGCAGAGGAACCAAAGATCAAATTTCCAACATCCACTGGATCAAAGAAAAAGCAAGAGAGT
Organism: Oryx dammah; assembly: GCF_014754425.2. NCBI lineage: Eukaryota > Metazoa > Chordata > Mammalia > Artiodactyla > Bovidae > Oryx > Oryx dammah. Next base: position 56,466,049 of record NW_024070204.1, on the reverse strand, counting down.
TCCAGAAATATCTACTTCTGCTTTATTGACTACGCTAAAGCCTTTAACTCCATAGATCCCAACAAATTGTGGAAAATTCTCTAAGAGATGGGAATACCAGACCATCTGATCTGCCTCCTGAGAAATCTATGCAGATCAAGAAGCCACAGTCAGAACTGGACGTGGAACAACAGACTGGTTCCAAATCGGGAAAGGAGTATGTCAAGGCTGTATATTGTCACCCTGCTTATTTAACTTATATGCAGAGTACATCATGAGAAATGCCAGTCTGGATGAAGCACATGCTGGAATTAAGATTGCCGGGAGAAATATCAATGACCTCAGATATACAGATGATACCACCCTTATGGCAGAAAGTGAAGGAGAACTAAAGAGCCTCTTGATGAAAGTGAAAGAGGAGAGTGAAAAAGTTGGCTTAAAGCTCAACATTCAGGAAACTAAGATCATGGCATCCGGTCCCATCACTTCATGGCAAATAGATGGGGAAACAGTGGAAACAGTGTCAGGCTTTATTTTGGGGGGCTCCAAAATCACTGCAGATGGTGACTGCAGCCATGAAATTAAAAGACACATGCTCCTTGGAAGAAAAGCTATGAGCAACCTAGACAGCTTATTAAAAAACAGAGAAATAACTGCCAACAAAGGTCCATCTAGTCAGAGCTATGGTTTTTCCAGTAGTCATGTATGGATGTGAGAGTTCGACTATAAAGAAAGCTGAGTGCTGAAGAATTGATGCTTTTGAACTGTGTTGTTGTAGAAGACTCTTGAGAGTCCCTTGGACTGCAAGGAGATCCAACCAGTCCATCCTAAAGGAGATCAGTCCTGGGTGTTCATTGGAAGGACTGATGTTGAAGCTGAAGCTCCAATACTTTGGCCACCTGATGCGAAGAACTGACCCATATCAAAAGACCCTGATGCTGGGAACGACTGATGGTGGAAAGAGAAGGGGATGACAGAGGATGAGATGGTTGGATGGCATCACCAACTCAATGGACATGATTTTGAGTAGACTCTGGGAGTTGGTGATGGACAGGGAAGCCTGGTGTGCTACAGTCCATGGGATAGCAAAGAGTCAGACATGAGTGAGCGACTGAACTGATAATGAACTGACTAGCTAGCTAGTTCCCACTCATACCTTCTTCAGGTTTGAACTTCAATCTTTTCCTTTAGGGAGTCTTTCTAACTCCCAAGCCTCAGTGAGATGCCCGGTATATGTCCCCATAACACTACCTACTCCCAACAATTATCACATTGCCATTACTTGCTCGGAGTCTATTATCCCTGCTAATAGTGAGTTCCATGAATATTTGGACAAGTCTATCTTATTCACTGCTGAACATCAAGCCTCTAGAACAGTTCTTGGGACATAGGAGATGCTAAATATGTATATGCCAAATGGATGTTGAATGAATTCCATTTTAATTTAACACATTTTATTAAGTACCTATAAACAGACAATGTTCTAGGTTCTTGAGAAATATCAGTGAATAAAGAAGAGAAAGACCCCTTCCCTCATGGAGCTCAGATTCTAGCAGGGAAAGATAGACAATATACTTGTAAATAAGTAAGTTATATAGTAGCTTAAATAGTGCTAAGTGCTATGAAAAAATGAAAAAGTAAAGTAAAATGAAACTGGTAAAGTAAAATAATAATGAAGTATGAAGAAAAATGGAGGTGCATAATTTGCAGTGTTAAATAAGGCAGTCAGGGTAGGTCCCCTTGTAACTGCACCACTTAAGCACAGATTTGAAGGTGCAGAGAGAGTTAGTCATGCAGACATCTGGGGAAAGAGTTTTCTAGGCAAAGGGATGGCTAGCGCAAAGGTCCTGAGAATTCCTGGTGTGTTGGGGAAAATTTTAGGGCAGAGAGGGCAAGGGAGAGAATGGTGGGAGAGGAGTCATCATCCAGAGCCCTTTTGGCCATCTGTAAGGACTTTAACTTTTATGTGAATGAAAAAGGAAGCCACTGAAGGGTTTTGAACAGTTCTGACATGATCTGACTTTTGTTTTAAAATAATTACTTTGGCATCTAGGTTAATAATACACTACAGAGAAGGAGGGCAAACATAGTAGAGATATCAGTTAAAAACTAAGAAAACCTGGGAATTACCTAGTGGTCCAGTGGTCAGGACCCTGCACCTTCACTCCTGAGGGCCTGGGTTCAATCTCTGATTGCCAGTCTAAAAACCTGCAAGCTGTGCAGCATGGCCAAAAAAAAGATGGTAAGAGAACCTGAGAGGACCAAGTTAATTGGACCAGTGTGGTAGCAGTGGAGACAGTGAAAAATGGTGAAATTTTGGATATTTTTTTAGAAAAGGTAGAGCCAACAGGATTTCCTGACAGATTGCATGTGGGATGTGAGACAAAGAGAGGGCTCACAGTTGACTTCAAGGTTTTGAGCCTGGGCAAATTGAAGGATAGAGTAGCCAGAAGCTAAGAAGGGCAAGTTGTGTGTTAAATAGGATTTTTTAGTTCTGGAGGGTGAGGGTAGATCAGGACTTCAGTTTCAATATATAAACATGCTGAATATAAGATGTTTATTAGACATTCAAGTGGGGTGTCATGAATCCAATTGGATTTATAAGTATCAAGTCCAGAAGAAAGCGTTAGGTTGGAGACACAAATTTGGGAGTCATCAGCAAGAAGGTACTATTTAGAGTCATAAGCCTAGATGAGATCAAGGGGGTAAGGGTAGATAGAGAAGAGGACCAACAACTAGGTTTTGAGACACTCAAATTGTAAAGAAATTTAAGAGAAGATGATGAGGCAACGAAGGATACAAAGGAGACCAGAGAGAGGAGATAAAATCCAAGAGAGTGTGTTATCCTAGAAACCAAGGGAAGACAGAAATTTGGGGAGAAGGATGAATTGCAACAAGTGCTGCTAATAAATCAGATAAGGACTTAGAACTGACCATTCGATTTAGCAATTGGTCACGGGTGACATTTTTGGAAAAGTGGTATGGGAAAGAACCTTTTTAGGGTGGATTAAGAAAAAAATGGGAGGAGAGAAATTTGAGGACGAGGATGAAAGAATGTATGTCCTTTACCACACTCTACCTTTTTTTTTTTGGCCACACAATGCACGGCTTGCAGAATCTTAGTTCCCCAACCAGGAATTGAACCCAGACCCCTGGCAGTGAGCACGTCTGAGGGAATGGGTTTAGCAAGTAATGCATGAAGGGTGGGGATGGGAAAAGCTGGACAGTTAGAAAGTAGCAGGAGAAGACACTAGGCATCTGCCTGGTATAGGGGGAGGGGAGAAAGAGTTATAAAGGAAATGGAGGGGAACACCAAAAAATAAGGTAAAATTTAATTTGACCCTTTAATATTCCTCCAGTCAATCAGTCAGTCAACAAACATTGATCTGGTGCAGCTGTACTCTGACACTGTACCAGGTTCCATAACAGCTATGCAGTGGTCAGAGACACAGCTTCTTCCAGTCTTCAAGGAGTTTCTTTTGTACGGGAGACAAGATGAAGATATCACAATGATAACAAATGGTAGAAATGTGATGGGAATTTCCTGGTGGTCCAGTGGTTAGGGTTTAGAGCTTTCACTAGGGGAGGCTCTGGGGATAGGAACAGGATAGCTAACTGATAAGAGAACTCAACTTGGAAATCTACTATTTTATGGGGCTTTGAATGGGTAACATCCACCAAAAAACAAAAACATTCCAATGGAGGATAGTAAAGGTGAGTGGGAGCCGGATCTCAGTACAAGGAAAATAACTTGAAATATGAAAGTGTATTTTTTTTCATTTAATCTGTATTACAAACATCCAACTGTTTCTAATGGCATCAGCTGTTTCTAACAGAATAAGAAAGCAGACCAAAGTAAATCAAGGCACAACAGACCTTTCTTAATTGCCTTCTCACGGTATTGGCTTTTATTTTATTAGTTGTAAAATAGTATTAATTTTTTTCAAATGAGTCATGGACTTACCTGTCCATTGGTTTAATGTACTTTCTTCAAATTATTTCCTGGAATGTGTTGATTTTAGGCTGTCACATAGTCCTTAGTTAATTTGGGAGTATAGAATTTGGATGGCTGCATTTCATTCGTTCATTTATTTAAGGAAAACATATATGCCAGACACTGTAGCATTAACAACAAAACCAAAACCAAAAACTAAACAATAAAAAAGACATTTAAAGCAAAGGCCAGATAATGTCCCTTTAAGATTTAGCAGCTGCTGTTGTCCATTAAGGTAGACAGTCTAAAATAGTTTAAAATGCAAAAATTACAAACTGACTTGCAAAATGGACTTCATGCCTTTTATCCAGCTAAATTATTACCACAGTGGATGGTAACAGAAGTTTCCTCCTGTTCCTTTCCTAAGCTCTCCTTTGCAATTATGAAATACCATTCAACTGTGTCCTCAAACATTTATATGAATATATTTTGAAAAATTGAGTTCTCAATAGATAGGTGCTATATTGCTATTGCAAATGAAAACATTAAAGTACAAAGAAGGAAATTGACTTCATTCAAGTTACTTGACAACCAATGTGCCAAACAGCTCAAGCAACAGAATTATCCAGGCATGGAGTCTGAGAGCAGTTTGATAAACACCTTCTACCAAGTTGAAGGTAAGAATTGTATTAATTCAATTATTATTTCCACAGGGAAAAAGCACACGGGAAGTGTACTGAGAACATTTCTGTCATCTGGGTATCTTATTTTTCCCAGGCAATTAGTAAAAAGTCACCCCGTGATTTTCCCTTGGTTTACAAAGATGGCTTGGATGCCAGGATCAGTATCCTGTCCTTCACCCCAGTTTCAGTAAGGTGAAAGGAGTTGAGTGTAATCTGAAAGCAACTTGGTCATCAAAGAACATAAGTATATATGTTACAAATTCATTCATATTTGAATCAAAGGAAAGCAGAAAGAAAATGAAGTAAATAAAGGTAATGAATTTATTCAAGAAATAAAAGCATTATCGGCTCAGCAAAGTTTAGTAGTCACTGTTCAGCTTATGACTGAAACTCCGTGTGATTTAGGCAAGGCTGCACCAGCTGTCACAATTCAAACTTGCTCCTGTATTATTCAGGCAGTTTTGCAATAAAATACAGAGTTAAATTGAGCTAGCCTTTTCCACTTCCCTTTGCAGCCCTTCCCCCAACAATCAAATTATCATAACAACAAAACAAAACCAAACAGTATCTCAGTAAGAACATTTTATGAGTTTCCCCTCTGTCATTATTCTCTTTTGGCTGAGCAATCTTTTTTTTTGTCAACAGAGTATTTATCTCTTTGTAATGCCTAGATCCATGATGCCATCCACTGTGGTAATAATTTAGCTGGATAAAAGGCATGAAGTCCATTTTGCAAGTCAGTTTGTAATTTTTGCATTTTAAACTATTTTTTCTCTTCCTCAAAATCTATTTCAGATGAATTAAAAGATTGACTAATAAAATACTAAAGTTTAGAAACCTGAATAAAATGTAATTTAATAGCTTTGAATATTGTGAAGAGAGAGTTTTAAAATTATAAGCTTAGAAACAGCAGATAAAATAATACAGAAAATATTGACAGATTTGCATATACATAAATAGAAATATTTGCACATAAATAACAGAACAGAAAAAGAGTTACAATCTCTATCTCATAGAGAGCTTGTGGAGGAAAATTCCATTGTGGTGGGATCATCAGATTTTCCTTTATTGCTCTTATCATACCATAAAGGTCTTTTATAATACACTTTAAGAAGTCCTCAAAGTCAGTCAAAATAAATGGATAAATCATAAACCAGACTAAATCATAGAAGACTAAATAAATGAGAAAAGAACACAAAGCCTTAAAAAGGTAAATGAACAAATGCCATGAATAGCCAAATTCTCATGAGAAGAAATCCGTGGACTCAATAAACATATTGGAAGAAATTTAATTTCAACTTCATTGGTGAACAAAGAAATGCAAATAAATCAATAAAATGTACTTTTGCCATACTGAATTAGAAAAATATATAGTTATTAAACATATTGCTGGCAAGGACAGAAGTTAGTGGACACTGTGGTACATTCTGGGCTTCCCAGGTGACACTCTTGGTAAAGAACCTACCTGCCAATGCATGAGATGTAAGAGATGCAGGTTCAATCCCTGGATCAGGAAGATCCCCTGGAGGAGGGCCTGCAACCCTCTCCAGTATTCTTGCCTGGAGAATCCCATGGACAGAGGAGCCTGGCAGGCTACAGTCCATAGGGTTGCAAAGAATCAGACATGACTGAAGCAACTTAACAACACACGCATGGTACATTCTAGTGGTTGTACAAATTGCTCCACTATTTCTGTAACCTATATTGAGTCCAAATGTTGCAGCCACTATAGATCAAGAGCTATAAAAATGTCTTGTTTCTGCTTTCTCTCAAGGTGGTAGACAAGCTTGGGCCTCAGTCTCCTACCCTCAAAAGCCACTCTGGAGTAACTGTAGAAGGGAGGTATGGATTCCAGGAACCAACATCATCCGCAGTATTAATCAGTGGAGAATACACTGAGGATCCTTGTCTCAATCAATTATTATAATGAGAGCTGCAAAATGTTGATTTCCTCTATCATTTCATCTATATTTATTAGCTGCAGTCTTTTGTAAAGGAGAGTTTTCCTTTCTTTCAAGTATAGCTATGGACTTCTGGGTGTTACAATCATTGTCATAATTATTCTCTTAATGCTCGAATTATTCCAAATTTAACCAGTGAAAGTCCCTGTAAATTAGCACCTATGTCCCTTTGACATGATCTGATTAACTTCTGAGCACTTCTTTGGTTTGTAGGAGAAGAGGTCCCAGGTTCACCTTGAATTTTCCCTGCCCTGACCTGGAATCAGCAAATTTCCAAGATGTGCTTTCCCTTTTAGTGGGGAATGGTATTTAGAAACTCATCTGGGCACAGCTAAGTCTTCAATGATGAAATGTCAGGCATTGCTGTCTGTTTTTTGCAAGGAGCTTTTTGGAATAGGCATGTCCTTCTGACAGTTCCAATCACACTGTGTATAGCACTGCATATAACGTTGTTCCTCAAAGGCACAAGGTGGTCTGCAGGCCAGACACCTTCCTGGAGCTTCAGGGAGCTGGGTAGAATTGAAAAGAGGTGATTAGAGCAGAATCTTCCATCTTAGTTTTTCAACCTCAGCACCCTAAAATGAAAATGACTTTAGGAAAGAATTATGGCATTTATTACCCCCAACTTTTCTACCTCATCTAGGTCATTGAATAGACACAGTCCAAAGCTAAAACTTCTTCCAGATGTCTTCTTTATTTCCTGACTTAGCCCACCTATAGAATTTGCTATATTCTAAGGCAAATTACATAACAGGCTTATTTGTTTAAGTGCCTTACTAGTCTCCAGGCCTCAGACTAAACTGGAATAAATTCTTCCCTTGTCTTAACAGGAGAATGTGGAACACCCAGTCACTGACCATGAACGTGTGTGGTTTATATGAACTCAATGGATCAAAAATACCAATGTCTCTATGGTTGTTGTTCAGTTGTGTCCAACTCTTTGTGACCCCATGGACTGCAGCACACCAGGCTTCCCTGTCCTTCACCATCTCCTGGAGTTTACTCAAACTCATGTCCATTGAGTCAGTGATGCCATCCAACCATCTTGTCCTCTGTCTCCCCTTCTCTTCCTGCTCTCAATCTTTCCCAGCATCAGGGTCTTTTCTAACGAGTTGACCCTTTGCATCAGGCAGCCAAAGTATTGGAGTTTCAGCTTCAGTGTCAGTCCTCCTAATGAATATTCAGGATTGATTTCCTTTAGGATTGACTAGTTTGATCTCCTTGCAGTCCCAGGGACTCTCAAGAGTCTTCTCCAACAGCACAGTTCAAAAGCATAAATTTTTCAGCATTCAGCCTTCTTTATGGTCTCACATCCATACATGACTTCTGGAAAAACCATAGCTTTGACTATACAGACCTTTGTTGGCAAAGTAATGTCTTATCACACCCAGTTTAATTTTCCACCTTGAGCTTTCTTGCTCCAGCCATGCTGAGTGGACAGTAGGTGACAGTACTCCTCTGACCCTTTCATGAGTTGACTGGACTAAAGATATTCACTTTACCCTGTCAGATTTCTTCTCTTCAGGATTTGAACCAAGAGACCTAGAGGGAGGTTTCAGTCATCAGTGGTCTAATGTGGAATTGGGCCAATAGCTATGTATAATGTGAGAAAGTAAAGAAGGATGACTGAGAGTCCATGATACATGGACCAATCTGGAGAAAGAATCAGGGGTGAAGGAAGCCACACTATTGCTAAGAGAGAGCTTCTGACATTCCAGTTCTCTGTGTCATCCCTTGTTCTTGGAGTCAGTGAAGTTTCTGTATCCTTGACATTAACTTCTCTCTTTAGTAGAATTATTTGTTCTTTGCAATTGACAATCTTGGCTCTAATACTATATAATATAATTGTGCACATCTTTTTTTGTTATAGGGAAACATTGTGTTCTGGGTTATTTTATTTGCAGTTATCAAATGAATAGGACATTGCTAAATATTTGCATAGAAAAAAACTGCAGTATAAAATATTAAAAGAACATAACTTCTACTTCTTTGGTAAGAGCAATCAATGTTTTGTGAATCTATGCCTCTAGCAAGCCAGCCAATCAGAACCCAGTGATGTCCTGATCCCGTGTAAACCTCACACGTGTCTAGTTACATTATCAAGATTTGGTGATTCAACTTTGGTAGCACCTATTGTGGAAAAAAGCACCACTCATACATCAAGAACAGTAAATGCTTGTAGCTAGCGAGTTATATTAAAATAAAAATATGAAATATGATGTAAGTATGGAGAGGAGACATTTTGAAATAGGGAAGGAAAAAGATGGAAAATAAAGTGACTAGCAGAGTGTAATTTGGTGTATGTTTGATCGTCTCCTGGGCCTGGATAGCTCCTGAGCTGTCTCAGTCAGCTTCAGACCCAGGTGTCAGGATGGTAAATTCTACCATGGACATCATAGAAGATGCTATTGTTGTGCACCCACCTCAGCCTCTTCATTATACTGATACACCCAGCCCCCAGCTCCTTTACCTGTTGATTGGAAACAGCTCACAGGTGCACCTTTCTCCTGAGAACTGCCTTTTGCTAACAAAAGCACCTGACCTGGAAATGCTTGGGAAGTTATACCCTCCTCTGAAGGGTGGCTCATGGTTAATGTCTGACTGATAGGCAGCTCCATCATCCAGTGTACTTGCTCCAGAGTTGCCTGTGGGATGAACCCACATCTCTGCCTGGATTTTCCCCCGGTTCCCAGCCTGCTTTCCTCACTCCTCTACAGGTTTCCCCTGAGGGCATTCTTTCAATAAAACTCTTGAACAGTAATTTCCATCTCAGCTGTATTTCTAGTGGATCCAGTTTAAGATATCATATGTACGTGCTCAGTTGCTCAGTCATGTCCATTCTTTGTGACCCCATGGACTGCACCAGCAGCTCCTCTGTCCATGGAGTTTTCTAGGCAAGAATACTGGCGTGGGTTGCCGTTTCCTACTCCAGGGATCTTTCCGATCCAGGGATTGAACCCTCATCTCTTGTGTCTCCTGCATTGGCAGGCAGATTATTTACCACTGGGCCACCGGGGAAGCCCAATTTAAGACGTCATCTAACATGTAACTTGATTAAACAGAGATGGTCTTCCACTTTGCTACTGTCTATAGATTTGCTAGCAAGTTGATGAAGGAATAACTAACCAGGCTGATCCTTTCATACTTAGTTACAGGTTTCCTCTGTGAGGAGATTCCTCTCCCTCTTACCATCTATGTTTAACATTTCGCACCTGGCACCAGAGTTGTCTTCAGAGTTCTCTCCATGTCTTTGTTTAGGAAAATGCCTTAATGAGCTGTTTGGGGGTGGAGGAGAGATCCTGAGGGCATGCATTTAAAGAGGAGGATGAAACAAAAAGACAGACAAGTTGATCTGTATAAGAGTAAACAAAGATTTTATATTGGGGTTAATCTAAAAGAACAGAGGACTTGGGGGAAAGGAGTGAGAAATGTGGAAGTAAGCCTGATGAAGGAAGAAAATTCCCAATAGTGGAGGAACTGAAAGATCTTTAAGGCCAAGGAAGATTAATATTCAATAATAATAAGTTGTGTTATGATGTAAACTCCTCATAACTCTAAATCTTCAGTATAAATTTAATTTGCCAGAACAACCTTGTGAGCTGGTGATGCAGGAAATAAAATGTCAGGGCAGTAAATATGCCAACCTCAGAGTCATCCCTTTGCTGATATCTACAAGCAGTAACTACATCCTTTGAAAGGGGCAATAAGCCAGGTGTCCTGGCAGCAAGAAGCGGTAAAGTGAATGATGGCTCGTGGGGCACTAACTGAGGTAGAAATAGCTGCAGCATGAACCTGACTCAGGGCAGGGAGGAGACAAAGCCTCTTTTCTCCCCAACAAACTAGAAGAAAATGACTTAGAAGCAGATGCACACACAGCGTGTGTGTGCGTGCACACACACACACACAGACACACCCCTAGTGGGTGCCTACTATTGTGAACTCAGTCTTTAATGAAATTCTGGCAGAGCAGAACACAAAGCATTTAAATTTGTAACACGGTTACATAACCTTTGCTTTCATTCTTTTTTTTTCCCCAGAATAGACAACATCAGAGCCTGTTAGTACTGTTCTTGGGAGGACTAAGTGCTTTTAGAAAGTATACCCTGGAATAAACAAAGATAAGCACAATCTGGTAACTAAAAATATTTTCCTAAGAGGAAAAGCATGTACCTTTCCTTTCCCCCTTCTCAGAATCCCACTGATTTTTTCATATTCCATCCCAAATATCCTTCTTCCTGACCTGTTCCCAGTCTGCAACGATTTCTTCCCTCTTTGAGCACTCTGGAACTTACAGTTTGAACTGTTCTTAAATTAATATTAAATTTTACTATAGTTCGTAGTATTATACCAATCAGGACTCATCTTGGGGAATACAGAGACGTATAACCGGCAGAATTTCAAAATATCTATGGGCCACATAGAATTTCTCACATCGAGAAAGTCAATCCATGTACCAGGGCAACCAAACCAATTTCAGAGTAAGAGTTTAAAAATGACTTTGTAAGCTCCCAAAATGTAACAACAACAACTAATACTTGTATAATGTGCCAAGTGCAACTTCTCTACACATGTTCATTCATTTAATTTTAATTGTGATCCTATACATACTGCTCTTATCTGCATTTTACAGACAACTAAAGCATTGGGCTGCTAAGTAGCTTATCTCAGGAAGTAGAAGAACCAAGATTGAACCCAAGCAGCTTATCCTTAACTGGTAAGCCATACTGCCTGATACATACTTTTTAAAATCCTGGTCTACCAATTCCATTCTTCTCTCGACAAAACACCACAACCACTCGTATGACAAAGCTGTTGCGGGTAGACGAAAGGGAACACGATTGATAAATGCAGCTTTGTTTAAAGTTTATCTTTGCCTTTCACCTGCAGTGCTGTGATGGAGAATCTGTTTGGTGTTTCTTTTGTCTGACCCATCACCCACTGAAATTATTCTATCCTAAGTGTAGCACCTTCAAGAGTTACTGTAAGGGCACAGACTAGAGTGAGTTGCGATTCTCTGTGACCTTATTCACTTCAGTCTGAGCTATTTAATTTGCATTCGAGAGATGTGACAAGATTCTTTTTTAAGGTGACAATTGGTCACCTAGTCCTCTAGACTCAATGTGAATAAACTGTAAAAATTCACATCCATCTTTTTGTGTCTAAGGTATTTTGTGTGTAAGACACTTGTGTGGTATATTCCTTTTATTACTTCTATAAATAAAACTCTATTCTTACTGTCAAAAAAAGAAAGGATGAGGAAAACATATATTCGTTCCCTCTGTCCTGGGAAATCTCCAACTCTGTAAGTTCTGGAGCTCTTGGTATTTCTAATTTTTAACAAAAAAATTTATGCATTTATAAATACTAAAGGATCTAGGCCTTTGCTGTATAGTTAGTTGCTCCACATCAACCTTCAAAGGTCTTAAATGTTTATCAGATAGGTGCTGAAATGGGTCCCAGGTCCAGAAACCTAGGACCTCTTTATTAAAGTAATTATTATGACCTAGTTATGACAAAGGACAAGGCAGATATGTGCGCATTCAGTCCTTGAAGAGCTCTTTTGGCAACAGATGGAGAAAGAGAAATTTTTAAATTTATCCTGAGTTTACCAATTTTAAATTCATTTCTGATGAATAAAATGGACTTGTATGTTGAGTATATAATTGTTTCTATGTCTTTTTTCCCCCCTCACTGCATTGAATAATTAAAGAGCAAGACTCAATCTCTGTATCTACCACATTACTTTGCCCAGTACCTCATACCCTAAAGAGTTATTGAAATTGGACTAAATATGTTAGGCACATGTTGAATCTGTCAAGGTTAGAGCAGGAAATAGAAGAGAAGTCAAGAAGAAAAATCAAAAGAGAAATAAAATAAATTTAAAGAAAGGGCTACTTACAAAACTGTGGGTTAAGGGAAGGTGGTGAAGCACACGGGGGCTGAGACGAACAGGAAGCAGTCACTTCCTCTAGGTCTGAAAAAGGCAAGGAAAGGGAGCAGCTGCTGGAATCTGGCAACTGTAGAAAAAAGGCTGCTTCCCAGGTGACGCTAGTGGTAAAAAACCTGCCCACCAATGCAGGAGACACAAGAGATGTGAGTTCAATCCCTGGGTCTGAAAGATCCCCTGGAGAAGGGCATGACAGTCCACTCCAGTATTCTTGCCTGGAGAATTCCAGGGACAGAGGAGCCTGGTGGGCTACAGTCTATGGGGTTGCACAGTTGGACACAACTGAAGCGACTTTGCATGCAGGCTGCCTAGCAAGAGGTGACATTGGGTGGGGGAGGACATAATCGCTGCCAAACTGTGAGCTGGCAGAGAGAAAGGAAAAGAGAAAGAGCAGATGGAGAAAATACCTGGATCTTTTTCTCTTCCCAAGATCAGATATCCTGGAAGGGCTCCCATTGGCTGAGCCAACCGGAAGCCAATAGACAGGAGATAAAGTGAATTGTAAACCGGAAGGGAACATGGAGAGTATGCAGTACCTATAGACCAAAGTTCACTCATTCAACACCCACTGATTACTTAGCATGTAAGAAAGCACTGCACTCAGAAATGTGAGAGAAACAAATATAAAATTAGCATAATTCCTATGGAAAGTGGTTATTTACATTAAAAAAATGATTTATGATAGACTGCAGCAAAAAAATCTCCTATTAAAAAAAAAAAATCTCCTAAAGTGTTCCCTTCGATAGTATAAGCACATGGTTAAAATGGGCTTGTGATGGAAAATTGTAGTTCATACTTCCTCATATCACTTTCTTCTCAGAGAAAAAGTCTGTTGAATTCCATGGTAGTCTACACATCTCCAAAAATGTGCTTATACTGAAATTTTGATTGATCAGCTGTAGACACTGTTAACTTCAGGAAAACAGTTCTGGAGAAAAGACTTCCATTTAATAACAGACTCAAACGCCATCTCTACAGCTGGATCACTACCCAGTCACTAGTGAAGGTCACTAGTGGAGAATTTCCACCCAGGTGTGCAGAACCTCCAATCTCCTCAGCATCTTCGTTAAAATTTAATTTTTTGAAGTATTAATAATGCATGCATATCTTTAAAATCAGTTAGCATTGCAACTAGTATAATGGGGGAAAAAAGTTCTTGTTCCCTGGACTATTTCATCTCTTTTTCTTCTCCACAGAGGTACTATTTTCAAATCTTTTAGCTATTTCTTTTGGTATTTATCTCTGTATTTCTGTACATATTCTGGTAACATTTTGACTTATATATACATAAAAATATTCAGAGTAGTTATATAGGTAAAATCATGCTTATGAAATCTTTAACCTTTGCTTTATATTTTTTAGTCTTTATTTCATTTGCTTTTTAACTCCAATTTCTCCACACCTCTGGATGAGGTTCCAAGATGAAAATTCGGTGCCTTAAAAATTAACCAATTGTAAGAGGACATAAAGAATGTGTCTTAATGGCCATAAGTATTTAATAGATATACTCTTGAGATACACATAAACCACACTGCCAAACTGATTTTAAGTTCATTTAAGGAAAATTTAAGAAACTTGCCACAGTTTTCCTTCAGAATCTGAGGGAGATAAGTTCCTGGTCCCCCATGGATACCAAGCTCCTTGGATGCTCAAGTCCCTTCCAGCACAGCCAGTCCTCGATATTTGTGGGGTCTGTATCTGTGGATTTGAGGGCGCTTTGTATGAATCTTCATCAAAAATTATTTTATTTTTGGATCCCTTTTCAATATACATATGCTTTATTCATTCTACCCCAATATCATATTCACTCTAAAAATACCTTCATATTCAATTTATGGCTTATTGTGACACAAAGATAATTTCTTTATTTTCTTGTCTTGCATTTTGTAAGATTTTTCCCTCTTAAGTGAATTAGTTTCTGCTTCTATTATCTCATTTGGATCCTAAATTTATTCCCCACCCCCAGAAATAGCCAATATGCTAGATCTGGATTCTTTGTTCAGCAAATTTGTAAGAAGAATATTATGTTCCAACGTTGATTTTCCAAAGAGCCAATTCAGTTCCATTTCTGAATACCATCTCTCCCCATCATTACAGAGGTTTTTCTGAAAGCATTCTTTCTACTAAGTGATTCGGTGTGGTGTCTATTTTGAGCATGTGAGCAAGTGCAATTATTTCTAAACCTGATCACAGTGTTAAAGTTACAATAGAAAATTCCATTCAGTTCCATAAATCTTTATTAGAGTATATGTTGATGTCTTCATCAATGAATGAAGGGATGAAATATCAGACACAACACCTCAGTTCAAGAAATGTATGGTATTTGGAGTGACACATACATGAAATAAGTAAAATCTGAAATGAATGAAGTGAGAGCCAAAATGAAAGATGCAGGCAAGCATCCAGAGAATAGAGAGATCATCGTGAAGTAGTTGATGCAGGATTTCATGAGATTGTTGAGATGAGAGAGCCTTGAAAACAGAGGAATTGAGCAGAATGTAGGCATGCTGGGACAGTGGGAATAAGAGACAGTTGTGGCAGAAGTAATGTGTGGGATGTGGGAGACACTGATGGCACCTACTAGCCTATATTGTGTTGGAGTAGAGAGAGCTAGAATCAAAATGACTAGGCAGGGAGAGCTTGCCTTCCATGTTGTGGATTATGACAGTGGATGATTTTTTTAAAATTGTTATTTCTTATTTGCTTATTTAGGTGTGCTGAGGCTTAGTTGCAGCACACAGGATATTCAATCTTCTTTGCGGCAATGGGATCTTTTTAAACGGCTTTTGGTTATGGTATGTGGGATCTAGTTCCCCGACCAGGGATTGATCCCAGCCTTTTGCATAGGGAGCACAGTCTTAGCCGCTGGACCACCCGGGAAGTCCTGACAGTGGATGATTTTAATTGTAATGGTGTCTTACTACAGATGCTCGCAGGGACACAAAAGTCTCAACTTATGCAAAGTAAACCTTGGAAAAAATGTTGCATACCATGCACCTACAAAGCTTATCAATGAGAAGGAATTCTAGGTGGAGTGGAACCACACAGTGGTTTGAAGTAAGAACAGTTATCTGGAAGTGAGCCTAAGGCGTGCAAGTCCCAGTTGAGAGCTGAAAATCTGTGGATTTTGATGGGTGTGAGTGTCGGTTGCTTCAGGGTTATTTTTTTATCATTCAACCTCCCATTCATCCTCCCTATCCCATTTTCCTCCTTTCAGCTCTTGCAGTCCCATCTTGTCTGTAAGTGTTCTGGAAAGACCAGCACTGTATTTGGAGAGCCACTCACACCAGGTTTGTGACAGTTATATATGGTTCATAGATTTCATGTTTATGCCAAAATGATCAAGCTGCAGTTGCTGATAGGAAAGCAATATAAATGTATTTTAAAGTGTTTCCAACTAGTGCAGAATTTGAGGTAATACAGCAGAGAGTCAAAATAAGCACAATGGGAGTGGGGATTTTCTCTCTCTGTGTGTGTTTTAAACCAGTAGGCTGAAACAGATCAATTCACTGAACAGCAATTTATCAAAAGATTAGTTTACTAAAAAAAACCACAAAAAACAAAAAACAATTTGCTGAGCACCAGTTTGCCAAACTGTAATTTATGGACGAATAATTAGCTGATTGAATAATTCATCAAAAGACTTATTTGCTGAATTAGCAATACATTAAGAACTTCATTCTATTAACTATTATGGCAGAATGGCATATTTGCTCATTCTATTCATAAAAGTGCAAAAAAAAAGTGGTTATTTTATTTTTCAACAAAAATCCAGTCTTGTAAGCACCCTTCCCACCCACGTTTTTGCCCTACTGAGTATTATGTGTGGGTATGTGTATGTGAATGTGTGTCCAGGGGAAGGCAAATTAAGGATTTATCTGACTTATTCTGACTTCAAGTGTTTCCTTTCAGTTTATGCCTTTTCAGTAACTGTTTATTCTTTCACCATTCTCCTTGTCCCTGACAAAGATGGCTGTTAAGGTCATGGTTTTTGTGTTCTTGTGGCAATTGCATGGAGAAGGAAATGGCAACCCGCTTTAGTATTCTTGCTGGGATAATCCCATGGACAGAGGAGCCTGGCGGGACATGACTAAAGCAACTGAGCACGTGGCAATAGCAGAGGGAAGGGAGAGGACTCTGATCTGTGAGTGGATCCTTGTCCTTCTGTGGAGAGAGTGTTCCTTGTCTGTTTCTGCTCTCTCTGCTGGCTCCCATTGCTGAAGTTTCTGGAGAAGTCGTGGTCTGGTTTCTCTTGGGGTAGTCTTGTCTGTCAGCCGCTGTGGATGTTGCGTAGTTTGCCTGAGATCTGGCCATGAACTCCCCTCTGGTCTTGACCTGAGTCATGGTCCTGAGACATGACTTTCAGTAAGATGACCTGGAGAAGCTCACCAGCCAGCAATGTTACTCCTTTGTGCTCCACCCACAAGCCACATGGGAGCTACTAGCAACTTTTCATGCCACTTAGAGCTGAGAAAGTCTAGGAAGCCCCCCAGTACCATGTCATCCCATAACCTTTCCAATTTTACTCTAAAGCAGCTGCCTTGAGTTGCTAAGAGTGCCGTGCACATCGTTGGGCCTCTATACTGTACCCTGCAAGGGTCCTTAGGAGGCCCTGTGAAGTCTTGTAGCTTTCTTCTCAGCGTATATTTGCTATGATACCAGTGCAGAGATCAGTTAGCAAATATCTCAAGTCTTGCTTTTTCTTCTGTTCTTTGTCTTTCTTCATTATCTCATGGAGGCTGAAAGGAGCCAGATTTCTACTTCTTGCTGGCCTGTTAGAACTTCCCTTCCATCATGCCTTCTGCCTGAGAGGGCTTCCTCCCTCTCCTCCTTTTGTAGGGGCTATGACAGGCTGGTTCCCTGCATGACTGCTGAATTTACTGGGGAGAAAAGAGAAAAGAAATATATTTTCAGTTCATATTTTAAAAATTTCGTGTGTATGCCTTCTTCCCTGATCTTCTTCCTCTTCACCACAGTTGGATCTAGGGCTTCCTGCCTGCTGCGGGGACAAAACAGGAATTACAGTTAGACTCCCAGGGGATACATGCAGGGTGGGTGGCTGACGTGGGCTCAAGTCAGGAGAGAGGAACGTGTGGCCCAAGCCAGGCTGAGGAGGAACCCAAGCAAATGCATCAGCTGCAGACTTCATGCATCCATACCGCCAGTGTGATGGGAAGGAGTCCATTGCTGAGAAAATCACAGGTCCCCGCAAGGACATGCGTCCATATGCCATCTTGGGGAGGGGCGATTAGGGGCATCCTTTTTTTATTATTTATTTTTGGCTGTACTGAGTCTTCCTTGCTGAATGTGGGCTTTCTCTAGTTGCATCAAGCTAGAGGCTACTTGGGTGCTTGGGCTTCTCAGTGCAGTGGCTTCTCTTTTTGCAGAGTACCAGCTCTAGGCATGCGGGCTTCAGTAACTGTAATGCTTGGGCTTAGTTGCTCTGTGGCATGTGGGATCTTCCTGGGCCAGGGGTTGAACCCATGTCCCCTGCATTGGCAGGAGAATTAATAACCACTGGACCAATAGGGAAGCCCTGGGTCAGGCCATCTGAGAAGCAGAATTTCCCTATAAGCACTATTGATACTGAAAAGAAATTGTTGAGGCTGAAGAGGTTAAGATATTTCAGTGCACGTGAAGATTAGAGAAATAGAAAAGCTACATTTACTTTTCATATTTGAATTTTAGTTTGAGTAAATCTGTGGAACTACTTGAAAAGTTTATAGCAATTCACTTTTCACAGAAACTCAGTGTTCTGTGGGTATTCTTTTACAATATTATTTTTTTGGATATTTTTACTATTAAGTATTGTACAGGTCACAAATGTGAAGTGTTTGTTTCATTTTGTTTTTAATGATAGGGTTGGTTTCTTTGGTTCAAAGAATTTTCCACCATCTTCTGGCTTCCCAAATCCACTTAATTGACTTTGCTTTCTGGAGTAGGACAGAACGAGGCAGAGGTGCAGGTGTGTGCAGGCAACTGTGTCTGGGCATGTTTCCCCACATTTATGTGTGCCCTCTGCCTCCTGTATTCACACACACACACACACACACACACACCCTTTCTAATTCAATTCCTAATACACTTGATTTTGCTTTCATTGTCCCAGGGGTATGTTATTCTTCGCATAGCCAAGATAAAGGATAATGAAAGACCGACCACTTGTGTATCACACATTAAACATTGCTGAATTGTTGAAGTATCTGAAAGGGGAAAGAACTTGCTTTTGCTTTATGTTGTGTTGGAGGCAAATAGAGGAAGATCTTTTACTTCCACCCACAGTGTTTTTCAGCTCCTGTTCTCTGCTGCCCTCTCTCAAACAGCAGCCTCTGAAGAGAAGATGAAAACTTCAAGAAAGTTTTTTTTTTTTTTGAACCAAGCTGAGACCAGGAGTGACCAGAGTGGAAAATGATGCCACAATGGGCTGAGCTGATGTGTCTGGAATCAATAAGAGTGAATCCAGAGATTACGTCTTATCTACTACTACTACTAAGTCACTTCAGTCGTGTCCGACTCTGTGTGACCCCACAGACGGCAGCCCACCAGGCTCCCCCATCCCTGGGATTCTCCAGGCAAGAACACTGGAGTGGGTTGCCATTTCCTTCTCCAATGCAGGAAAGTGAAAAGTGAAAGTGAAGTCGCTCAGTCGTGTCCGACTCTTCGTGACCCCATGGACTGCAGCCTACCAGGCTCCTCTGTCCATGGGATTTTCCAGGCAAGAGTACTGGAGTGGGGTGCCATCGCCTTCTCCAATGTCTTATCTAGGAAACAGCAAAAAAAAATTTTTCCTAAACAAAACACAACACTGAATTACAATTTCACTAATTTTTATTGAAGAGTATTAAGTGGGAGGCCATGTTTTGGGCACTGCTTAGCAGAGCAGCAACAGTAGCAGAGCTTACAGAATTATTGGGCAACCACCAGGTAACCAGTGGACAAGGTGATTCAGGGCACTGGTCACCAACAGTCCTGGTTTGGGACGGAGGAGATTCCTAGGATGTAGGGCTTTCAGTTTTAAAATGGATGAAGCCCCAGGCAAACCAGGATGAGTTGGTCACCCTCCTTATCAAGGCAACTTTATATCTTCAGTGATTAACTTCTATGATTTTAACCTCAAACTTTTTCTGGATCATAATAACCCATGATGTTTACAGTAAATTATGAATCTGTAGATGTTTGCTTTTTACTAAGCAGAGGTGTATAGGAAAAAATTCTGGTCTTTGGAAAACTGATTCTGTTGCTTTACTAGCTGAGTGACTCTAAACTAGTCATGATTAATCTCCGAACTTCGTGATATAAAATGAAAATAACCATCATACAGGTTTGTAAGCAAAGTAATTCATGTGATGATGTTTTGCATATTTTAAAGTACTATGCAGATGTGTGATATGATTTACTTGGAGATGGATTCCTGTAGCAAAACAATAATAGAAAACAAAATTTCTATTTTTCTTAGTCTCTCATGATGAAGTTTTCACGTAAAATGTTTTATAATTTAGCAGGGCTAAAAATATTTGAAGCTATTAATACAACAGAGCACAAAGTATTATTTTACTGCCATCTTTGGGACATATTTTGAACTACAGTTTTGTGTAGTTCAAATAAATTGTTTTTCAAAACCAATGTAGTTATTATAACAGTGAGTATGGTCACTGGTGTAGAGCCTGAAGGCTTTTTAGCTCCTAGGCCAACTATAAGATATTGAGTCAACAATGATTAGCACCTGTCAAAGAGTTATGACTGACGCTGGTCTCCTGGAATGATTAGCTGGTAAAGCTGGAAGGGACATTAGAAGTCAGTTTTTGCAGATGGCTTTCTGTCTGCAGCCCCCAAACTCAGGAATTTAGCAACAGGAAGATTTTACCCCTGGGAAGTGCCCTGGAGGATGGGATAGCAGTCTCTGGCACAAAGAAAAGACATTGACATCCAGATTCTACATGTATATATCATCTATGTATCTATTTGTGAATGAATGAATGAGGGAATGAAACTTTTGGTGTTAGGGTCGATTCCTCACTGACCCTGGCTCTGTCTGAATTGAGTAAGGGTGGAAATCAGAAAATCAGCCTTGGAGTCTCTTATCCTGGGAGAATGTGTGCTGGCCTGAAGGGAACTTTGTAGGGGTGATGAGAATGGTTTTCTGTCTTCATCTAGTGGTGATCACATTTTGGTGTATATAAACATACAGAGTTATCAAGCAGTACACATAAGGTCTGTACAGATTTTACTTTATGTAAATCATGGCTCAATAAGATGCTGTTAAAAATCTCTTTTCCTATACCTTAATTTACCACCAATTAAAATTCCCTTTGGGTTTGTTAGTTCTTCTTGTATAACATTCTAGTGGGTTGGTGGGAGGGGTTAAGTCAGCCTGGAGTATGTTAGTTTTAGTATGTTAGGAAGCAGAAGTGGGTAGGAAATTTCTGAAGACAGCTTGTTTCCACTTTGTAACTTTACTCAGAAATCAAGGGGTGGCAACTGCTTCAGATATCACAAAAGGAACATCTCCACCTACTCCTTGCCTGTCCTGGATGGTACACGCTGGAGAAGAAACACAGCTGTGCTAATTTAGTCTCATATTACATTTATCGCCATAAATCTCAGGTGAAGTGTGAAAGTCACTCAGCTGAGTCCAACTCTTTGCAACCCCAGGGACTGTACAATCCATGGAATTCTCTAGGCCAGAATACTGGACTAGGTAGCCTTTCCCTTCTCCAGGGGATCTTCCCAGGGATCGACCCAGGTCTCCCGCATTGCAGGTGGATTCTTTACCAGATGAGCCACAACTATCTGAAAATCCTTGCAATCCTATTACATTTAGTGAGTAAATTTGCTTTCCTACTTCCTAAAATTATTCATCTGTTAACCCTCTCTTCCTCTTCAAACAAACCACACTCTCTCAGCTCAGACCTTGTTTAATATTTCATGGAGAAAAGAGAAAAGCAATGCCTCATCTTCCCATCAGCAAGTCGAGCAAACAGTCTGGATCCACATTCAATCTGTCTTTGCTCCTCTTTCAATGTGTCCAACGGTATCAGTGGAGGCTATAGGTAGAATTTTTTAAATGCTGATGCCCAGATCTCACTCTCAGAGATTCTTAATTAATTAATCCAGTATGGAACATTCTTTTTTTTTTTTTAATTCTCAAGAGATTCTAATATATGGATGGAATTTAGAACCAAGAGTTTAGAATGTTCAGGTTCCTGTCAGTTGGCAACTCCTCTGCTTACATAATGGCTCCCACTCCTCCTCCTCGTTTCAAAACCTTTTTATTTCACGTATCTTTCCTTTTCCCAGATGATCTATTTTTCTCTCTGCTAGAAAAATCCCATCAGTATATGTGTGCTAAGTTGCTTCAGTCGTGTCTGTCTCTTTGCGACCCTTTGGCTCCTCTGTCCATGGGATTCTCCAGGCAAGAATACTGGAGTGGGTTGCCATGCCCTCCTCCAGGGGATCTTGCTGACCCAGGGATCAAATCCTTGTCTCCAGCATCTCTTGCACTGGCGGGTGGGTTCTTTACCACTAGCACCACCCACAGGTGGTCCTGACATCTTCTATCTTAACCACAGTCTCAACTCCACTTTTCCCTCTATCTGCTCCCTTTATAGCAAAGCTCCTTCACGTAGTTGTTTCTGTTCGTGCTCTCCGTTCTAAGACCATCCATTTTCTAACTAACCTACTTTTGTTTCTGTCATTTGCTGTTGAAAGCTTCAGTATCCTACATGTTGGCATGTTCAATGACTTAACTTTCAATCTTGTCTTCTTTCGCTTTTCAGTCGTATTTAGCACAATTGATTTTTCTCAAACACCCTTTCTCTAGGGGATGGAGTTGTCAGTCTCACATTGGTCCAGGCATACCCACCACAATCCTCTTCCCTCGTCCTTGCTTGGGCTTCTTCTTAGACTTCTTTGCTAGTTCCTCCTCTCCTCTCCAAGCTCTAAACCCCAGGCCACCCTCCTGGCTCATCCCTGTCCCTGATCTCCAGACACACTGTTTCCCAGGGTAACCTCCTAAGTGTGTGCTTAGTCGCTCAGGCATGTCTGACTCTTTAGGACCCCATAAACCGTAGCCCACCAGACTCCTCTGTCCAAGGGATTCTCCAGGCAAGAATACTGGAGTGGGTAGCCATTCCCTTCTCCGGGGAATCTTCCCAACCCAGGGATTGAATCTGGGTCTCCTACATTGCAGGTAGATTCTTCACTTTCTGAGCCACCAGGGAAGCCTCTGAGTTTTTTGGCTGTACTGCACAGCATGTGGGATCTTAGTTCCCTGACCAGAGATCAAACTTGCACCCTCTGCATTGGAAGCAGGGAGTCTTAACTACTGGACCAGCAGAGAAGTCCAGGGTAACCTCATCCAGTCCCATGTGGGTGTCTCACACATGAGTATTTCTTGAATTCTCATTTCTTTCCTAAGAGCCAGGCTCATACTCAGTTGCCTCCTCAACATCTCAATTTGGATATCAAATAAACGTATCAATCCTTATTTTTCTACACCATCCCAATGTTGAAAAACCTAGTAACTGGCATCTGAAGTGTTAAAAATCATAATTTTTAGCAGCAGGCTCTTCCTTTCCCCTTCACTCCATTTCCAATTAATGAGCAAATTCAGATACTTTCTGAATATTGTCACTTCTCTCCATCTCGTATTGTTGCCAGCCTGATCCATGCCACCATAATCTCTTCCCTCAGCTATTTTAATACTCTCTGCTGCCATTCCTGCTTTACAGTCTATTCTTACACAGCAGCCAATGAATCTTTAAAATGTAAATCAGATCATATTTCTCCCAAACTCAACCATTCCCCTGTCCCCTCCCACGAGGGCTGCCCACAAACCTTGGAATCAAATTCACATGCCTTTAACACAACCTACGAAACCTCCTGTTTCCTCCCATTCTCACCATTTTCTCTTTCATTCACTCCACTACAGCCACTTGCATTTATATCTGTCCCTCAGAAGGCCAAACTTGTTTCTGCCTCAGGATCATCACTCTTGTTTGTCCTTTTGCCGGGCAAGTTCTTCCTAGAGATCTTTGTATGTCTGGCTTTTTTTCACCTTGTCCTGGAATCTGCCTCAAAGTCATCTCCGGGAGAAATCTTTCCTTGGTCACCCAGCAGAGGACAGAGGGAGAGGATTTCTTGATGTTGCTCACTGCCGTATTCCCTAAGACCTGGCACAAAGGAGGTTCTCAGGGAGTATTTGTTGGAGAAATGAATGTTTTGTGCTGCTTTAGCATGAAAGCCTCAGTGTATCAACTATAGGATATAATATACAAAGTAACTCTATCTGTAGAAACCAAATGACTGATTTAAAGGAAGTTTAATAAAAGGACTTACAAAGTATGGGCAAGGTGTAGGGAAACCACAAGATAGCGGTGTACTGGCAGTGAGAAGCTGTTACCAAAGCTATGGGGCGGGACCTAGAGAGGCTGCGTGGGGGGATAATCTAGGATGATGGCCATGGTTTCTCATGCAGCATGGTTACAGGGAGGGCTTCCCTGGTGGCTCAGGTGGTAAAGATTCTGCCTGTATTGCAGGAGACCTGGGTTCCATCCCTGGGTCGGGAAAATCCCCTGGAGAAGGAAATGGCAACCCACTCCAGTATTCTTGTCTGGAGAGTTCCATGGACAGAGGAGCCTGGCAGGCTACAGTCCATGGGGTGGCAAAGAGCTGGACACGACTGAGTGACTATCACTTCACTTCATGATTACAGGGAGAGAACGACTTGACTAAAAACCTAGGTTATCTATTAGCATTGGCAATTCCATTACAGATAAATCAGCTGACCTTCCGATTTATGTATTAATTCTTGTGAACTTAATGTGATCCTTAAAGTGTTAACTTGATTCTCCTGAGACTTTGCTGACAGATTTTGAAGTTGCAAGACAGAGAGCTAGAACCCCAGATTGAGGTAAATTCAGGAAAGAAATGACTGACACTTCAGCAGATTTTCTAAAGTTATGCATAGTGAGTATATATACATATAGTAAAATACACTATTTTTTGGTGAGTATTTCTGAATTTTGACAAGACATACACAGTCAGGTAACCACCACAGTCAAGATAGTCTCCTCATGCTCTGTCATAAATCAATTGCCTCCCTTTCCCTCCAGCCCCCAGTGACTACTGCTCTGTTTTTTATTCCCATACATTTGCCTTCTCTAGAATGTCATATAAGTAGAAGCATTGAGTATCCATTTGAATCTGGCTTCCTTCACTTAGCCTAATGCATTTGAGATTTATCCATATTGTTGCAAGTACCATTCATTGTTATTTTTAATTTTTTGAGATGTAATTGATATAAAACATTATATGAGTATTAAATGTACAATGGACATTTGAGTTGTTTCCAGATTTTGGCTATTATAGATCAGAGCCATTATGAGCTTTCACATAAAGTTTTTGAGTGAACATGTTTTCAGTTGAGTAAATGTTTCGGAGTGGGGTTAGAGAGAAGGTAAGTGTATGATTTATCAAAATGACAAAGTACCATACTATTCTCCAAAGTGCAGGTGCCATTTTGCATCCCCATCAGCAATGCGTCAGTTCAGTTCAGTTCAGTCGCTCAGTCGTGTCCGACTCTTTGCGACCCCATGAATTGCAGCTCGCCAGGCCTCCCTGTCCATCACCAATTCCCAGAGTTCACTCAAACTCATGTCCATCGAGTTGGTGATGCCATCCAGCCATCTCATCCTCTGTTGTCCCCTTCTCCTCCTGTCCCCAATCCCTCCCAGCATCAGAGTCTTTAAAATGAGTCAACTCTTTGCATGAGGTGGCCAAAGTACTGGAGTTTCAGCTTCAGCATCATTCCTTCCAAAAAAATCCCAGGACTAATCTCCTTTAGGATGGACTGGTTGGATCTCCTTGCAGTGCAAGGGACTCTCAAGAGTCTTCAACACCACAGTTCAAAAGCATCAATTCTTCGGCGCTCAGCTTTCTTCACAGTCCAACTCTCACATCCATACATGACTACTGGAAAAACCATAGCCTTGACTAGACAGAACTTTGTTGGCAAAGTAATGTCTCTGCTTTTGAATATGCTATCTAGGTTGGTCATAACTTTCCTTCCAAGGAGTAAGCGTCTTTTAATTTCATGGCTGCAGTCACCATCTGCAGTGATTTTGGAGCCCAAAAAATAAAGTCTGACACCATTTCCACTGTTTCCCCAGAGTTCCAAATGCCCCATATCCTTGTACACACTTTGTATTGATATGGTTGGTTTTTTTTTTCCCCCATGCCCTCTGCTAATAGGTGTATGTTAGTCACTCAGTTGTGTCTGACTCTTTGCGACTGCATAGACTATAGCCTGCCAGGCTCCTCTGTCCATGGAATTCTCCAGGCAAGAATACTGGAGTGGGTTTCCATGTCCTTCTCCAGGGAATCTTCCCAACCCAGGGATTGAACCCAGGTATCCTGCATTGCAGGCAGATACTTTATCAGCTGAGCCGCCAAAGAAGCCCTTTCTAATAGGTACATAGTGTGATTTCATTGTAGTTTTATTTTGCATTTTCTCAATGACTGATAATTCTTTTTGTATGTTATTAGCCATCTGTGTATCTTCTTGGATGAAATGTTTCATCAATCTTTTGCTTGTTTTTAAAGATTGGATTATTTTTACCGAAGTTCAAGAGTGTATATATATGTATGTATATATACATATTCTGGATATCAAACTTTCACCAGATGTGTATCTTACACTTTCTCCCAGTCTGTGGTTTGATTTTTATTTGTTAAACAAAATCTTAAAAGGAACAGAAATTTTAAATTTTGATTAACTCCAATATATCAATGTTTCTCCCATGGTTTGTGCTCTTTGTGTTCTATCTAAGAAATCTTTGCCTATTTCATTTTTATTCTTTGCTTCACTCACTGGGACCACTAGTACACTTGAAAAAAAAAAAAAGACCTTTATTGAGATCTAACTCACATACCATACAGTTTATCCATTTGAAGTGCAGAGTTCAATGGTTGTTAGTGTATTCTCAAAGTTGTGCAGTTATCTTCACCACAATCAATTTTAGAACATTTCCATCATTCTCAAAAGAAGCCCCATAGCCATCAGCAGTCACTCCTCATGTCCCCCCCAACCTGCTGCCTCTAGGAAACCAGCAATCGCTTCCCCGTCTGTATAGACTTACTTATTCTGGATATATCATATGAATGAAATCATATAATATGTGGTCTTTTGTGACTAGGTTCTTTCACTTAGTTTATGTTTTCACATTTATGTATGTTGTAGTATGTATCAGTATTTCATTTTGATTTACTGCCAAAGATATTTCATGACATGGATATACCACGTTTTATTTATCCATTCATCGGTGCCAGGCACTGTGCTAGAGGCTTGGAGTTCATCATGAATGATGCTGATACAAATGTTTGTTTGCAGATTTTTGTGTGGACGTTTGTTTCCTGTTGGGCATATACCTAGGAGTGAAATTTCTGGATCATATGGTAACATTACATCTAAACTTTTGAGCAACAGTTCTACTGTTTTCTAAAATAGCTGTACTATTTTAAATTCTCACCAGCAATGTACTAGTGTTCCAGTTTCTTACAACCTAACCAATTTGTTATTTTCTATCTTATAGCTTCAGTACAATTTTGGTAAGAGTAAATATTCTCACCTGTTTCTTCCTCTTAGAAGAAGAATTCTTCTTGGTAAAGAATGGTAAATTCAGTTATTTACCATTAAGCATGATGTTAATTGTAGTTTTGTGTGTGTGTGTGTGTGTGTGTGTGTTTTTGGAGATGCCCCCTATCCTTTTGAGACAATTTCTTTTAGTTCCCAGCTTGCTAAGAGGTTTTTTTTTTGTTTGTTTGTTTAATTAGGAATGTATGGTGAGTTTTATCAAATGTTTTTCCCCTTATCTATTGAGATTATCATGATTTTTCTTCTTTGATTTCCTGATGTTTCAGGATGGTTTTCTTCAAATATTGACTATTTTTTTCTTTTTTCTCTTCCTTCTCAATTGATTCTTGAAAACTGAACATGCATTCCTGAGACAATAGCCTTGGTCCACTTATACTATCTTTGATTTTGTAGTGCTTTCTTAAATAATTATTTCGAATTTTTATTTCAGCAATTGATTTGAATTTCATTAGCTCCTCTTTACTCCCTAATTTTTTCCTTTTTCAGAATATCCTATATTTGTTTGATGAGGATGTGATATTTTCTCAAATTTATTTGAGTATATGTAATTAGAACTATTTGTTTTCGCTGGTGTTATTGTTTCTAATTTGCTTATTTATTTGATGATAGTCTTTCTCTTTTAAGTTGTAAACCACTCTCAATGTCCAATGAGCCTTGCTTGTCTATTCCTGACTAACAATGAGTAGCCATTGTTACTGGCTGCTGAGTGGTGAAGTGAAGTGAAGTGACGTTGCTCAGTCGTGTCTGACTCTTTGCAATCCCGTGAACTGTAGCCTGCCAGGCTCCTCTGCCCATGGGATTTTCCAGGCAAAAATACTGGAATGGGTTGCCATTTCCTTCTTCAGGGGATCTCCCCAACCTAGCGGTTGAACTCAGGTCTCCTGCATTGCAGGCAGACTTCTTACCGGCTGACTAATGGCTTCATTCCAGCATGGTTTCTAACATTAGAATTTTGCAGCATAATCATTTTTGAACTATTCATTTCATTGCCCTTTACCACTGTGCCAATTTTTAGAACAGTTCATTGCCATAATAGTAATCTTTTTTATATTAATGAGGCAAAACTACTGTACGTTTAGGAAGAACCCAGTCTTCCAGTTTATTTACTAAGTCTCTTACCTTTCATTCCGCCTGCAATGTGGGAGACCTGGGTTCGATCCTTGGGTTGGGAAGATCCCCTGGAGAAGGGAAAGGCTACCCACTCCAGTATTCTGGCCTGGAGAATTCTATGGACTGTGTAGTCCATGGGGTCGCCAAGAGTCGGACACAACTGACTGACTTTCACTCACTCACTCAGCTTTTATTTGAAGGTGGCTCCTGCTCTATAACAATTCATACAAATTTCTCAGCTCAGTGGCAAACTCACTGTAGCAACAGCTAGCAAAAGTATTACTAAAATTTCATATAGATCAAAATTTAGAGAACTAGGCAATTGCACCAGTGTTCTAAAAACTTGTGTGTGCAGAAATCCCTTTTAAATCTGTGAGAAAATAAAATACAGAAGTAATTTCTAGGTTGGAGGAGGGCAAGTGGGGAAGCAACAAGTACAGAGGGCTGCTGGTGGAAGGGGCAAGCCCAGTTCAGGTGTCACGGTTGGGGTTCTGAACATTTACCACAAGGTGAATGCTGGTCCTACACTACCCCTAACTTGGGGTAAAAATGCCTCTCTCTACCCATAAGTAGAATAAATTCTTACAGAGATAAGAGATGAAATAGAACCCTCAGAGATAAACGATGTACTGTATTAGGAGATGGAGCTTAACAGAAGAGTAGAGAGGATTTTAAAAGATGGAATTAGATTGGAACAAATCCTTTATGAGAAAGCTTTTCTGAAAGATATTCAGTTCAGTTCAGTCAGTCAGGCATGTGTGACTCTTTGCAACTCCATGGCTTGCAGCATGCCAGGCTTCCCTGTCCATCACCAACTCCCAGAGCATGCTCAAACTCATATCCATCAAGTCGGTGATGTGATTCCATCATCCCATCCTCTGTTGTCTGGTTCTACCCCTGCCTGCAATCTTTCCCAGCATCAAGATCTTTTCAAATGACAGCTTTTCGTATCAGATGGCCCAAGTATTGGGGCTTCAGCTTCAGCATCAGTCCTTCCAATGAATATTCAGGATTGATTTCCTTTAGAATTGACTGGTTTGATCTCCTTGCAGTTCAAGGGAATCTCAAGAGTCTTCTCCAACATCACAGTTCAAAAGCATCAGTTCTTCAGCACTCAGCTTTCTTTATGGTCCAACTCTCACATCCATACATGACTACTGGAAAAACCATAGCTTTGATTAGATAGACTTTTGTCAGCAAAATAATGTCTCTGCTTTTTAATATGCTGTCTAGGTTGGTGATAGCTTTTCTTCCAAGGAGCAAGTATCTTTTAATTTCATGGCTGCAGTCACCATCTGCAGTGATTTTGGACCCAAGAAAATAAAGTCTGTCACTGTTTCCATTATTTTTCCATCTATTTGCCATGCAGTGATGGGACTGGATGCCATGATCTTAGTGTTTTGAATTTTGAGTTTTAAGTCAGCGTTTTCACTCTCCTCTTTCACTTTCATCAAGAGTCTCTTTAGTTCCTCTTTGTTTTCTGCCATAAGGGTGGTGTCATCTGCATATCTGGGGTTATTGATATTTCTCTTAGCAATCTTGATTCTAGCTTGTATTTCTTGCCAGTAGGTCCATACTGGCATTTCTCATGTTCTCTGCATATAAGTTAAATAAGCAGGGTGACAATATACAGCCTTGATGTACTCATTTCCCGATTTAGAACCAGTTGGTTTTTCCATGTCCTGTTCCAACTGTTGCTGCTTGACCTGTGTACAGATTTCTCAGGAGGCAGATAAAATGGTTTGGTAGTCCCGTCTCCTTAAGAATTTTCCACAGTTTGTTCTGATCCACACAATCAAAGGCTTTGGTGTAGTCAATAAAGCAGAAGTCGATGTTTTTCTGGAACTCTCTTGCTTTTTCGATGATCCAACAAACGTTGGCAATTTGATTTCTGTTTCCTCTGCCTTTTCTAAATGCATGTTGAACATCTGGAAATTCATGGTTCATGTAGTGTTGAAGCCTGACTTGGAGAATTTTGAGCATTACTTTACTAGCATGTGAGATGAGTGCAATTGTGTGGTAGTTTGAGCATTCTTTGGCATTGTCTTTCTTAGGGATTGGAATGAAAAATGAAAACTGACCTTTTCCTGTCCTGTGGCCTCTGCTGAGTTTTTAAAATTTGCTGGCGTATTGAGTGCAACACTTTCACAGCATCATCTTTTAGGATTTGAAATAGCTCCACTGGAATTCCGTCACCTCCACTAGGTTTGTTCACAGTGATGCTTCCTAAGGCCCCATTGGCTTCAAATTCCAGGATGTCTGGCTTTAGGCAAGTGATCACACCATCATGATTATCTGGGTCATGCAGATCTTTTTTGTACAGTTGTTCTGTGTATTCTTGCCGCCTTTTCTTAATATCATCTGCTTCTGTTAGGTCCATACTGTTTCTGTCCTTCATTGTGCCCATC
Organism: Oryx dammah; assembly: GCF_014754425.2. Lineage (NCBI taxonomy): Eukaryota > Metazoa > Chordata > Mammalia > Artiodactyla > Bovidae > Oryx > Oryx dammah. Next base: position 56,435,374 of record NW_024070204.1, on the reverse strand, counting down.
TCTGCATGAAATGTTCCCTTGGTATCTCTAATTTTCTTGAAGAGACCTCTAGTCTTTCCCATTCTATTGTTTTCCTCTATTTCTTTGCACTTATCACTGAGGAAGGCTTTCTTGTTATTCTTTGCAACTCTGCAGTCAGATGGGTATATCTTTCCTTTTCTCCTTTGCCTTTTCTGTCTTCCCTGTCATATGCAGTGGATATGTTTGTGAAAGCTTTTCCTTAGGCACATAATTTCACCTTACAGGTGAGGTGACCAAAACACGGTGAACTGGGATCATGTAGAATGAGACTGTGGTCATGCAGGAAGGAGCTAGAACAAAAACCGTATACTGTGAAGCCAAACCTCGGAGCTCTCTCCACCAAATTGTTTCCTGCACTGAGTGATATCATGGAGACTTTCACCCTGTGGAGTTTTGTAGAAATTTCTTTCATATAAAAGTTTCTCTTGCAGAATCAGAAAGTAACAGCTGAGTCCCAAGCACGGTAAGCTTGTAACATAATAATGCTATTTTTGACACCTATTAAAAATTTATTGTTTTGCATTATTTTTTCCTGACACGTATTGATGAAGACAGAGCTTAAAAAACTTAGAAAAACACATAGTTAAATAAATCTTTGGAGCAATCTCAGCCTCACTGTTGATGGGAAAATGGTAGGTGCCAATTAGAGAGTAAAATTCTCTGAGGAAAACCCATGGTGGAGAAATAATTGTTTTGTTAACTGAAAAGATATCCATTTGTTTGATATGCCAGATGACAAGACAGTAATATTAACAAGCCATTTATTCAAAAGAGTTATTCAAGGATGGCTATGTGCCAGGCACTCTTCTGGCACATCGTGTTCAACACCGGACAATAAACCCTGCCCTCATGAAGCTTGCATTTTACAAGGAAGATATGAGTAAAATAAGTAAATATTAGAAGCTGATAAACTCTCTGGAGGAGAATAAATCAAGGAAGGAAGCTGAAGAGTGCTGAGCTTCCTATTTTAAACAGGGAAATCATGTAAGACCCCAGCAAAAGGTGACTCTGGAAGACATGATACCTTGCCTGATAGCCTTTCCTGGGCCATCCACCTTCCTCCAATGGCTGCTGATGGTTCACAGAGAACTGTCCTCAGCTGATGACCTACCTTTCTCCCGTGGCTACTCTGCACAGCTCCCTCGTCAGGTGGCCCACATCAATGACTGAGGAATATGAGGGTACGAAGCTGGACTTCTTCCTTCAGAGGGCACCATTAGGCAATGCAGATCAAGCTTCAGACCGTCTGTCTCCCACACCCGACAGCCTAGATTTTACCTGAGGCAACATCTTTACTTCCTTCTTTCCTGCCCTGCTTCCTTCTCTCCCTCCTAGATTTTTCCCAAAGAGCTTTCAATCAAATGCTTTAGAAGTCCAGTGGTGTGGGGAGATGCTAAGATACTCCATCCATCTAAAAAAAGTTATATGCGCACAAATCCTTATTTTTGGATCCATTTCTTTGAAACCTACCTGAAGACTTTGGGTACTAGAAGCAGTCCTAGGAAACTGACTCTAAGGATGGGATTACTCCCCAGACAGATAGTAGTGATGTTCCTGCCCTGATGGTAGGTGGAACACTGTATTGGCGATGTTGTAGTAGTGCTGTTTCTAAGACCTTCACCTCATGAATTTGGACAGGATATAAGTAGGAGGGGTTGTGCTGACTCCCATGGTTTCCTTTGTTGTTCAGTTGCTAAGTCATGTCTGACTCTTTGTGACCCCATGGACGATAGCCTACCAAACTTCTTTGTTCCTGGGGTTTGCAGGCAAGAGTACTGGTGAGGGTTATCATTTCCTTCTCCAGGGGATCTTCTCAACCCAGGGACTGAACCCACGTCTCTTATGTCTCCTGCATTAGCAGGCAGATTCTTTGCCACTGAGCCACAAGCAGTTTCCCTGGCTTGGGAGAAATAGCAGTTAGGAGAGCTGTGGAAAAGGTATAAGAAGTCTGAAAAGAGATCAGGATTCCAGAGACACTGTGACTTCCCAGTGAGAATTACTACTTTTGTCTTCCCTACAACAAGTTAACTATCCTTAAAAGTCCCCAGCAGAGACTTTTTTGTGGGGCTGGTGAAGAGGAATCCCTAAAATGCCAACCATTAAGCAAACTGAGGTACATATGCCCTATTATAAGTTATGCCATATTGTTATGGACTTTTACCTAACAATGAGAACATAGACGATAGAACTCTATTACTCACAATATAATATTATTACTTAGCAGCTGTGAACAGGGGTATAGTCCAACTCTGTGTCCTCAGATGACCTTTTAGAATCTGGCTTCTCTACCTCTAATAGACTTTCCACATATATAGCACTCTGTGTTTTCATTTATATTTACTTTAATCATCGAGTGTTTGGGTACCCAAGGTTTAGCATAAAGCCATGTCCACAGATGGCTTTTTGAAACCAGGCTTCTCTATCCCTACAAGGCCTCACCACATCTCACAACAGCATAGTCTGATCCTGTTGATCTGACCATTCTTTCTAGAGAAGATCACATTTGCCCACTAAGTTGATGCCATCACGTTACCTGCACGTAGTGAGCAAAAGTGCTAAGTACTCTGAATGCCTTGGTAAGTAACACACATGAACTTCAAAGGGAGGGAGATAAGACTCACCAATATTAAGAGGCCTGCACATCAGTGACTTTTTAGGAGTCCTGTGGTCAGGGGATGCTGGGCTATCCCATCCTGCTGCTGCTAAGTCACTTCAGTCGTGTCCGACTCTGTGCGACCCCATAGATGGCAGCGCACCAGGCTACCCCATCCCTGGGATTCTCCAGGCAAGAACACTGGAGTGGGTTGCCATTTCCTTCTCCAATGCATCAAAGTGAAAAGGGAAAGTGAAGTCGCTCAGTCGTGTCCGACCCTCAGCGACCCCATGGACTGCAGCCTTCCAGACTCCTCTGTCCATGGGATTTTCCAGGCAAGAGTACTGGAGTGGGGTGCCATTGCTTTCTCCATCCTAGGTGACAACAAGTTTTTGTCCCTTCCATCTTCTACCACTGAGAAAGAAATGTCAGGCTTGGTTGGCCTCATTAGGCCTTGGAAGTGGTGTATTTCACATTTGGCGATTTCACACTTGACCCATTTATTGGATAATGTTAAGAGATCTAGCTTTAAGAGGGTTCCAGAGCAGGAAGGGGCTTTGCAGTGGGTTTAGGCTTAAGCCTAAGCAGCTTTGTCACTTAGGCCATAACTGGTAAAGGCTATCTGGGTAAAAAGGATGGTATTAAGACTCTGGCAAACTCCAATAAGAGAGGCAAGGCACAGGTGCTTAGGATCCTAGAGCAAGGGCATACGATTGGCAGCAGGAAATGGTACAGTATTCAGAAAGCAGCTCCTGGAAGAGATGGAGACTATAAATGGGTCCAACAGCATTGGTTTTGTGGTAGACAGAATAGCAGCTCCCCAAAGATGTTCGCTGGATGAAGCACAAGCTGGAATCAAGACTGCCAGGAGAAATATCAACAACCTCAGATATGCAGATGACATCACTCTTATGGCAGAAAGTGAAGAAGAACTAAAGAGTCTCTTGATGAAAGTGAAAGAGGAGAGTGAAAAAGTTGGCTTAAAGCTCAACATTCAGAAAACTAAGATCATGGCATCTGGTTCCATCACTTCATGGGGAATAGATGGGGAAACATCTGACTTTATTTCTGAGGCTCCAAAATCACTGTGGATGGTGACTGCAGCCATGAAATTTAAAAATGCTTATTCCTCAGAAGGAAAGTTATGAGCAATCTAGACAGCATATTAAAAAGCAGAGACATTATTTTGCCAACTAAGGTCCATCTAGTCAAGGCTATGGTTTTTGACTGTATGTCAAAAAGCTGTCAAACTGTATGTCAACTGTATGTCAAAACTGTATGACTACTACATACAGTAGTCATGTATGGATGTGAGAGTTGGGCTATAAAGGTGAGTGCCAAAGAGTTGATGCTTTTGAACTGTGGTGTTGGAGAAGACTCTTGAGCATCCCTTGGACTGCAAGGAGATCCAACCAGTCCATCCTAAAGGAGAACAGTCCTGAGTATTGGAAGGACTGATGTTGAAGCTGAAACTCCAATACTTTGGCCACCTGATGTGAAGAGCTGACTCATTTGAAAAGACCCTGATGCTGGGAAAGATTGAAGGCAGGAGGAGAAGGGGATGACAGAGGATGAGATGGTTGAATGGTATCACTGACTCAATGGGCATGAGTTTGGGTGCACTCCGGGAGTTGGTGATGGACAGGGAGGCCTGGCATGTTGAGGTCCGTGGACTGAGTGACTAAACTGAACTGAACTGAACTGAACTGAAAGATGTTCAAATCCAAATCTCTGGAAGCTATTAATATGTTACTTTATTTGGCAAAATGGGATTTGCAGATATGATTATGTTAAAGATCTTAAGATGGGAAAATTATGCTGGGTTATCTGGGTGAGCCAAATGTAAAGACAAGGCTTCCTATAAGAGGGAGCCAGAAGAATAAAAGTTGAGAGAGGATATGTGATGTTGGAAGTAGGAGTCATGGTCAGAGACAGAGAGTTGAAGATGTTACATTGTTGACTTGAACATGGAAAAGGAGCCATGAGCAAGGAATGCCTAAGGCCTGGAAAAACTGGAAAAAGAAAGGAAACAGTCTCCCTTACAACCTCCAGAAGGAATGCAGACCTGCTGACCTCTTGATTTTAGACTGTTTTAAGCCACTAACTTGTGGTCATTTATTATATCAATAGGAAGCTACTACAGGCTTTTCTCTTCAAGACTAGCTTATTTATTACCTCTGATGAATGTCCTGTTCGCAACAAAGATTGACACTGTACTCTTGATCCAATAGCTTTCCTTGGGAAGAACACCTGCCACTTGGTAACCTGACCAGGGCTAAGTGGATATCTGAATGTGGGTTTGCCATTACCAACTGAAAGGCCGCAGCCAGTACCTGTACTCATGGGCTCACGGAGTGTCTGATCTATCCATATGGAATCCAATATAACATTGTCTCAGACCAAAGGTCCCAAATGGCAAACCGAAGGGGAAAAAGTGGAAGCAGTTACAAACTATTTTCTTGGGCTTCAAAATCACTGCGGATGGTGACTGCAGCCATGCAATTAAAAGACATTTGCTTCTTGGAAGCAAATCTATGACAAACCTAGACAGCATGTTAAAAAGCAGAGACGTCACTTTGCTGACAAAGGTCCCTGTAGTCAAAGCTATGGTTTTTCCAGTAGTCATGTATGGATGTGAGAGTTGGGCCATAAAGAAGGCTAGTGCCGAAGATCTGATGCTTTTGAATTGTAGTGCTAGAGAGGACTCTTGAGAGTCCCTTTGACTGCAAGGAGATCCAACCAGTCAATCCTAAAGGAAATCAACCCTGAATATTCACTGGAAGGACTGATGTTGAAACTGAAGCTCCAATACTTTGGCCACCTGATGCAAAGAGCCAACTCATTGGAAAAGACCCTGATGCTGGGAAAGACTAGGGGCAGGAGGAGAAGGGGATGACAGAAAATGAGATGGTTAGATAGCATCACTGATTCTATGGACATGAGTTTGAGCAAGCTCTGGAAGATAGTGGAGGACAGAGGAGCCTGATATGCTACAGTTCACGGGGTCACAAAGAGTTTGATACAACTTAGCAACTGAACAACAACAACAAAAAGGCTCCACTTAATAGCAAAGGAGGTGCATCAGAGACATGATTAGGATCCACTCTTCCTACATACACTCCACCAAACAGAAGCTGCCATCCCAACAGTGTGGTGGCATGGCCTCTCAAGGGAGTGGAGACCTTGCAGCATTCGGTTTACTATACGCAGGTGCACTATATTTCTTAACTCAGTCATCACCTTTTGGTTCTGAGTCACGAATACAATGCCTGAACACACATGAATACAAATAGCTGTTGTTTAGTTGATAAGTTGTGTCCAACTGTTTGTGACTCCATGAACTGCAGCATGCAAAGCTTTCCTATCCTTTGTTATCTCCCAGAGTTTGTTCAAACTCATGTCCTTTAAGTTGGTGATGATATCCAATCATTTCATCCTCTGTTGCCCTTTTCTGCCCTCAATCTTTCCCAGTATCAGAGTCTTTCCAATGAGTCAGCTCTTTGCATCAGGTGGCCAAAGTATTGGAGCTTCAGTTTCAGCATTAGTCCTTCCAGTGAATATTCAGGGTTGATTTCCTTTAGGATTGACTGGTTTAATCTCCTTGCAGTCGAAGGGACTCTCAAGAGTCCTCTCCAGCACTACAGTTCAAAAGCATCAGTTCTTCAGCACTCAACCTTCTCTATGGTTCACCTCTCACATCTGTACATGACTACTGGAAAAAGGGAAAGATATACCAACTAAATGCATAGCTTTGACTATAGGGACCTTTGTCAGCAAAGTGATGGCACTGTTTTTCAATATGCTGTCTAGATCTGACATAGCTATTCTTCCAATAAGCAAATGTTTTCTAATTTCATGGCTGCAGTCACCACCCACAATGATTTTGGAACCGAAGAAAGGAAAATCTGTCACTGTTTCCACTTTCCCCATCTATTTGCCACGAGTGATGGGATCAGATGCCATGATCTTAGTTTTTTGAATGTTGAGTTTTAAACCAGCTTTTTTACTTTCCTCTTTCATCTTCATCAAGAGATTCTTCAGTTACTCTTCACTTTCTGCTCTTAGAGTGGTATTATTTGCATATCTAAGGTTGTTGATATTTCTCCTGGCAATCTTGATTCCAGCTTGTGATTCATTGAGCAGGGCATTTTGCATGATGTGCTCTACATAGAAATTAAATAAATAGGGTGACAATATGCAGCCTTGACCTACTCCTTTCCCAACTTTGAACCAGTCCATTGTTGCTTCTTGACCTGCATACAGGTTTTGCAGAATGCAAAAGGTAGGTAAGGTAGTCTGGTGTTCCATCTCTTTAAGAATTTTCCAGTTTGTTGTGATCCACACAGTTGAAGCCTTTTGCTTAGTCAATGAAGAAGAAATAGAGGTTTTTCTGGAATTCCCTTGCTTTCTCTATGATCTAGCTGATGTTAGCAATTTGATCTCTGGTTCCTGTGTCTTTTCTAAACCCAGCTTGTACATCTGGAGGTTCTCAGTTCATGTACTATTGAAGCCTAATGTGAGGGATTTTGAGCATACCCTTACCAGCATGTGAAATGAGTGAAATTGTACAGTAGTTTAAACATTCTTGGGCATTGCCCTTCTTTGGGATTGGAATGAAAACTGATCTTTTCCAGTTCTGTGGCCACTGCTGAGTTTTCCAAATTTGCGGACATAATTGAGTGCAGCACTTTAACAGCATCATCGTTTGGGATTTGAAATGGCTCGGCTGAAATTCCATCACCTCCACTAGCTTTGTTCCTGGTAATGCTTCCTAAGACCCACTTAACTTCACACTCCAGAATGTCTGTCTCTAGGTGAGTGACCACAACATTGTAGTTATCTGGGTCATTAAGAGTTTTCTTGTATAGTTTGTCTGTGTATTCTTACTACCTCTTCTTAATGTCTTCTGCTTCTGCTAGGTCCTTGCCATTTCTGTCCTTTATTGTGCCCATCCTTGTGTGAAATGTTCCCTTGATATCTCCAATTTCTCAAAGAGATCTCTAGTTTTTCCCATTCTATTGCATTCAGTTGGCATATCTTTCCCTTTCTCCTTTGCCTTTCACTTCTTTTCTTTTCTCATTTATTTGTAAAGCTTCATAGACAACGTTACCTTCTTTTTCCTTGGGATGATTTTGGTCACCACCTCCTGTACAATGTTATGAACCCTCATCAGTTCTTCAGGCACTCTGTCTACCAGATCTAATCCCCAGAATCCTTATCATCTCCACTGTATAATCATAAGGGATTTGATTTAGGCCACATCTGAATGGCCAAGTGATTTTGCCTACTTTATTCAATTTAAGCCTGAATTTTGCAATAAGGAACTGATGATCTGAGCCACAGCTCAAGGTCTTTTTTTGCTGACTGTATAGAGGTTCTCTATCTTTGGCTGCAAAGAACATAATCAATCTGATTTCAGTGTTGACCATCTGGTGATGTCCATGTGTAGAGTCGTCTCTTGTGTTGTTGGAGGAGGGTATTTGCTATGACCAGTGTGTTCTCTTAACAAAACTCTATTAGCCATTGCCCTACCTCATTTTTTACTCCAAGGTCAAACTTTCCTGTTACTCCAGGTATCTCTTTACTTCCTACATTTGCATTCCAAACCCCTATGATGAAAAGGACATTTTTTGTTTGTTTGTTTGTTTTTGGTGTTAGTTCTAGAAGGTTTTGTAGACCCTCATGGAACCATCCAACTTCAGCATCTTCAACATAAGTGAGTTGGGCATAGACTTGGATTACTGTGATGTCAAATGCTTTACCTTGTAAATGAACCAAGATCATTCTGTTGTTTTTGAGACTGCACCTATGCAATGTGTTTCTGACTCTTTTGTTGACTATGAGGGTTACTCCATTTCTTCTAAGGTATTCTTCCCCACAGTAGTAGATATAATGGTCATCTGAATTAAATTCACTCATTCTCATCCATTTTAGTTCACTGATTCCTAAGATGTCAATGTTCACTCTTGCCATCTCCTGCTTGACCATGTCCAATTTTACCTTGGTTCATGGACCCAATATTCCAGGTTTCTATGTAATATTGTTCTTTATAGCATTAGACTTTCACTACCAGACACTTCCCCAGCTGAATGTCATTTCTGCTTTGGCCAAATTGGGCTATGAAGTTTTGCTTCATCCACCATATTCACCAGACCTCTCACCAGCTGACTACCACTTCTTCAAGCATCTCAACACCTTTTTGCAGGGAAAACACTTCCACAACCAGCAGAAGGCAGAAAATGCTTTCCAAGAGTTCTTTGAATCCTACAGCAAGGATTTTTCTGCTTCAGGCATAAGCAAACTTATTTCTTGTTGGCAAAAATGTGTTGATTGTTATGGTTCCTATTTTAATTAATAAAGATGTGTTTGAGCCTAGTTTTAATAATTTAAGGTTCACAGTCCAAAATAGCAATTACCTTTTCACAATCTAATATTTGTGGGGTCTAGAATCTGTGTCTAGAGGTTCTGGGTCACAGGGAAAAGTCCCACAAAACTTTAAGCTACCACTGCTACCTGGTCACTTTATGTTCCTCATGCCAGGAAACTATTACGTGAATAAAGGAGTTACTATGCTGACCGAGATTATTGGTCCTAATCATCATGAGGAAAGAGGGCTACTATAACACAGTGAGGCACAGAGGAACATGTCTGACACTTAGATGACTAGGTCATCTCTTGGATGCTCATGGGTTTTTCAGGTTTACCTATAAATGGGCAAGTACAACAACCATAGTCTACTGAAGGGTCACCAGAGTCTCAGACCACTAGGAATGAGGGTCTGGTTCATTATACCAGGCACTTCGGAAGTGCCAGATTAGGATGAAGGAAATCTAGAATGGGTGGTTGATAAGAGAGGTCATCAGCAGATGCTACATAAAAATTGGGACCACCTGCATAAGTGGAGGCTATGCTTTGTGCGCTGTGTCTCTTTTTGTATGTGTGAGTTGTGACAACAGAATACAGAAGCTAAAACTGGATGGCGTAGATCAATGTGACAAGCAACTGGATCTGAGCAGTGCAGAGGATGAACTGTAGTAGATGCTGTGGTGCCTGCCTACATTTGTTTACTGCACCACAGCATCCATCACTCAGCTTCTGTGAATGCTGGATGCTAATGGCAGTATGCACTTTTAAACCTAGATTTATTTGTTCATTCAGCACTGCTGCTGCTAAGTCGCTTCAGTTGTGTCCAACTCTGTGCGACCCCATAGACAGCAGCCCACCAGGCTCCTCTGTCCCTGGGATTCTCCAGGCAAGAACACTGGAGTGGGTTGCCATTTCCTTCTCCAATGCATGAAAGTGAAAAGTGAAAGTGAGGTCGCTCTGTCGTGTCCGACTCTTAGCAACCCCATGGACTGCAGCCTACCAAGCTCCTCCGTCCATGGGATTCTCCAGGCAAGAATACTGGAGTGGGTGCCATTTCCTTCTCCGTCATTCAGCACTACAGTGGTTTTATTCTTTCATCTATTTATGAATAGCTGTAATGAAGGTCATTTCTTTTTTTGCTGTATAGTATTCAATTGTATCAATGTAATACAATTCATTTTTCTATTCTTTTGTTGATCGATTCTTTTGCTGAATTGTTTATGGGTTTTGGCTATTATAGACAATGCCACTATGGATATTCTTTTAACCATCTTTGACTACAGACACATATATTTCTCTTGAGTCCCTCCTAGGAGTGAAACTATTGGATCACAGAGTACACGTATGTTCCACAATAGCAGATAATGTTAAACAGTTTTCCAACATAGTTTGCATTTTGTTAGGAACTATTTCACAACTCTGTGGGCATGAAGATATTATCCTATATTCTAGAAGCTTTATTTTTTTTTTATATTAAAATTATTTATTTATTTATTTATTTTTATTTTACTTTACCATACTGTATTGGTTTTGCCATACATCAACATGAATCTGCCATGGGTGTACATGAGTTCCCAATCCTGAACCCCCTCCCACCTTCCTCCCCATACCATCTCTCTGGGTCATCCCAGTGCACCAGCCCCAAGCATCCTGTATCCTGCATCGAACCTAGACTGGCGATTCATTTCTTACATGATATTATACATGTTTCAATGCCATTCTCCCAAATCATCCCACCCTCTCCCTTTCACACAGAGTCCAAAATCTGTTCTATACATCTGTGTCTCTTCTGCTGTCACATACGCGGTTATTGTTACCATCTTTCTAAATTCCCTATTTATATGTGTTAGTATACTGTATTGGTGTTTTTCTTTCTGGCTTACTTCACTCTGTATAATCAGCTCCAGTTTCATCCACCTCATTAGAACTGATTCACATGTATTCTTTTTAATGGCTGAGGGCTGTGACCGGCGCACTAAGCGCAGCTGGCTGCAACCAGCGCACTAAGCGTGGTGGAGAGGAGCTACCCCACATCCGAGGTCAGGGGCAGAAGCTGGGAGGAACCCATGCCCGAAGGGTGGCAGCCAAGAGGAGTTACCCCACATCCGAGGTCAGGGGCAGCAGCCGAGAATGCCAGGCTGTGACGGCACAGGAATGGCCAAGAGGAGCTATCCCATGTCCGAGGCCAGGGGCAGTGGCCGGGAGGTGCAACCCCACATCCAAGGAGCAGTGGCTGTGTGGGCGCAGGAGGGCCTAGAGGAGCCATCCCACACTGAAGGTCAGGAACGGCAGCGGTGAGGAGATAACCCTCATCCAAGGTAAGGAGCAGCGGCTGCGCTTTGCTGGAGCAGCCGTGAAGAGATACCCTATGCCCAAGGTAAGAGAAACCCAAGTAAGATTGTAGGTGTTGCAAGAGGGCATCAGAGTGCAGACACACTGAAACCATAATCACAGAAAACTAGTCAATTTAATCACACTAGGACCAGAGCCTTGTCTAACTCAATGTAACTAAGCCATGCCCGTGGGGCAACCCAAGATGGGCAGGTCATGGTGGAGAGGTCTGACAGAATGTGGTCCACTGGAGAAGGGAATGGCAAACCACTTCAGTATTCTTCCCTTGAGAACCCCATGAACAGTATGAAAAGGCAAAGTGATAGGATACTGAAAGAGGAACTCCCCAGGTCAGTAGGTGCCCAATATGCTACTGGAGATCAGTGGAGAAATAACTCCAGAAAGAATGAAGGGATGGAGCCAAAGCAAAAACAATACCCAGCTGTGGATGTGACTGGTGATAGAAGCAAGGTCCAATGCTATAAAGAGCAATATTGCATAGGAACCTGGAATGTCAGGTCCGTGAATCAAGGCAAATTGGAAGTGGTCAAACAAGAGATGGCAAGAGTGAACATTGACATTCTAGGAATCAGCGAACTAAAGTGGACTGGAATGGATGAATTTAACTCAGATGACCATTATATCTACTACTGTGGGCAGGAATCCCTCAGAAGAAATGGAGTAGCCATCATGGTCAACAAAAGAGTCGAAATGCAGTAATTGGATGCAATCTCAAAAATGACAGAATGATCTCTGTTCATTTCCAAGGCAAACCATTCAATATCATGGTAATCCAAGTCTATGCCCCAACCAGTAACGCTGAAGAAGCTGAAGTTGAATGGTTCTGTGAAAACCTACCAGACCTTGTAGAACTAACACCCAAAACAGATGTCCTCTTCATTATAGGGGACAGGAATGCAAAAGTAGGAAGTCAAGAAACACCTGGAGTAACAGGCAAATTTGGCCTTGAAATGCGGAATGAAGCAGGGCAAAGACTAATAGAGTTTTGTCAAGAAAATGCACTGGTCATAGCAAACACCCTCTTCCAACAACACAAGTCAAGACTCTACACATGGACATCACCAGATGGTCAATACCGAAATCAGATTGATTATATTCTTTGCAGCCAAAGATGGAGAAGCTCTATACAGTCAGAAAAAACAAGACCAGGAGCTGACTGTGGCTCAGATCATGAACTCCTTATTACCAAATTCAGACTGAAATTGAAGAAAGTAGGGAAAACCACTAGACCATTCAGGTATGACCTAAATCAAATCCCTTAATATTATACAGTGGAAGTGAGAAATAGATTTAAGGGACTAGAGCTGATAGATAGAGTGCCTGATGAACTATGGAATGAGGTTCATGACGTTGTACAGGAGACAGGGATCAAGACCATCCCCATGGAAAAGAAGTGCAAAAAAGCAAAATGGCTGTCTGGGGAAGCCTTACAAATAGTTGTGAAAAGAAGAGAAGGGAAAAGCAAAGGAGAAAAGGAAAGATATAAGCATCTGAATGCAGAGTTCCAAAGAATAGCAAGAAGAAATAAGAAAGCCTTCTTCAGCAATCAAGGCAAAGAAATAGAGGAAAAGAACAGAATGGGAAAGACTAGAGATATCTTCAAGAAAATTAGAGATACCAAGGGAACATTTCATGCAAAGATGGGCTCGATAAAGGACAGAAATGGTATGGACCTAACAGAAGCAGAAGATATTAAGAAGAGGTGGCAAGTATACACAGAAGAACTGTACAAAAAAGATCTTCACGACCTGGGTAATCATGATGATGTGATCACTCATCTAGAGCCAGACATCCTGGAATGTGAAGTCAAGTGGGCCTTAGAAAGCATCACTACACACAAAGCTAGTGGAGGTGATGGAATTCCAGTTGAGCTCTTTCAAATCCTGAAAGATGATGCTGTGAAAGTGCTGCACTCAATATGCCAGCAAATTTGGAAAAATCAGCAGTGGCCACAGGACTGGAAACGGTCAGTTTTCCTTCCAATCCCAAAGAAAGGCAATGCCAAAGAATGCTCAAACTACTGCACAATTGCACTCATCTCACATGCTAGTATAGTAATGCTCAAAGAAGATCATGGCATCCGGTCCCATCACTTCATGGGAAACAGATGGGGAAACAGTGGAAACAGTGTCAGACTTTATTTTTTTGGGCTCCAAAATCACTGAAGATGGTGACTGCAGCCATGAAATTAAAAGACACTTGCTCCTTGGAAGAAAATTTATGACCAACCTAGATAGCATATTCAAAAGCAGAGACATTACTTTGCCGACTAAGGTCCATCTAGTCAAGTCTATGGTTTTTCCAGTAGTCATATATGGATGTGAGAGTTGGACTGTGAAGAAGGCTGAGCACCGAAGAATTGATGCTTTTGAACTGTGGTGTTGGAGAAGACTCTTGAGAGTCCCTTGGACTGCAAGGAGATCCAACCAGTTCATTCTGAAGGAGATCAGCCCTGGGATTTCTTTGGAAGGAATGATGCTAAAGCTGAAAGTCCAGTACTTTGGCCACCTCATGAGAAGAGTTGACTCATTGGAAAAGACTGTGATGTTGGGAGGGATTGGGGGCAGGAGGAGAAGGGGACAACAGAGGATGAGATGGCTGGATGGCATCAGTGACTTGATGGTTGTGAGTCTGAGTGAACTTTGGGAGTTGGTGATGGACAGGGAGGCCTGGCGTGCTGCGATTCATGGGGTTGCAAAGAGTCGGACACGACTGAGTGACTGAACTTAACTCAATACTCTACTGTGTATATATACCACAGCTTTCTTATCCATTCATCTGCTGATGGACATCTAGGTTGCTTCCATGTCCTGGCTATTATCAACAGTTCTGTGATAAACATTGGGGTACACGTGTCTCTTTCAGTTCTGGTTTCCTTGGTGTGTATGCCCAGCAGTGGGATTGCTGGGTCATAAGGCAGTTCTATTTCTAGTTTTTAAGGAATCTCCACACTGTTCTCCATAGTGACTGTACTAGTTTGCATTCCCACCAACAGTGTAAGAGGGTTCCCTTTTCTCCACACCCTCTCCAGCACTTATTGCTTGTAGACTTTTGGATCACAGCCATTCTGACTGGTGTGAAATGGTACCTCATTGTGGTCTTGATTTGCATTTCTCTGATAATGAGTGATGAACATCTTTTCATGTGTTTGTTAGCCATCTGTATGTCTTCTTTGGAGAAATGTCTGTTTAGTTCTTTGGCCCATTTTTTGATTGGGTCATTTATTTTTCTGGAAGTGAGCGGCAGGAGTTGCTTGTATATTTTTGAGATTAGTTGTTTGTCAGTTGCTTCATGTGCTATTATTTTCTCCCATTCCGAAGGCTGTCTTTTCACCTTGCTTATAGTTTCCTTTGTTGTGCAGAAGCTTTTAAGTTTAATTAGGTCCCATTTGTTTATTTTTGCTTTTATTTCCAGTATTCTGGGAGGTGGGTCATAGAGGATCCTGCTGTGATTTATGTCGGAGAGTGTTTTGCCTATGTTCTTCTCTAGGAGTTTTATAGTTTCTGGTCTTACGTTTAGATCTTTAATCCATTTTGAGTTTATTTTTTTGTATGGTGTTAGAAAGTGTTCTAGTTTCATTCTTTTACAAGGAGAAGGGGACGACAGAAGATGAGGTGGCTGGATGGCATCACTGACTCGATGGATGTGAGTCTGAGTGAACTTTGGGAGTTGGTGATGGACAGGGAGGCCTGGCGTGCTGTGATTCATGGGTCACAAAGAGTCGGACACGACTGAGCGACTGGACTGAACTGGACTGAACTGACCAGTTTTCCCAGCACCACTTGTTAAAGAGATTGTCTTTAATCCATTGTATATTCTTGCCTCCTTTGTCGAAGATAAGGTGTCCATAGGCGTGTGGATTTATCTCTGGGCTTTCTATTTTGTTCCAGTGATCTATATTTCTGTCTTTGTGCCAGTACCATACTGTCTTGATGACTGTGGCTTTGTAGTAGAGCCTGAAGTCAGGCAGGTTGATTCCTCCAGGTCCATTCTTCTTTGTCAAGATTGCTTTGGCTATTCAAGGTTTTTTGTATTTCCATACAAATTATGAAATTATTTGTTCTAGCTCTGTGAAAAATACCGCTGGTCGCTTGATAGGGATTGCATTGAATCTGTAGATTGCTTTGGGTAGTATACTCATTTTCACTATATTTATTCTTCCAATCCATGAACATGGTATATTTCTCCATCTATTAGTGTCCTCTTTGATTTCTTTCATTAGTGTTTTATAGTTTTTCTTATATAGGTCTTTAGTTTCCTTAGGTAGATATATTCCTAAGTATTTTATTCTTTTTGTTGCATTGGTGAATGGAATTGTTTCCTTAATTTCTTTTTCTACTTTCTCATTATTAGTGTATAGGAATGCAAGGGATTTCTGTGTGTTGATTTTTTATCCTGCAACTTTACTATATTCATTGGTTAGCTCTAGTAATTTTCTGGTGGCCTCTTTAGGGTTTTCTATGTAGAGGATCATGTCATCTGCAAACAGTGAGAGTTTTACCTCTTCTTTTCCAATTTGGATTCCTTTTATTTCTTTTTCTGCTCTGATTGCTGTGACCAGAACTTCCAGAACTATGTTGAATAGTAGTGGTGAAAGTGGGCACCCTTGTCTTGTTCCTGACTTTAGGGGAAATGCTTTCAATTTTTCACCGTTGAGGATAATGTTTGCTGTGGGTTTGTCATATATAGCTTTTATTATGTTGAGGTATGTTCCTTCCATTCCTGCTTTCTGGAGAGTTTTTATCATAAATGGATGTTGAATTTTGTCAAAGGCTTTCTCTGCATCTATTGAGATAATCATATGGCTTTTATTTTTCAATTTGTTAATGTGGTGAATTACATTGATTGATTTGGGGATATTGAAGAATCCTTGCATCCCTGGGATAAAGCCCACTTGACCATGATGTATGATCTTTTTAATGTGTTGTTGTATTTTGATTGCTAGAATTTTGTTGAGGATTTTTGTATCTATGTTCATCAGTGATATTGGCCTGTAGTTTTCTTTATTTGTGGCATCTTTGTCAGGTTTTGATATTAGGGTGATGGTGGCCTCACAGAATGAGTTTGGAAGCTTACCTTCCTCTGCAATTTTATGGAAGAGTTTGAGTTGGATAGGTGTTAGCTTGTCTCTAAATTTTTGGTAGAATTCAGCTGTGAAGCCGTCTGGACCTGGGCTTTTGTTTGCTGGAAGATTTCTGACTACAGTTTCAATTTCCGTGCTTCTGATGGGTCTAATAAGATTTTCTATTTCTTCCTGGTTCAGTTTTGGAAAGTTGCACTTTTCTAAGAATTTGTCCATTTCTTCCACGTTGTCCATTTTATTGGCATATAATTGCTGATAGTAGTCTCTTATGATCCTTTGTATTTCTGTGTTGTCTGTTGTGATCTCTCCATTTTCATTTCCAATTTTATTGAATTGATTTTTCTCCCTTTGTTTCTTGATCAGTCTGGCTAATGGTTTGTCAGTTTTATTTATCCTTTCAAAGAACCAGCTTTTGGCTTTGTTGATTTTTGCTATGGTCTCTTTTGTTTCTTTTGCATTTATTTCTGCCCTAATTTTTAAGATTTCTTTCCTTCTACTAACCCTAGGGTTCTCCATTTCTTCCTTTTCTAGTTGCTTTAGGTGTAGAGTTAGGTTGTTTATTTGATTTTTTTTCTTGTTTCTTGAGGTATGCCTATATTGCTATGAACTTTCCCCTTAACACTGCTTTTATAGTGTCCCACAGGTTTTGGGTTGTTGTGTTTTCATTTTCATTCATTTTTATGCATATTTTGATTTCTTTTTTGATTTCTTCGTTAGTCAGAAGCATGTTGTTCAGCCTCCATATGCTGGAATTTTTAATCGTTTTTCTCCTGTAATTGAGATCTAATCTTTCTGCATTATGGTCAGAAAAGATGCTTGGAATGATTTCAATTTTTTAAAAATTTATCAAGACTAGATTTACGGCCCAGGATGTGATCTATCCTGGACAAGGTTCCGTGTGCAGTTGAGAAAAAGATGAAATTCATTGTTTTGGGGTGAAATGTCCTATAGATATCAATTAGGTCTAACTGGTCTATTGTATCTTTTAAAGTTTGTGTTTCTTTGTTAATTTTCTGTTTAGTTGATCTATCCATAGGTGTGAGTGGGGTATGAAAGTCTTCCACTATTATGGTGTTATTGTTAATTTCTCCTTTCATACTTGTTAGCATTTGTCTTACATATTGTGGTGCTCCTATGTTTGGTGTATATATATATTTATAATTGTTATATCTTCTTCTTGGATTGATCCTTTGATCATTATGCAGTGGCCTTCTTTGTCTCTTTTCACAGCCTTTGTTTTTTTTTTTGGCGTCCCTGGGTGGCACAGCCTTTGTTTTAATGTCTATTTTATCTGATATGAGTATTGCTACTCCTGCTTTCTTTTGGTCTCTATTTGCATGGAATATCTTTTTCCAGCCCTTCATTTTCAGTCTGTATGTGTCCCTTGGTTTGAATTGGGTCTCTTGTAGACAGCATATATAGGGGTCTTGTTTTTGTATCCATTCAGCCAGTCTTTGTCTTTTGGTTGGGGCATTCAACCCATTTATGTTTAAGGTAATTATTGATAAGTATGATCCCGTTCCCATTTACTTTATTGTTTTGGGTTCGGGTTTATACACCCTTTTTGTGTTTCCTGTCTAGAGAATATCCTTTAGCATTTGTTGGAGAGCTGGTTTGGTGGTGCTGAATTCTCTCAGCTTTTGCTTGTCTATAAAGCTTTTGATTTCTCCTTCATATTTGAATGAGATCCTTGCTGGGTACAGTAATCTGGGCTGTAGGTTATTTTCTTTCATCACTTTAAGTATGTCTTGCCATTCCCTCCTGGCCTGAAGAGTTTCTGTTGAAAGATCTGCAGTTATCCTTATGGGAATCCTCTTGCATGTTATTTGTTGTTTTTCCCTTGCTGCTTTTAATATTTGTTCTTTGTGTTTGATCTTTGTTAATTTGATTAATATGTGTCTTGGGGTATTTCGTCTTGGGTTTATCCTGTTTGGAACTCTCTGGGTTTCTTGGACTTGGGTGATTATTTCCTTCCCCATTTTAGGGAAGTTTTCAACTATTATCCCCTCAAGTATTTTCTCATGGTCTTTCTTTTTGTCTTCTTCTGGGACTCCTATAATTCGAATGTTGGAACGTTTCATATTGTTCTGGAGGTCTCTGAGATTGTCCTCTTTTCTTTTAATTTGTTTTTCTTTTTTCCTCTCTGATTCATTTATTTCTACCATTGTATCTTCTATTTCACTAATCCTATCTTCTGCCTCTGTTATTCTACTATTTGTTGCCTCCAGAGTGTTTCTGATCTCATTTATTGCATTATTCATTATATATTGACTCTTTTTTATTTCTTCTAGGTCCTTGTTAAACCTTTCTTGCATCTTCTCAATCCTTGTCTCCAGGCTATTTATCTGTGATTCCATTTTATTTCAAGATTTTGGATCATTTTCACTATCATTATTTGGAATTCTTTCTCAGGTAGATTCCCTATCTCTTCCTCTTTTGTTTGGTTTGGTGGGCATTTCTCCTGTTCCTTTACCTGCTGGGTATTCCTCTGTCTCTTGATCTTGTTTATATTGCTGCGTTTGGGGTGGCCTTTCTGTATTCTGGCAGTTTGTGGAGTTCTCTTTATTATGGAGTTTTCTCACTGTGGGTGGGATTGTATCAGTGGCTTGTCAAGGTTTCTTGGTTAGGGAAGCTCGTGTCGGAGTTCTGGTGGGTGGAGCTGGATTTCTTCTCTCTGGAGTGCAATGAAGTGTCCAGTAATGAGTTATGAGATGTCAGTGGTTTTGGAGTAACTTTGAGCTGCCTGTATATTGAAGCTCAGGGCTGTGTTCCTGTGTTGCTGGAGAATTTGCGTGGTATGTCTTGCTCTGGAACTTGTTGGCCCTTGGGTGGTGCTTGGTTTCAGTGTAGGTATGGAGGTGTTTGATGAGCTCCTATCGATTAATGTTCCCTGGAGTCAGTAGTTCTCTGATGTTCTCAGGATTTGGACTTAAGCCTCCTGCTTCTGGTTTTCAGTTTTATTTTTAGAGTAGTCTCAAGAGTTCTCCTTCTATACCGCACCATTGATAAAACATCTAGGTTAGAGATG
Source organism: Oryx dammah (assembly GCF_014754425.2). Taxonomy (NCBI): domain Eukaryota; kingdom Metazoa; phylum Chordata; class Mammalia; order Artiodactyla; family Bovidae; genus Oryx; species Oryx dammah. Next base: position 56,415,931 of record NW_024070204.1, on the reverse strand, counting down.
AAAAGTTTCTCCACATTGAGGGACACCCAGAGAGGTTCACTGAGTTACATGGAGAAGAGAAGAGGGAGGGGGTAGTTAGAGGTGACTGGAATGAGATGAGGTGGAATCAAAAGAGGAGAGCAAGCTAGCCAGTAATCACTTCCTTTTGTGTGCTCCACAGTCTGGACCGCTCAGAGATGTTCATGGAGTTATACAGAGAAGAGGAGAGGGAGGAAGGAGACAGAGGTGGCCAGGAGGATAAAAGAGGGGAATGAAAAAGAGAGAGACAGATCCAGCCAGTAATCAGTTCCCTAAGTGTTCTCCACCGTCTGGAACACACAGAGATTCACAGAGTTGGGTAGAGAAGAGAAGGGGGGAGGGAGAAGACAGAGGCGACCTGGTGGAGAGAAAGGAGAGTCCAAAGGAGGAGAGAGCAGTCAAACCAGTAATCTCGCTCCCAAGTAAAAATGGGTACTGAAGATTGGGTTTTTGAAGGTACAAAATTTATAACAAATACCAAAAAGCAAAGATTAAAAATCTAGAGTAGAGGTTGGATTTTCAAAAATACAATATTAAAGAAAAGAAGAAGAAGAAAAAAAACAAAGTCACAAGAATTATTTAAAATATATATATATGAAGTTTGCTTTAAAAATAGGGTTTTTTTTTGGAAAAGTAATAGTAGGTTATAAAAATGAAAATTATAGGAGAAATAGAGGACTTTAAAAATGTTTAAAAAAAAGAAGAAAAAGAAAAGAAAATACAAAAAGAATGATCGTAAAAATAATAAAGATATATCTAAGACTTTCTCTGGTGTTGTTGTGGGCAGTGTGGGGTCAGTTCATTTTGGGATAGTTCCTTGTTTCGGCTTATATTTCTCAAGATCTATAGGCCCCTTCCTATGTGGTCAGTACTAACTACAGGGTTTTAACCTATTGCACCTGTCACTTCCAAGGTGGTTCCCTCTGTTTTAGCTTCTTCTGTTTGCTGGTCTCTTCAGTGTCTGATTTCTGCCCTGACACACGGTGGGTGCGGTGGTGGACACTTTTTTTTAAGCTCACTTGTTCAGTCGCGCTGTGGGGAAGGAGGGATGCTGCAAACAAATAACACTGGTGTGTGCTCGCAATGTCTCAGCCCTGCTGGGCCTGCCCCCGCTCACAGCGCACACAGCTCAGGCTCTAGGTTGCTCCGCCGGGAACCATCTGAGGCTGGCCCTGGGCTGCATGCACCTCCCAGGTCTAAGCCGCTCAGGCTCAGGCACTCAGGTAGTCCTCAGAGGCGCAGACTCAGTTGGGCCTGCGTTTTGTGCCCTTCCCAGGTCCGAGTAGCTCGGGTGTTTGGCGAGCACCGTCGCTGCGACTTATCGCCTCTCCCGTCCCTGCTGCTCAGTTTTCTGGGTGTACAACTCGCGCACCTTCTCAGGCAGATGATGACTGTCGTCTTAGTTAGCAAAGAAGCCTGTTTGCAGTTTGGTAGTTAGTGTCTCTCTGGGGCTGCTATTGCCCCCTTCCAGCCCTTCCAGCTCTGGCTGCCTGTCACTGGAGGGGGATGGTCTGCAGCCGGCTAATTCTGTTCCATCCTTTGTTCTGTGCACGGTCCTGGTGGTTTCTTATGTTAGAGTTTTCGCATGGTAGCTATCCCACGCGAAAAGCTAGGATAGCTAGTCCAAGTTAGTTCACTCTGGTTACGCTCGGGGCATTCCGGCCCGATTCTTAAAAAGCACTGCAGCCCGCGCCTCCCTGCCCAGCCCCCACTTGCTAGTGGCAGATGCAGGTGTCTGTGCTGCTTCTCCGCTGGGGGAGTTACTGTTGGGGTCGTAATCTGTGGGTTTTAATTATTTATTTATTTTTCCTCCCTGTTATGTTGCCCTCTGTGCTTCCAAAGCTTGCCACAGACTCGGCAGTGAGAGTGTTTCCTGGTGTTTGGAAACTTCTCTCTTTTTAAGACTCCCTTCCCAGGACGGAGCTCCCTCCCTACCTCTTTTGTCTCTTTTTTTCTCTTTTATATTTTTTCCTACCTGTTTTCGAAGACAATGAGCTGCTTTTCTGGGTGCCTGATGTCCTCTGCCAGCATTCAGAAGTTGTTTTGTGGAATTTACTCAGCGTTGAAATGTTCTTTTGATGAATTTGTGGGGGAGAAAGTGGTCTCCCCGTCCTATTCCTCTGCCATCTTAGGACCGCCCCCTGTTTTTTTTAAAATTAATTTATTTTTTAATTGAAGGATAATTGCTTTACAGGATTTTGTTGTTTTCTGACAAACATCAACATGAATCAGACATAAGTTTACATATGTCTCTTCCCTCTTGAACCTCCCTCCTATTTCCCTCTGCATCCCACCCCTCTAAGTTGTTACAGAGTCCTTTACTTTTACATCAATAATCAACTTGGAATGAGGTAATAGTGAAGTTTAACTTTTTTGCAAATGGAAATCAATTGACCATTTGGCTGAAAAGCACTATTTATTTCAAAGATTTCCCTTTGCTGTTCTGCAACACAGTATCATGCAATGTTTGTTTGGTTTGACTTTTCTCATAAAAGAGCTTTAATTCTAAGAAAATAATTGGACAGTTATTTGGTTGAAGCTTTTGTAATACTGATATATTATTTCCATTTCACTCTCAGGAAACTGAGGCTTACTGAAGATAACTAATTTAGTGAGCAAGTTCTTCTAGGCAAAGATTCCCATTATTAATGCCTTCAATGAGATAGAAATTAATTAATTAGTTAAGCAGATAACAGTGTGAGATAGGTAATCTCTGCTAAAGCCCTTCTGTCATTATCATGTAGTGTCCAACTCTGGATCCAAGACAGTTGTTTCAGCTCCCACCCTCATGCTTTCCTCACAGCTTAGTGGGAAGGGAGACATGTCCCTTATCTTAGGAATGTTACCTTTAAATTGGCTTCCCTGATAACTCAGTTGCTAAAGAATCCACCTGCAATGCAGGAGATTCCGGTTCAATTCCTGGGTCAGGAAGATCCACTGGAGAAGTGATAGGCTACCCACTCCAGTATTTTTGGGCTTCCCTTGTGGTTCAGCTGGTAAAGAATCCACCTGCAATGTGGGAGACCTGGGTTTGATCCCTGGGTTGAGAAGACACCCTGGAGAAGGGAAAGGCTATCCACTCCAGTATTCTGGCCTAGAGAACTGCACAATTTCATTCAGAAGCTATTGGCCAAAATTCAGTTGTACTGCCACACCCATAACCAAGGGAGCCTGGGAAATAAAGTATTTAAGTGGCCAGTGTCTTCCTGAAATTTGGGATCTCTAGAAAACAGGTTTTGGAACTGCTAGCCATAGGTGGGGGTACTTTGTTGCAGGCCATCTGATATTCAGACAAAAGTCTGTAACTCTAGGATATCCTGCACAATCCTTGACAACTAGCTGAACTCGGTAGTTTGCCTTTTGAAGAACTTCAGATGTGTATCATCACCTTTTATTAGAAAATAAAATTATTTAACTTACTTTCACTTAATTCCCCCACCCCCGCTTCTGTTCTTTTCTTCTTCTCTCTTTCCTGCCCACCCCACTTTGTCTGCCTATCTTTCTTTTCTCTTCAAAGGTTATGGTCCCCTGTTATTTCCTCTCCATGGCTTCACTGCCTACATTTTGATGACAGGAACATGTCAAGGGGGTGGGGTGAGGTGATGGGTAGGATCGCTGCAAGTGATGAATCACAAAGTCCCTCACTTTTTCATTCTTTTTTTTAAAGCTTTAATTATTAGTTTTTATTACACAAGTAATACATATTCATTGTAGAAAAATTAGAAAACACAGAAAAGCGAAAAGAAAAAATAATCACCCATAATCCCACTACCCATAAATAACTACTATTAACATTTTAGTGTATGTCCTTCTAGCTTTTTATGCATATATATCAATATATATACATACATAGATATATTTATATATATTTTCTTTTTTTTACAAATATTGTGTCATACTATACACACTGTTTTAGAATATGTTTTTAATTTAATATATATTGTGAACATTATTATTTATTCCCTGAAAAAGTTATACAGTTACTACATGCTCATTGTGAAAAAGTCAGAAATTACAGATATGCAAAAAAAAAATATATAGTTGCTCCAGATCTCACCTCCCAGAAATAAATGCTGTTAACATTTTAGCAAATATCTTTTCAGACTCTTTAATGTAAGTATATTTTTTAAATGGGATGGTGCTATAGATATTCTTCTCTGTTTTCATTTAACAGTATAATTCCATAAATATATGTATGGTGCTTAATTGGTGTACAGTATTCCACTGATAGGATATATCATATTTAATCAATCTTATTCTGTGGGTTTATTTACAATTTTTCCCATTCTTCCAAATAAGTATTCTTTCTTGCATTTTTTTTGAATAATAAATGACTACATCTTCGGTCATTGTTTTCTGAACTTTTTCAGGAGAATTTCCCTACAGTGGAATTACTTGGTATAGGTGAAAAATACATTGCCCAGTTATTTTCCAGAAAGGTGGAATCAGTTTACATACATGTTGCTCTATAAGAGGATGTTCACTTCCAGATTTCCTTGCTGTCCCTGGAAACATTCATTCTTTATATTCTTGCCTTTCGGATACATTAAAAAAGAGTATATCATAATAGCTTACATTTTTGATTAATATTCAAATATTTTCATATTATTAGTGCATTATTTTAATTTATGGTACATTGCCAGTTTGTATGCTTGGCTCAATTTTCTACTGGAAAGTTTGATTCTTTTTGAGTCATAAAATGTCATTTATTCATGCATTCATTATTCACTCATTCCATAAATATGTTTTCACTATTTGCTTTTGTGTTTAGCACTGTGCTGAAGATATAAGAATAAGCAAAATAGACATGGTCGCTGCCTTCTGGAACTTCAGTTTAGTGGGGACAGACAATTAAACAAGCAATAATGTAAAAAGTATAATAAGGAAAAGAAAATGGGAACACTTGGTTGGGGAGGGAGTTGTAGATCATGAAAACTTGCCAAAGGTAGTGGAATTTAAGCTCTTGATATTTATTAGACATCTGTACTCTTTGTTGCATATATTTAAAATTTTGCTTTCTCTTAATCTGATTTTTTTTTTACTTTATAGGAATTTTGCATTTTTAATTGGTCAAACCCATCCGTCTTTTCCTTTGGTGTTTCTTGCTTCATTATAATGCTTAGAAAAGCTCCCCTCCTACCACCCCACATACACTAAAATTACATCATATTCATCAATACTGCCAGTTTATGTGCTTTAACATTTAAATATTTACTTCACTTAGAATTTATTTTGATGACAGTTTTCAGGTATGGATCTAATATATCCCTCAACAAATGGCTAGCCATTTCTCCCAATATAATGTACTTAATAAACCAACCTTTTCTCATAGATTTGAAATGACATCTTCGTAATGTACTCAGTTCTTTTATGTTCTAGGGTTTATAACTTGGCTTATATTTAATATTAATGGTTTATTCTGGACCATTTCTCTTTCTTTCTGTAGTTACCTGAAAGTTGAGCATTCTGCATTTGGTGATGTTCTAGAACACAAAGAAATGGTAGACATTTCTAAGGTATGTGTGTACGTGGGTGAGAAGTTATTATGGATGGATATCCTTAATTCTTTCAATTTTGAGACTTCCAGAGGCTGAAATCCCACATGGGATCATTGTTAATCTGGCCAATTTGCTGGCTGTCTAAAATTAATTAGGTGCTTTTATGCTCTGTATAAAGCTTAGATTCCAGTAGGTGGCAGTATTGCCAAACAGTAAGTATCAAACTTGCAGGCGCACTGAGGAACAAAATGATCTGGCAGGATTTTAGAATTCCCCCAAGAGCTTTCATTAGAGGAGGCATCGGGGCTGTGCTACTTGAACAATCTTCCCTGTACACTTGAACAATGGCACAATCAGAAGTGTGCACTGACTCTGTTCCTAGACGCATACAAAAAACAGGAGTGGACTGATATTTAAAAGTGGTGCCTACTGTGGGCCTTTCTTTACACACCTCAACCAAAAGTGCCTTTGGGCCCAGCCAATGACTGATTCAAAGCCTGAAAATGTGGTTTTAAACGTGATTGTGGTGGGAATCAAGTGATTTTTATTTTCTTTGTATTTGGTGGTATTTTTTCAGATTTTCCACAAAGAACATGCATTATCTGTAATCTGAAAAAAAAAAAAAAAAAAACCAACACAGGGTATTAAAAATAGGGTGGTAAAATGGGTGGTTGTGTGCCAGAGAAACTTTATATCCTTTTTTGTTTCAAGCATATGTGCACATGAAACAAAATGAGTTCGATGGGCTCTCCTTATCCCTAGAGATCAGCTCAGTGTTATTGCTAATCTGAAAGCAAATTACCAGCAGGAAACAGACAGTTATCTCATGGAACTACACCTGAGAAAGTCCTTTGGTAGGTAACAGGGGAGTGGGGTCAGCTCCTAACAAGATGCACTGCATTCCTAATAGGGGATGGTGATTACCCATTGCAACTCTGAGCCAGGGTAGGTTATAGGGACTCTGAGCACTAAATTTAATTTTAGGACCTGCTATAGTGAAAGAAGATCTATAAATCTTGGAGTATGTCCACAGGAACTACAAACTTGATCCAAGGCTGGGAAACAGGCACTATGAATAAAAGATAAGGTGGCTGAATTTATTTATCTTAGATATGGAAAGCCTAGCTGGGGAGTTAGACAAATCCCCATCTCCATGAATAGCGACTATAGCCCTCCCCAGACATGGAGGTGAGACCTGAATTTATTAACAGTCTTCAGTTGTACAAAGGACAATTGCACGGAAGGTGTTACTTTCACACTGAGACTAAGGCGAGAGTGAGCACAAATTCACCAAGCAGAAGTGATTTAGGTCAGGCATTTAGAAGAAGGTGCTGAACACCAAGAGTGGGCTTATCTGTTAATAACTGTACATGGATTTGTAGGAACTAGATAGAAGCTAAGGGTTCAATATGGTAGAAGGTAGGAGAGGCAGAGATGGCAGCTGAGAGCATGCCAGAGTAGGCTCCTTCGTAATTTCTAAAACAATGGACCTGAAGTGAATTAAACTTCAGAAGCTGAAAATGAGCCACATTCAGGAAAGGGGGGAATCAAACCAGATGTGTGAAAATTGGGGTTTGCAGACCATGTAAATTTGGGAGTGGTTACCCGTTTTGCAAAGGAGCAGTCACCCTAGGAGTTGTCAATAGCATATAAACTGTTTTATAAGTATTTGATTTAGAAAATTGTGATTTTTCTTGTATAACTTTCAAGGGTATGTCTTGACATGAAGCTAGTCATACATATAACCATGTATCAGTTGCCAACTCATTGGAACACATCTCTGGACTCCAAGAATAAGGCCAATAGCCAGCTGGTGTGATCTAAATAGAGACATGCGTAGTCTTTTGAGATCTCTTCCAACTCTTCAATCCTTTCACTTTCAATCAAAAAAACTAGAAGACAATTCCAAGGATAATTTCCACATAGCAGATATTAGGTTGAACTATATGCAGTTGCCATTTTTAGGTCAAAAACAGTCAAATATCAGCAATTTCATATAATTCAACCTAATATGATAATTATTCCAGTAGTTTGTCTCTACCTCTCTCCCTCTTCACTGAAGCTACTAAGAACTTGGGTATATTTAGTTTTTTAGGTCAAAATGTTGGTGGATATATAAATGCCTGTGCACATAAATGCTGAGAAATTATAGGGTTGGTATTAAATTCGTGTCTTGGATAAACCGTGGATAGCTCATCCTTTTATTGTGCTGGATTCTGGGACTCTTGTCTGACCTTAGGAATTTTCAGACTATGGTAAACAAGAAAAGAAGTTCAAAGGCTTGATCTTTCAACCCATGGGAAATTCTGTCTGGGAAATGGGCCAAAGGAAGAACAAGGGAAAATATAACAAAATCTGTACCATGTTACAAGTTTAGTGGAGGAAGAGCACAACAAAGCTGTGAGCAGAAAAACAAAGCATGTGGCTTCCTTCTTTCTAGAATAGAGTATTGCTTATTGTGTCCTGCTTGTAAGTTTCTAAGCATAAGACAAGACACCAAGTACACGTTGGAAAAGTCTTATCTGCATAGTTATCTAAAATGAGACAAGCTTAGCTTAACTAAAAAGATTTTATTAACAATGTAAAATGTTAAGTATTTTTACGATCTGAGCTAAATCCAGCATGCCCTATAAGATTTAACACTATGCTGATATGCAGACATCATGCTTCAATTTCAATTAGAACAAAATGTGATAATATTCAATTTTACATTGGAGGGTAATTGTATATGTTACTACACCATTTCCTAACTGGATTACTTCATTCTCCAAGAAGCTGAAAAAGACACCATTGGATCGAAAGGAAATTAGTTGCCCATATGCACTGTATGAACGTATTAGGATTATCGTGTATTTACAAAATTTAAATACTTTTCATATATGGTTTTTGTTGCATTGTAAATTAAGACATTTTTCTGTTGAAGCTCTTAGTCTGACAGAATGGAAGACTAAACATAAATGAGTGCAGAGAAAGCAATAGGTTGAGGTGGTATATATTTGATTATAATATTATTTCTAATATTGGTTGGATTTTGAACAGTTTTGCAGTTTTAAATAGATTTCTATGTTTAAAGACTCTCATATGTGATCAGTTGTTTACATAGATCAGCAAGAGCTACAGATATACTATTATACATGAAATAATTTTTCTCTGTATAATACACTTAAAAATTCTTTAAATAATTTAAAAATCATAATTCTTGCATCTGTCATGGTGTGGTTTGGAGCAGACATGTGCAATGTCAGCTTTAAAAATCCTTTTAAAAACAGACTGCTTTTTGAATCTGTTTTTTTCTTTTTTTCCTTGACAGCAGCTGCTTTCAAATGTAAAATCATTTAAAAGGACAGCGAGATGTGGATAAAAGTAATAAGGAAGCTTAGAAAATATAGTCAAAAGCCAATGACTGTGGTTCAGCTGTCTGGAGGTCCTCAGGTTCAGTGATATTTTTAGGTCTTCCCAGTGGTGGCTTCCGGGAGGAATCGCCTAGCTTGAGACGAGACAGCACAGCCCGAAGAACCTTCTCTTCCGTCTTCTAACCAGGGGGTAGGGAGTTAGATTTAGAAGGCTGCTGTCATCTGTGATGGGATAGAATGTACAGGTTGAATGAGGTACAGACAAAACAACTGTTTTTTAAGGATTGGCCTTAAAAATCCACCGTCCTCCAAATCCAAGTTTCCCAACTTCAGCATTGTTGACTTTTTGGACCAGATCATCCTTTATTGTTAGGGGCTGTCCTGAGCATTGTAGGATATCCAGCAACATCTCTGGCCTCTGCTCACTAGATGCCAGTAGCACTTCCCTACCAATTGTGACAGCTGCAAATGTCCCCAGATACAGCCACATGTTCCTGGGGTGGGGGCGAAAGTGAAGCAAATAGCCACAGTTGAGAACCACTGCTTAGAGTTAAACTGCCTAGAGGCAGTTTTTCACTTGGGCAATGTATCCTTCTGAGAAAGAGCCTGTGCTTTGGAATAAAATTGGCTTCTTTTCTATAGTTTACTGCTTACTAGTCCTGTGACTTTGAACATGTCGCTTAAGCTCATTAAGCTTCATTTTCCCTATATGTAAAATACGGTTGAATAATACTTACCCTAGGTGAGAGCTAAATGAAATAATCTATTAAAACATTTAGCTTGGTTGATGACCTTGGTGCCTAGCATAGAGGAGAGACTTATTATTAATAATAATATAGCTATGATTAACTATTTTTCCTTTACATAGGACCTTGTTTTACCTCAATTCACTCATTTTATGCCTTAGGAAGAGGTTTCAGATATTTCTTGTTGAGTGTTTCCCTAGCACTTTTTATAGCCAGGCATCTGAATACAAAGGCTTTTGGAGAAGGTTGTCAGCTGTTAAATTCACCAGTTCTGGCCTGAAATTTTTAGTACAATGACAAGTAGAGAAATAAAGAAACAAACCTGTAAACCAAATCCAGTTTAATGAGTTGGGTTTTAGGGAAATAGTGTAATTCAACAGAGAGAGTGAGTATAAACAGCCTGTTGGAGTAGAACTGGCCAGTATGAGTCCCAGAGGCTGGAGAAGGACCACAAGGAAATAGCCTGTAAATTGTCAACTAGGGCAGTGCTAGGACATGGTTAGAATGGAATTAGGGGCAACAAAATGGCTGGTTGGCTCTGGGAAACATTTTTAAAAACTTATTTGGCTGTATTGAGTCTTCGCTGTTGCATGCCGGGCCTTCACTGCACCACACAGGATTTTTGCTGTGGCACGTGGACTGTCTAGCTGTGGTGTGTGGGCTTAGTTCCTCCATGGCAGTGGGATCCTAGTTCCCTGACCAGGGATTGAACCCACATCTTCTGCATTGCAAGGTGAATTCTTAACCACCGAGCCAACAGGGTAGGCCCTCTGGAACTTTTTTAAACCTAAGCTTTGTCAGGACCACTTGCACTGCTCTCCAAGAACAAAGCTAAGATGTTCCCCTCCTTCCCCCATGCTAATCCTGAAGATGCAGGACCCTGGGAAAGAGCCCAGAATTGAGAGTGAGATGAAGAGATGGGCATAGTGAAGAATGTGCCCCAGCTGAATAAAACTGGCTTGTAGATGACGGCTGGTTTTCTCGATTACTCAGCCTGGCGTGCTGCAGTCCATGGGGTCGCAAAGAGTTGAACACGACTGAGCGATTGAACAAAAACAAGACACTCAGGAAACTGTCAGGAACAAAAATGAGTCCTGGCTTCCTGGTCCTCTTATATGAATTGTCATCCAAGTGCCCTGGCTTTTCTCTCCCCAGCCCCCAAGGCTCCCATGTGTCATGCTTGTTTGTAAATTAGCATCACCCACCAAGCTGACAGTGTTCCTTGGAATGCTGCACTATGTTACACATTTAGATGGAACTAGAGTAGCAAGTTCCCCACTCCAGCACTCTTGCCTGGAAAATCCCATGGATGGAGGAGTCTGATAGGCTGCAGTCCATGGGGTCGCTGAGAGTTGGACATGACTCAGTGACTTCACTTTCACTTTTCACTTTCATGCATTGGAGAAGGAAATGGCAACCCACTCCAGTGTTCTTGCCTGGAGAATCCCAGGGACGGGGGAGCCTGGTGTGCTGCCGTCTATGGGGTCGCACAGAGTCGGACACGACTGAAGCAACTTAGCAGTAACTTAGCAGAGTAGCAAGTTGGAGGCAGGAAAGAAGACAGGCACCCCAGCTGGGCACATCAGATTAATCAGACACAGCCTTCTCCCCACAGTCTCCACAGATTACAGTCCTCTCTTAAAACCCACACTCTGCTAATGTGGAGAAAAACAGGACTTTCTTTGTCTTTTTTTCAGAGTGAAAAATAATTCACTATAATCTGGATGTCAACATTTTGAGACTAAAAATGGGACATCTCTTTTTTTTTTAACAGTTAAACTTGCCCCAAATAGTTTAAGACGCTGAAAGCAATGTCAAATCCTATATATAAGCCTAATTTCTCAGCAGAATCTCTCAGAGATGAATCATGATATATCTGGAGCAGAAAGAAATGATAACCATATTCTCTCATCATTTTTAGGGCTCTCACTTCTTTAGCCACCAAATGATCAGTGAACTTAACCTAATTGGATATGGCAAAGATACAGCAGACCCTGAAGGTTTTGGTATCTCTTTGAATGCTGACCACGCTTCCTGAAACTCAAGTTCAACTGAAAGTCAACACTTCCTTGGAATAGGTGCACCAAAACTATGAAGATACTGATAGGAAAGGAAAGTTTTATTTTTATTTCTTTGAGACTTTAGAGATCTATTTTCTGAATTCCCATTTATTTCCTGAATTTCCTATATGTTTGCCTTTCTCCAAACATTTAAGAGATTTGGGAGTGATCTCACTGGTATTTATATATTATAAAATTCAATTCTTGATATGCATCATTCCCACTACATGGGGAAATGTCTACACACATTGGTATGTTGTATTTACAAAGAAAGTGTGCATGTGTGTGCCATGGCATGTGTGTTCTGAGGTGGTGTATTTGTTTCCATTTCCTCTTTTTTATGTATTAAAAGCACACAGCTATTATACACAGGGATTATGAGATTTGTATCAAGACTGACCTTTGTATCTGTGCATTCATTACAGTGAATCAAAAAACCTCTGTGCTATTGAAATTCTCCTCATTCACCCTTCTTTTCATATATATACATATATATATATAAAACATTCACTTGTGAGTGCTATATATACACACGCACACACATACTTATATAGCATACACAAGTGAATAGGATGTGTTAGAATTGATGAGAAAGTGCTCAGATGTTAAGCAAAGGACCGGCTACCTAAAGGATGACTGCTGGTTTGGGGTATCTTTGTTGAGCATTTGTGACACCTTTGCATAGCCCAGAGCTTGTCTGATCATCGCCTAGGGCTGAGGTGACACTAAAGCTTAAAAAATTCTTGGCAGAAATTCAGAGCAGCTTTCTACACTGTAGGAAGCTGACACCTGCAAGTAAATGCTGAAATTCACCAAGCAGTAAGTCTGCCTGGAATGGTTTGAAATGAATTCAATGCCAAGGAAAGATGTCTTTCCACATTGACTGAAATCCTGACTTCGAAGTGAGGGCTGTCAACAGAATGTGAGCAAAATGAGTGTTTCCCCACTTATTCTAAACTTTCTGGGCTAATCCATCTGAACTTGGGAAATCTTTTATTTTTATTGCCAATGTTTGAGACTTTTATGGTGTCTTTTTTCCAAAGTGCATACTCTCAAAGAACTATAACCTAGGACAGTTTTAAATTTGAAAATAAAAAGTGAGAAAGGGAAGAGGAAGGAGGAAAGCATAGCAGAAAGTGAAAGAAAAGGAGAGTAGGGTATTCAGTCATCCATAAATTCAAAATCCAGTCATTTGATGTTTAATTTTTGGGTGCTATTAGAGCCAGCAACACTGAAGTCCCCTATAAGGTACAATAATACCATTTTAAATTGCTTTTGCCAATAAAAGATTTTTTACATAAATGATGTGTTAGAAACAGAGGGCATGAAAATGAGGTTTGCAAATAATAAACTGAGGTTTGAGTTTAAAGCTATGTTCTCTAAGTCAAGAGGAATGCTTATGATGAAACTGCAGTTGGAAACTTCTATTCTGGAAAAAAAAGATCTTCATCTAATTCCAGGGTTCCCAAACATGGGCAGCATCAGTTTCATCTGAGGGCTTGTTAAAGCACAGCTTGCCAGCCCCACCTCCAGAGTTTCTGAATCAGTAGGTCTGGGGTGGGGCCAGACAATCTGCGTTTCTTACAAGTTCCCAGACCTGCTGATACTTCTGGTCCTGAGACCACACTTTGAGAACCACTGAATTAATCAAAGGCCTATAAACTGCAAGGCTCTATGTCAGGTGCTGAGGGTAACACCAGATGGGTCCTAAGAGAAAGGTGACCCTTGGCCTCAGGGATCTTGGTTTGAGTAACTAGGAGGCTTCATTAGAAATGCTACTGGAGAGATACAAATAGAATGCTGTGAGAATTCTCAGAGGGAAATTACTCCCATCTGTAAAGAGAACAATTGTGGAAGATTCCAGGGGCCTTGGTGTTCATGCTAGGGCAAAAGGGATGGGGAGGGACGTTTGGTGAAGCAGGGGGCAGGCGTTCTGGATGAAGAGAGCAGCGTGAACAAAGATGCGGAGGTCAAGGGAGCCTGAACTGGGTCTAAGTAAACAGTCCAGTCCGGCTGGAATGAAAGGCATATGAAGAAGGGTTAGTGTAAAACAGAACTACTGAGAATCCCCTGAATAAGGCCATATACCTTCTCTCGCCTCCCTGACTTTACATATGCCATCTCCTTTTATCCAGAAAAGTCTTTTCTGATTGCTCTATGCTTCTACCTTCATGCCTGCATTCATTCTATAAACAATTGCTATAGCCCTTGGGCTTCGGTGGCTCAGAGGTTAAAGCGTCTGCCTGCAATGCGGGAGACCGAGGTTCTATCCCTGGGTCAGGAAGATCCCCTGGAGAAGGAAATGGCGACCCACTCCAGTATTCTTGCCTGGAGAATCCCATGGACGGAGGAGCCTGGAGAGCTACAATCCATGGGCTCGAAAAGAGTCGGACACGACTGAGCCACTTCACTTTCACTTTCACTTGGGCTTCCCTGATAGCTCAGTTGGTAAAGAACCCACCTGCAGTGTGGAAGACCTGGATTCGATCCCTGGGTTGGGAAGATCCCCTGGAGAAGGGAAAGGCTACCCACTCCAGTATTCTTGGGCTTCCCTTGTGGCTCAGCTGGTAAAGAATCTGCCTGCAATGCAGAAGACCTGGGTTCGGTCCCTGGGTTGGGAAGATACCCTGGAGAAGGGAAAAGCTACCCACTCCAGTATCCTGGTCTGGAGAATTCCATGGACTGTCCATGGGGTTGCAGAGTCGGACAGGACTGAGTGACTTTCACTTTCACTTTCATAGCCCTTGGAACGTTGTCTGTTTCCAACCCTGTGCGTCCACAATTCTATAAGCAACTCTTTATGAGACAATAAATTTACCCTTGCTGTTCAACTCTTCATCTCTCACTCACTCCTCAACCCTCCTTAACTAAGCTCTGTGCATGTCCCCAATTCCAAGAAAGCTGATTCTGGCCACCTCACCAGTGACTCCTTTGTTGCTAAATCCTATGGGTAATTTCAGTTCTTATTTAGCTGAATTGCTCCACACTATGAGCCATTTTTTCCTTGCAACGTTCTTATTCCAGTATGCTGAGCTTCATATCAATTTTTTGTAAACTCTTTTTTCCCCTCAAACCTTAAATTTTGGTATTTCAGAGCTCTTCTCTGTATACTCTCTGAGGGTGGTCTCAAGTATTTTCAGGGCTTCAATTACCTACATGCTGCTTGTGTTTACATCTGAATTTCCTGCCCTTCCAGCTCCCATGTCCACACCAACATAAGGCATGTACATTCACCACAGGCTCTGAGCACTGGTCTTGGAGTGTCCCCACAATCAGAACTCCATCTGTCCTGGGCTCTACCTCTGCTGGTACTGCTCTGTTCTGCCTTAGTGATGGGTACCATTATTCACTCTGCTTTCCAAATCTGAACTCAGTTTTCATCCTTGATTCTGCTTTGCTAACATATTTCAGCCAACTGGCCATATTCTCTTCTCCAAGCCCCTGGCTTTAGGTCAGATCGTAAGCATTTCTTACCTGGCTTATCATACTTGCCTACTAACCGAACCCCTCCAGTAACCAGGATAAAGCCCAAACATCTTAATATGAAATAGAGCGGTCTTAATAACATAGCCCCCCTACCTCTCTAGTCTCTCTCTGAAGCCTCTTTTCTAACCACTTTCCCAATTAATGAAGTGCTTGTAGTTCATCAAAATCCCCTGCTTGGTCATCTTCCCAGATGCCTTCACACATTTAGAGTTTTCTGCCTAGACTGTCTTCTTTCCATCTTTTTCTTTGGCTAATTCTGATCTATCATAAAAAATCTCAGCTTACACACTTTGCAAAAAGCAATTCTCAATTACTCCCATCTCTTCCACCCCAATTTGTAACTAAAATCTGACTAGGTGAGAATCCAGTTTGCCCTTGTAGCATCCTTTACTAACTATTATGGCACTGTTGCATTTAAACCCTTTTTTTTTTTTGGTCTTTCCAATAGTGTGTGTGTTTCCAGAATTCACGTGCCATACCCTGAGGGCTCTATCACAATCTCTGCAAGGGATGGCTATGTCATTTGAAAAAGCTTCCCACGTGACGCTCATTCCCATTCTGTCCTGTTGAGATGGAGAGCCTCTAGGGTAGTGGTGCCCAATCTTTTTGGCACCAGGGACCCGTTTCGTGGAAGACACTTTTTCCACAGCCTGGGGGTGGGATAGTTTCAGGAAGATTCAAGAGCATGACATCTATTGCGCACTTTGTTTCTATTATTATTACATCAGCTCCACCTCAAATCACCAGGCATTAGATCCCAGAGGTCAGGGGGCCCTGCTTTAGGGATAGAGAGGTCTCCACACCTGGCACATCACAGGTGACCATCACATGCTGGATGATGGTGGGGGCAAAGAATGCTGAGGTGAGAAATCATGTTTTCCTTTGACAGTGTGTAGACACTTAAAATTTGTGAGTAGAGGCTCAACATAATTAGAGTAATGTACTAAGAAACTGATGTATGATCAGTGATGAGTGGATTAGATTGAAGGAGAGAGAGAGGGGCATAGCATATGTCACACTGAATCCAGGGCAAAATGTTGTACAGATTGCAGAGAATCTGGGATAACTGGTAAAACTGCCCAGAGTGATATTCAGACACCAGTTTGAAGCACAGAAAGTCTTTAAATGAGGCGCTGGGGAAGGGCCAACAAGGTCATCTCTAGGCTAGCAGGTGGCATAACAGCTCAGTGTCCTTCAGCCCCATGCCAGAGAACTCAACCGTGGCTAGGTTGGTTCCAGTTATGCATATTCACGCCGGAGTGGAGCAGGGCTGTAGAGAATCGGGGAACTGTTCCTAGACCTGGTTTAGTCTGGAGCAGGACTGTCCACAGGTGGTGCAGTGGTAAAGAAACTGCCTGGCAATGTAGAAGACACAAGAGATGCCAGTTTGATCCCTGGGTTGGGAGGATCCCTTGGATAGAAAATGGTGACCTGCTATAGTATTTGCCTGGAAAATTCCACGGATAGGACAGTCTGGCAGGCTACAGCCCACGGGGTCACAAAGAGTTGGACATGATTGAGGGACTGAGTGCACGCACGCATGTGCGTGCGAGCGTGCACACACACACACGACTGTCTGCTGGAGAGGACCCATTGAACAGCTGCAAGTCCTGACTGATCCACTCGGGACGGACTCTAACGCATGGCGCCACCAACAGAATTTTAGGCAAAAGTGAACATGCTGACAACACTGCACAGGATTTGTGAAGTCAGAATTTTGGAAAAAAGGTGAAACTGTCTTTCTGGCTGAATTTACTTCTGTGATGTTTTGTTTGATTACAGCCCGCACTTAGAAGATGCTTGTCCTTCACTTTCCCATCTCCTTTTAGCCTTTGTCAGTAACCTTGCGGGCTCTCCACAGGTGGTTCCATTTGTAATCCATTTGACACAGCAAGACTCTCATAATTAATGAAGCTCCCTGCAGAACTGCCAGTGACCCAGAATGTAGGACAGGAGAGGCGCTGAAGCAGAGGAAAGGACAGCGGGTTGAGAGCCAGGAGACGGGGAGGCTGCAAGGAGCTGGGGCAGAGCAAGGCAGGCTCCCTCTTCTGCGCACCTTTGTCTCCAGTCTTAAACAAAATATGGGAAGGTAAAGGTCCCATCTCAAATGAAGGCATAATCATTAACCATTACAATTCCTGCTCTTGGCCACTTTTGCTTGTCACTGAAAGTCAATTTACAGCATATGGTTGCTAAATCAAGTTTTGATTGTGGTGGGAAGGGGAGATGATAGGATTAAATCTTGAAATGTTAAAATCAACAGGAAGAGTTTCTGAGTTGAGGGACAGGATAGAGTCTGGAAGGGCTTCCCTGGTAGCTCAAATGGTAAAGAATCTGCCTGCAAGGCAGGAGACCTGGGTTCGACTCCTTGGTCAGGAAAATCCCCTGGAGAAGGGAATGGCTACCTACTCCAGTATTCTGCCTAGAGAATCCCATGGACAGAGCAGCCTGGCGGGTTATGGTCCATGGGGTCGCAAAGAGTTGGACACACCTGAGCAGCTAACACACACACACACACAGACACACACACAGACACAGACACACACAGACACACACACACAGACACATACACAGACACACACACACAGACACACACACACACACACATGGAGTTTGGAGAGCAGAGCAATGAATGCATTTCCAGGGTGGGTCCCCACATACTTGCCTGGCGGGATTTCTACATGGTCAGGATTTGAGTAGGGAAATGGGGCAGTATCTTATTCCTTTTTCTCTCTGCTTCAAACACACATGTAAATGGAATAAAAAGAGAAAAGAAAGACACAGACAGAAGGAAAACAGATGGCTTTCTATAATGCTTTTCATCCAGTTAGAATTATGTTTTGAAAATAAGGTCCTACAGAAAAGAACTGGAATACATTTTTCCACATGTCATCCCACACCATTTCCTGCTTAGATGAGACCTGGATAATAAAAAGATTGTCTGAACAGAGTTCCAGGAAGATAATGGGACAGCCCCTGTGCTCTACCTTGGTGTATGCAGTCAGAGAGAGGAATCTGGCTGATTTGCTCATTAAAATGGTGCCCTATGCCTCTGCTAAAACATGTTCCCAGTGACCCCCGATACCTTCTCTCCTTCCTTTAGGTCTTCTCAGACCCCTGGTGGAGACTCACATCCCTGCTTCTCTACTGCTCACTCCCAGTGTGGTCAGTCAAGTCCCACTCTTTGCAACACCATGGACTGTAGCCCACCAGGTTCCTCTGTCCTTGGGATTCCCCCGCAAGAATACTGGAGTGGGTAGCTATTCCCTTCTCCAGGGGATCTTCCTGACCCAGCGATTGAACATGGGTCTCCTGCATTGCAGGCACAGTCTTTACCATCTGAGCCACTGATCTCTGTTCTGGGTGTGTTTAATGAGCCCTCCATCATACTGTGAGGACTGATTAAACATGTCCAGAATAGACATGCATCTTCATGTGCTAAGGGTTCCCTTTTCTCCCCCAAATGAAGAAACCTTAATTTCCCATGAGACTTCACCTGAATTTTAAAAATTATTTTAGTACATGTATGACTGAATCCCTTCACTGTTCACCTGAAACTACAACACTGTTAGTTGGCTATACTCCAAATCAAAATTAAAAGTTGGAAAAAAATTATTTTAAAATCATACAGCATTACTCCCTCCTGAAGAAGACCTTCTATCTCCTAGCTTTTTCCTTTTCATGTCCCAAATGGATTTAGGATTCAAGTCCTGGGTGTCCCTTGTTTGGAATTTTTTTCCTTTTCACTGATAGTATCAATCATTCACTACTATTATTATATTTTAAAAATTCTAGTTATTTTTTCTGCTTATAAAAGTAATAAAGTTATACAAAAGATTTCTATTATACTTTTATGATTATAAAAATGTCCTAAATAAAGAAAATATCTGTTCTTCCAATAATGCCTAATGCAAAAACTTTTGGATGAACTTTTATTAATTGTAGGGGGAGTGTTTCAGATATAGGCTACATGGAATCATGAAATTCAGCCTGGGGGGGCCCTTGGGTTGTCATCCTTCTAAGCAAGTACAAGAGGAGGCCCATGTGCTGTTGGTGGGGGTACTTGCTCTACATATTAAGAAGATGAGGATATTAAGAAGCTCAGAGGTGAGCCCCAAATCCAGTCTCTGGGATCAATATTCTGGAGAGCAGGTTCAAGGTCAACTTTTCATGGGCCCAAGTTCAACTTTTCATGGACGTTACACACAGTGGCTTCAGAGTGAACAGAAGCAGGGATTATTCTATTTGATGATGATTTGGAGTTTTCTTGAGCTAGGTTGGTGGGCCAGCTGGTAAATAAAAATAATAATAATAATAATATACTGCACTTGTTGAGCACTTCCTCTCTGTAAGTTAGTAGCAGGCACGCGATATGCGTTTTTTCATTGAATCTTCACAACAACTCTCTGAAGTAGGTCACCTGATCTCTTTTTCAGGGATGAGGAAACGTACATGTTCAGAAGGGAGACAACTTCTTCCAGGAAAATGGCAGAGCCAGCATGGTAACCCAAGGCTAGCTGTAACCATGCTGACCTCTAGCAGCAAACTTGCATGCCGTGTCCACAGGGGCCTCATCACCACCATGAGCTGGAGTAAAACACTGCTTCCTGAAAACCCTACAAGGCCTCTCAAACGTAACCCACAGCCCAAGGCAGTAAGCCTGGGTCAACGGGCCCTGCGGGGGTCCTTGCATCTCCTGCCTCTTATTTTCCAACACCCGCCCCCCCCTCCCCTGCAGCTCGGGTCACACCACATTTTTCTGTGTTCTCACCTCCACCTCTCCACCTTCTGCCACGCAGCTCCCTGAGCCAAGCTGCGCTCCAGCTCTGCGGCCAAATCCTCTCCCTCCTCACTCAGAGGCAACCTGCCCTCCCTCCTGCTGAGGCTGTGCTCAGCAAAAACAGGAGGGGGATCTTTCCTTCTCCTACAAACCCTTTCCCCACCCTGGGTGTACCACTCTCTGAAGCGGATGCTTCACTTAAGACTGCTCTTGGCCACATGTGCTTAGTGAAAGTGGTTAAGACTAGCCCTTTGTACCTATCTTCAGACTCGGGGACTGCAAAGTTGGGTGCAGGTTGAACAAACATTTACTATTTATGCCGGTGGTTACTCTACTGTATTCCAAGCATTTCTCTAGGTACTAAAGACAAAACAGTTAATGGAAGCATACAGAGACCCTTCCCTCACGAACTTACATCCCAGTGACTATCCCCTTTTCCTCTCTGTGTTAGAGTGTATACTCCCATAGGATAGTTCTGGAGACACGCTGCCTGGGATCACATATCTCAGACTTCCTACTTATAGTCTGTTTGGCCTTGGCCAAGTTAGCTAGCCTGTGTCTCAATTTCCTGTAAATTGGGAAACGTGAATAGCATTTCCCTCAAAGGTGTTATTAGAATTAAAGAAGTTAATACAGTTAATACATCTAAGGTCTTTAGACTAGTCCCTGTGACACTGTAATTTATATATATTTGATCTTTGACCTATTCCTGGCACAGAGCTACTAAAACTCTTGGAATGTCCTTAGAGAGCCATAAAGATGTCTTTTATTAGGTTAATAATGTGATTTGGGGAAAACACCTGAGGATGGTGTTTTCCTGAGCCAGGAAAACACCTGGCTGCTAGGAGAACCAACTCTGTGATTGGAGGACTACTACTACTACTGCTAGGTCGCTTCAGTCGTGTCCGACTCTGTGCGACCCCAGAGACGGCAGCCCACCAGGCTCCCCCATCCCTGGGATTCTCCAGGCAAGAACACTGGAGTGGGTTGCCATTTTCTTCAATGCATGAAAGTGAAAAGTGAAAGTGAAGTCGCTCAGTCGTCTCCAACTCAGCGACCCCATGGACTGTAGCCCACCAGGCTCCTCCATACATGAGATTCTCCAGGCAAGAACACTGGAGTGGGTTGCCATTTCCTTCTCCAATGCATGAAAGTGAAAAGTGAAGTTGCTCAGTCGCTCAGTCGTCTCCGACTCTTAGCGACCCCATGGACTGTAGCCCACCAGGCTCCTCCGTCCATGGGATTTTCCAGGCAAGAGGACTGGAGTGGGGTGCCATTGCCTTCTCCTTCAATCCCATCTCTGACTTTTAGGGAGGGGGAGGGGTTGGAGGTTGAACCAATTGCCAATGGCCAATGATTTAATCAATCATTGGAAGTTTAGGAAGTTGCCAGAAAAACCAAAAAGGAAAGGGTTTGGAGAGCTTCTGAGACTGGGAAGATGGCCCTCCTGAAGGGGGCATGGAATTTCTGCACCCTTTCCCCACATCTTGCCCACACTTCTGCCATCTGGCTGCTCCTGAGTTAATATCTTGTAATAAGTCAGTAAACTGGTAGGTAAAATATCTCTCTGGGTTCTGTGAGCTGCTCAATTAGTGAACTAATTAAACCTATGGTGGGTCCAATGATGGACCCTCCAATCTAGCTAGAAGTATAGAAGCTCAGATGACAACTTGGGCTTGGGCCTGGGGTCTAAAGCTGGGGGCAGGGGGAGACAGTTTTTTAGGACTACTGAACCCTTCACCTGTGGCATCTGATGCCATCTCCAGTAAGTGTCAGAAATCAGCTGAGCTGCAGGACACCCAAGTAGTGTCTGATAATTGCTTGCTGATGTGGAAAACACCCCCACACATTGGAACTGGATACAAAATCACAGTGGCAAGATATGTTAATTACTACTGTTAGTTCGTTTAGATAACATGTGGATGGCAGAGCATTTCCTTTGGAGGTGTTCTTAAGTCTCTTCCACTATAAACTTTAAAGAAATTTTTTTTATTTTGACTGGGTCTTTGTGGTTGCTGCAGTGGCAAGTGGGGGCTACTTTTCCTTGTGGTACACAGGCTTTTCTCAGTGTCACGGCATCTTCTGTTGCCGAGCAAAGGCTCTAGGGCACGTGGGCTCAGCAGTTGCCACTCTTGGGTTCTAGAATATAGGCTCTGCAGTTGTGACGCACAGGCTTAGTTGCTCTGCAGCAAGTGGGATCCTCCCTGACCAGGGATGGAACACGGTCTCCGGCATTGGCAGGCGAATTTTTTTACCACTGAGCCACTGGGGAAGCTGGCTGTGAACTTCTTAAAGACAAGGGTCGAGTCTTCAGCCCTTCTGTGTTTGCCACACACAGTGTAACAAGGTAACAGTGAATACATGCTCTCGACTGACAGGACCAGAGAAGGTACCTGTTATCAGAGTGTTTCTCTGCGCCCCTCAGAACAAAACTGCTTTAACCTGATAAACTATTCTCTCACATCTTCTCAAGGAAAGACAAATGTATGCTCGGTGCCTTCTATTGTTTGTGTGAAAAACACTTGCTTTCATTTCTCAAGAAACAAGACCCAAGGTTATCGTGTGAAAAACATCCTCTACCTCAAAAAGGAATGACAAGGCTCACCTTGATTTTTCAGTGGCAAAGGCATAGTTTCCCTGAGTTTGCTTAAAAGGTTTTTCATTTCTCGCATGTCTCTGTAAAATTGATAGAAAGAAAAAATAATCAGCTGTACATTTTGGAAACACAATCTCCAACCGTCTGTTCTAGGACACAACTGAAGGACAAAGTCTGTGCCTAAGTGTACCAGTTCGAGCCTCCAGTAGGCAAATAATTGCATTTACTTTGATTTTATGAGAAGAAGGAAAAAAAAAAAAGCTGCGTTGGGTTGGCTCTGAAGGAATGAGAACTACTCTGACAAACATTTCCACAGGGCATTCTGCTAGTAGGAGCCCTCCACCTCTGCTGTTAGTTGGACCTGGCTGAGATGAGAGACGAGCCTCTGGTAACGAGGACAGTACTTCAATTTCCAAGGGCAGGTGAAGGACACGCAACTAGGGCATCGGGGTGCCCTGGGCGGAGTTGAGGCTGGGCGATGCTGTTCTCATCTGGTCCCAGTGCCGTCCTCGCTGTGCGTTCACTCCCTGTCGCCTCTCATTACTCGACTGAGAGTCAGAGTAATACAGGTGTTAAGCATTTCCAAGGGTCAACACATTAAATTGACTTGGAATATTTTTAAAAAGCCCTCCCAGTAATTTTAAAGTTCAGGCCAGTTTGAAACCCACAGATCTCTTAGGGCAAAGTGATAGGGAGAAGCAAGGAAGCCCTACAGGTCTACTGTGCCTACTTCTCCCACTCGCTCCCATCTCCTTTGACCAGAATCTGGATTTTGAGCCTGAAATGAAACACTGCCAGTGCTGAGGGGAGGACTCTCCTATTATTATTATCCGCCACAGCTTGCTGTCTGACAAGCTTACAAGACTTGATTAGTGCTTCTGTTCAAGGTTTCTGAAAACGAAAATGGCTTTGCTGATGGACTATAGCCTGACCATGGCAGGTTTTTCTTCCTGGGAATAGAGCAAAGCATTTTCTACTTTATAAATTAAGAGAAATCACTCCCTCATCATTTGTCTATAGTTCTATCAAATCGTGCCAACCAGCTTTATTGTTTGAATTGTTGGATTTCCAAGCTTATACAAAGTCCAAGTTTTATTAATAGCACATAATTACCACATGCTTCAATTTTCTATAAACACAGAAATTTGGTAATTAGCTTTAGAATTATATTACAATCTGAAAGTAAAACCACAATGGCTATAAATGCCACTGTGTGTTACATTTCTAAAAATAAAAAAATAAAATGTTCATTATCTTGTCAATGACTCAACCCCACACACACAGAGTCTCGGTGGAATTGCCCAGCGTTCATTCAGCTGCTGCACGTTGGCTCTGGGGACATTAGTAGCAAAGGACAAGAAAGCAGTGTGAAGGCCAACAAACAAGGGGCTGATGCCTCTCTGTCTCAAAGAATGGAATTTTTAGCATCAAGATGTGATTATGGTTGTATTATTATTGCTTCCGTTTCCCAAGTGAAATAGAATCACTGTAGAATCTCTTCTTCCCAAGAAAGAAACTGTCTCTGGCCTTGAGCTACTGCTTGTAAAGACAAATGCATTAACACGCTTTGACCACTAAGGGGCCATCAGCTAAATCCCAGGAGAGGTAGAGGAGACAGCTCTTCAGAAAACTGTGAACTAGATAGATGCCTCAGCTCCCGACTGGCCACTAAATAGGCCATCCCATACACCTGAAATCTGAAGATCTCCTGGAGGTATCTTTGCACGATTTTGAGTTATTCTCCCTTAAACAAATGGAAATTTTGGGACCCAGCCTGGTGAGTGAGCAGTGATGGGTATATAGATTCGACTTTCTTGCTTCCCAAGGAAGCACTCGGCTTGCATCTCCATGGAGATGCAAGGCTGATGGAGTGGGATAAGCAGAGGCTGGGAGCCCACGTCTCCTGGCAGTTCTGCTGCCATTCTGTAGATGGATTTGGACTCCTTACTGTCTCTCATCTCGGTTTACTGAGAGCTCTGTTTTCTGAATCTGAAAGAAAAATAATGTCAACCCTCTGTAGCCCCTAAGTATTAATTGGAGGAGGACTGGCAATCTATTTAGGGTAACTTCCCACTTACCTTTCAGTGTTCTCAATGTCTGTGGAAACCTGCCAGGAATGTTGCTGAATATCTACAGGGGATGACGAGGAGTCCTCGAGAGCAGGTGTTTCAGCACACTCCTCAATTTTGCAATCCAGACTCTTGCTTCCCCCTCCAGGCTCCTTTCCTAAGGGAGTGGGTGTTAGTAAAGAGAAGGGGATAAGAAATCATAAATGCAAATTCTATACCCAAGGTATCATTGCAGACTTTGGCTATGCTTTGAGCCGAATGCTCCATTAACCCTAAAAGCTTTTATTAATATTTATTAATATTTTTATTATTGTTTATTTATTTTGGCTGTGCTGGTCTTTGTTGCTACACGTGGGTTTTCTCCAGCTGTGGCTGGCAGGGGTTACTCTTCGTTGCGGTGCGCAGGCTTCTCATTGTGGTGGTTTCAGTTTGTTGAGGATGGGCTCTAGGCTCGCCAGCTTCAGAAGTCGCGGCGCACAGGCTTAGCTGCTCCATGGCATGTGGAATCTTCTTGGAGCAGGGATTAAACCTGTGTCCCTTGCATTGGCAGGAGGATTTTTAACAGCTGTATCACCAGGGCAGCCCCTAAAAACTTTCTGAATACTAAAGTGATTTGTGTGTGTGTGAGTAACATATTTTCACAGCATTCTGGGACAGGTATCTTGAGGTCAATTCAACCTGTAGTAAGGGCCCTGCTTTTGATGGAGTATCAGTGAGTGAAATCAGATTAGCTCAGGAGAAGAGGAGTTAGCCTGCAAAGTCGTGCTGCTCTTTGGTCCTCAGATGCAGGGCCAGAAGCAGGTGACACCCAGCAGCAGGAATAGGAGCTCCTGGTGCTCTCTCTGATTCTGACACCAGCTCTGTGGGCCTGAGGGAAGCAGCAGAGATTAAGGACCTGCCTTCCGTTTCGCTGCCTCTCCAGCCTCCTCCAGTGTCTCCTTCTGTGAGGGAAAAGCCCAGTCTCAGGATCCAGCCACACTCTGTTGAGACCATCAGTGTCATCAGCTGAAGCACCCTGCACTGAGAAGCTGTCCATAGCAGTGCACTGCCAATGCGCTAAGACTTGTACTCACTGCGACTGATCTTAAGGGACTAAATCAAATGCTTTCTGGAAACAAATCTCCAAATTGGTTAAGCCATAAATTCCTATGAAATTACATGGGAGGTATAGTCTGTGGCCCAGGTGTCCTCTGTTAATGCCTTTTATTCTGCCTTGAACATCTGTGTATCTGCAAGGCGATATCTTGCTATCATGAGAAGGGCCGGTGAGGCTCAAGAACAGGATCTGAAACCTGGCCTTTACAGTTGTTCAGTTATTCATTCATTCACTCACAAATGTTTCCTGAGTGTCCGCTAAGTATCAGGTACTGGGCTTGATGCTAGAGATACAGAAGTGAGAGAAAGACATAGTCTTTGCCTCATGCAACTCAAAGTGCTGGAGATAGACAATTAAAAAATTTACAAATAATTACAAAGCTGTTGTATAATATGATGTAATCTGGTAAAAAGTGGGTAGCTATATTGTTTTACTCTTTCAACGAGTTTTATTTGTATTATGTGACTACAGCTCTAGACTGGTTGTCCAGAAATAGTTACAGCCTGTATCACTGAATGTTCATGAGATAGCAGCTTCACCTGGTTACCTCTTAGCTCAGTTTTCTTAATCATCATGTAATTATTTTTGCATGTTAAAAAAAACCCAAAATATAAAAACACTTAAGGAAAAGCAGGCTGTTATGGTAAAATCTAACGGGAATCTTTTCCCTTGGGCTCCTGATTTGAAGGGGTCTAGCAAAAATTTTATCCCTGTCATTTCTAACCCATGAGGTAGCAACACAAGGAGAAAGAGACAAGCAATTAACTGGTAATTGTGTACCATTCATCAGCCTATAGTAGAAATGGACCTCTGACCATTCAGCCAAAGCACAAACACAAATTTACTGGTGAAATTTTTGTTCCTTTTGTGTATAATTTATGCACACTGATCCTGGGTGATTTAATTGCTTTTTTTCCCAGTTTTATGGTATTTCTGTTGGTAGAGATTAATTAGGTACATAATTTAGCATACTACCATTTCCCAGTTGGAAGGCACTGACTTCTTAGCATTTGCACTCATCTCCTGGTAGAGTGCACAAGTCCAGTCCATGTGGCACCTACTTCTGAGCATTCAGCCTTGGGATGTGAATCTGAGCAGTGGTGGCTACTGTTTGCGTAAGAGACAAAACAGGGCGTGTCCCCCCTAAAACAGCCCAAAGCTCTAAAGGAGAGGCCCATCTGAAAGCATGCATGGCTCCTGTTCTGCTCCTTTGGTGCTGAAATCTGTGGAGAATGGAGTATGGTTTGGGCAGCAAATTGGAGGCCCAGAAGATGCACACAAATTCTCTGCTTTATGGGCTCTGCTTGGCGTGGGACCACTGTAGGCCTTGTCCTGTGGTCAGGACTAGAGAGCCCAAAGCTTTCCTTCGTGGGAACAAGGGAGAACTCGAGGTAGTGTGATGTTCAGACTTAAAGTCCTCCCTCTACCTCCTTCCTGTATTCACCTCTTACACACCAAGGCTTATGTGGATTCCAGTCCACAGTGACTTTGTTTACTCTTACTGCTTGTGCTAATTCTACTTAATAAGGCAAATACATTCTATAACTTTTTCAAAGTAAAATAACTACTCATGTTTTCCTGAAACAGGCTGATGAGCTTGCAATGCCAAGTATACCCTCCTTTCCCTCATTTTTCAGAGCTTAGGTCTAATTCTGCTAATGCAGATGAACAAGAATGGAAAACCTAGATGCTGGACCTGCAGTTTGGTGCTTTCTGTCAGCTCACAAAGTCTCTGCAGAATTTTGATCATACTATACCTCCTCTGGCTGGCGCATCATAAAAGACAGGAGACTGGAGTGGTGATCAATTTCAGAACATGTATTCAGATCAAAACTGCCTTCATTTACTGAGCGCTGACTTGACACTGGGCATCTTTCCCACTGCAGTCCCTATGTATTGCCTTCATAGAACTTACCGCTGTTAGAAAGGATGTTATCTATTTGCTAACTAGTTTCTTATTTGCTTGCCCCAATCCTACTCTAATCACTCATCTCCAAACTGGATATGTAAAGTCTGTAAGGCCAGGAATTTATCTGTTTTCTTTAGTTCTGTAAGTCCAGTACCAAGGATGAAGTCTTACACATTGGACAATTTCAACAGATGTATGGCATTAAAAAAGGTAATTATATATGTTATACAACTTTCTTCACCATGCCATCATGGTTAGAGATACTTTCATATTAGTGCATTCTGATTTATCTCATGCTTTTTAACAGATGCATAGTATTCCCCAGAAAGGAATTGACATTGTCATTCTTCCCTTTCTTTACCATATGCCAGTATTTGTATAGGACAGATCCTTTAATATAGAAAACTGGGACAAAGTACACGTATTCACATTTGGTACTTTAATACATATTGCCAAACTGGCCTCCGAAAAGGCTATGCTAATTTTTTTTTGGCGGGGGTGTTGGGTCTTTGCTGTGGTGAGCAGATTTTCTTGTTGTGAAGGATGGGCTTTGCTGTCCCACAGCACGTGGGATCTTAGTTCCCCAACCAAGGTTTGAACCTGCATCCCCTAAATTGGAAGGCAGAGTCTTTACCATGGACTACCAGGGAAGTTGCAGCCTATGCTAATTTACATTTCGCTTCCACCAACTCTGAATGAGAGAATCCATTTCCATACACTTTTCCCAGAACTTTAATTATCAATATTTAATTTTTGCTTATTTGATGGGGGAAAATAGAATCTTTCATTGAAGTTCTTTTTCCCTCTCTTTTATTACTACTGAGATTAAATTTGGATCATTGAAAAAGCAAGAGAGTTCCAGAAAAATATTTACTTCTGCTTTACTGACTATGCCAAAGCCTTTGACTGGGTGGACCACAACAAACTATGGAAAATTCTTAAAGAGATGGGACTACCAGACCACCTGACCTGCTTCTTGAGAAATCTGTATGCAGGTCAGGAAGCAACAATTAGAACTGGAACAACAGACTGGTTCCAAATTGGGAAAGGAATACGTCAAGGCTGTATATTGTCACCCTGCTTATTTAACTTATATGCAGAGTACATCATGAGAAATGCTAGGCTGGATGAAGCACAAGCTGGAATCAAGATTGCTGGGAGAAATATCAGTAACCTCAGATATGCAGATGACACCACCCTTATGGCAGAAAGTGAAGAATAACTAAAGAGTCTCTTGATGAAAGTGAAAGAGGAGAGTGAAAAAGTTGGCATAAAGCTCAACATTCAGAAAACTAAGATCATGGCATCCAGCCCCATCACTTCATGACAAATAGATGGGGAAACAGTGGAAACAGTGGCTGACTTTCTTGGGCTGCAAAATCGCTGCAGATGGTGACTGCAGCCATGAAATTAAAAGATGCTTACTCCTTGGGAGAAAAGTTATGACCACCCTAGACAGTATATTAAAAAGTAATGTTCCTTTGCCAACAAAGGTCTGTCTAGTCAGGGCTATGGTTTTTCCAGTAGTCATGTATGGATGTGACAGTTGGACTATAAAGAAAGCTGAGTGCCGAAGAATTGATGCTTTTGAACTGTGGTGTTGGAGAAGACTCTTGAGACTCCCTTGGACTGCAAGGAGATCCAACTAGTCCATCCTAAAGAGAATCAGTCCTGAATATTCATTGGAAGGACTGGTGGTGAAGTTGAAACTCCAGTACTCTGGCCACCTAATGTGAAGAGCTGACTCATTTGAAAAGACCGTGATGCTGGGAAAGATTGAGGGTGGGAGGAGAAGGGGATGACAGAGGATGAGATGGTTGCATGGCATCACTGACTTAGTGGACATGAGTCTGAGTGAACTCTGGGAGTTGGTGATAGACAAGGAGGCCTGGCGTGCTGCAATCCATGGGGTTTACAAAGAGTTGGACACAACTGAGCAACTGAACTGAACTAAGATTAAATTTAATATTTTTTTGTAATTTAATTGGCTACCTGTATTCATTCCTTCTTTACATTTTCTGTTCATATCACTTCAGCTGTTTTGCTGATTTGAAAGAGTTCTATCGCCATGATAGATAATGATAATTTCCACTGCAAGTGAAACTATAAATTACTAGCATCTGAAACTTGGAACTTTAGCAAAAGATGACTCATTGATTACTTTTTCAGTACTGTCTAGGTTTCATGGTTTATTAAAAGATTTTGCTTTCCTTGAGTCTGGTAATTTATTTGTCCTTGAAAATCATTCGCTAATTACATTTTTAATAGTATAGTTTTCTATTGTAACTGTTTCTAATCTCTAATGCTGCATATTGATGGCTGACAATTTCTTTGTATACCACTGCTTCTTGGATTTTGTATCTTCCTCTTTCCTGGATTCATTTTAATTTTTCTAGACTATATCTTTGACTATTTCAGAGGAGATCTTTGAATAAAAAATTTCTTAGTCTTTATATTACTGAAAATACTTTTTGCTTCTCTCTCTGTACTCACACTTAAATTCTAATTGGCTGGATATAAAAATCTATGTTCTAAGCTTCTTTCAGAACTTGGCTGATATTGTTCTCTTTCTTCTATATATATCCAAGGATGCTATGTATGTAGACTGTTTATGGTCTTCTGAAATTTTATCTTTAAACAATTGAGTTATGAAATGGTTCCTAAATATGCCTAGATATGAGTACTTTATACATTACTCTTTTTTTGGCATTTGACTTGCATTTGCAGTCTATTTTCTTCAGTTATTTTATATTGAAAATTTTCAGACCTATAGCAAACTTCCAGAATAATTCAATGAACATCCAAATATTCTAGTTTCACCAATTGTTAATATTTAGACCTATTTTTCTTTTTTTAACTTATTTTTTAATTGGAGGAAAATTGCTTTACGGTGTTGTTGGTTTAACCATATTTTTCTTTTGTCTCTCTCCCTCTGTGTGTGTGTGTGTGTGTGTGTATATATATATATATATATATGCACATATATAGATTTCACAGATAAGATTATGTATATAATTTATGTATATGTACAATGTTTATAATTTTTGACAGGCCATGTAAAAGTTACAGACATTAATGATATTTCATCCCAAATACTTCAACATATATCTCCTAAAGAACATTTTCCTATAGAATCTTAAAACCATTATCACATGAAAAACTTTGTTTAACTTTAATTAAATCTGTGATTCAATTCAATTTGATGCAATACTATTATTTAATAGATGGGCTTCCCTGGTGGCTCAGATGGTAAAGAATCTGCTTGCAATGCAGGAGATCCCAGTGGGATCCCTGGGTCGGGAAGACCCCCGGAGAAGGAAATGGCAACCCATTCTACCATTCTTGCCTGGAAAATTCCATGGACAGAGGAGCCTGGCAGGCTACAGCCCACGTGGTCGGAAAGAGTCAGACACAATGAGCAACTAACACTTTCACTTTATTATTTAATATATATATCTAAATTTTCCAGGTTTCCAAATATTCCACAATATCCAGTTTTTCCAGTAATGTCATTTATAGCTTTCTTTTTACATTGAAGGATTCAATTAAGGATTGAATCCTTTATCTGTCATGTTTCTTTATTCTCTTTTAATCTAGAACAGACTCCCAGTCTTTTTTCATCCTTCATGATGTTGATATTTTTGAACAGAGGGTCCAGACCAGTTGTTTTAAAGAATGTGTTTAAATATAGAATTGTCTGATTATTTCCATAAGTCTAGATTCAGAGTAAACATTTTTAGCGAGAATATTATAGAAGCAATACTGTGTCCTTTTTAGTGCATTGCATTAGAAAGCACACAAGTGTTTGTTCCATTATTAATGAGGTTAGTTAAGTACTGATAGCATGGTTAAGGTGATTTCTTCCAGCATTTATAGGTGGAGGAATCCTTTTCCCTTTGTAATTATTAAGTAATATGTGGAGTGATTTATTGAGATGTCATAGCCTTCTCAATTAACATATTTCTTCCATTAGGTTTGGGGAAAGCTTTTCTATTTGTTGATTATCTATTTATATTTTCTCACTTCTATCAGAATTCCTATTTCATGTTAGAGTCTCTGGATCATATTAATCCCCTATATTCTAAATTCACTGTGGGGACTGAGTTCTGGGAGAGCAACTTGATTTGACGTTTCAGGTAGCTATTTTATGGGTTTCTGTGTTTTGGCTCCACTGCAAAGCATGTGGGTTTTCGTTTCCTGACCAGGGACCAAACCAGCACTCCCTGTATTGGAAGCCCAAAGTCTTAACTACGAGTCCCTATTTTAAGCTCTCAGTATTTCCATTATAATAATTGTTAAGAACTGTGAAGGGTCTGAATTTCCTTTATGTGTGTTAACCTGCCACAATCTCATGGGTACTGGAAAGAGACACAAGGTTAGAGACAAAGACAACTTTGTACACAAAACAGGAATAGAGTAGCAGCATTTGTGTGAATTTCTTGAGATACCAGAAGGGTGTCTCATACCTCCACACACACAGGAGATAAGAGCCCTGAAATTAAGGATCCAAAGTCTTCTATAAGAAGACTTTATAGAAGAGACATGCCTTCTTTGCTTCAGGGGATGAGGGAAATATTTTCATTATACTGAATTGTAAGCATGCCTTGCTCTGGAGGGAGACACAGTCTGTCTTTTTCAAGACATTTACTAAATAAACATCCTTGAAAAGATAGTGTAAAACAAAGGCAGTCAGTATCTCACTTTGCAAGATATGCAGACATGCAAGAGACTGAAAAACTGTCTCCCAACACTAATTGAACCATCTACTGAAATTTTTATTTGATAGATAACACTTTCATTTCCAACAAAACTGATAGATTCCTTACTGCTGTAATGACTGTTTCTGAGCTGTGACAGACCTAAAACAAATCTCTCTGAGACTATTAATTACATTTATATTTTAAATTCTTCATCCGTTTCTACTTAAAATCTGTTCATCAAGCATTAGCTGTTTGCATATTGCCATTTGGTACATCCCTTTCAGGGTGTGGGTTTTTCTGTTTGCCTATCATTCTGATGAGCATCTTTCTTCTGGTGACTGGAAAAGGAGCAGGTGTTTGGCTGGACAATGTGTGTCTACAGCTTGTCTTCTGGGTGCTTCTCATCTCCACTGATAAGCTGACCTGGGTACACATCTCATTTCTTGGGTCCCGTGTTTGCTTGGAGTTTCTTGTTTACAAGTTCTACTCCAAAGAGATAGGTGGAACAATTTAGCTTGAGAAAAAACACCGCACTCTTGTGCTCCCTTTCCTGTTCTGCAGCTGCCCTCATGGAGGATCCCAGTTATTTCACCCTCTGTTCTGCTTTGTCGCCCAGACCTGACACAGCAGGTGTCCTCCTGGGGCAAGCAATGCCTATCTCAGTTACTCAGCGTGGGGTAGTCCAGCTCTTCCTGAATGCAATTTCGAACATTCATTTCCCTGACAGTGTTTCCAGAAATCTTTCCTGTGATTTGCATTTGTTGACTCTTAGGTTGAAGTATCTCTGGAATCAATTTTATTTTTGTAGTATTTTTCTCCTGCATGAATTTCTTTTGTTTCTCCTTGAGTTTCTTATCGGCTCTGGCTTCCTTTCTTCATTTATATCCACCAATCCAGTCTCCATTGCTTTTGAGCTTTGAGAAATTCCTCGATTCTGGTTTGTTGAAATCATCCTTCCTTGTTTTTCAGGGCCACAGGAGACTGTTTTGTATTTGCCAACCTCTATTTTTTTTCCTCTTCCTCCTTTTTTTTTTTTTTCCCCTGTGTGACAGAGTTTTGGCATGAATTCTGAGTAAGAATGATGTATGCTTCTTCCAGATGAGCTTCTAAAAATCCTCCCGTAGAAACCGTTATGCTTTCTTTTCTCCCCTGACCATTGGATGGATGTGGGGAATGGAAAGAACAAAAGGGCCCAGCCCACCCCAGCTCTGGGGTTGGACTCTGACATGGTAAGTAGTGAACTCTTTTGTTCTAATCCGTTGAGATTTGGTGGTGTTTCATACAGTTGGTACCCTACCCTGACAAATACAAGAACTAATATGGATTTATTCTGTTCATTATATCTTTTGCTGGTACTAATTCAGTCCAACATCTCTAGACAAGCTTCTTTTTCTCCAGGTATGCTCCCTCTCTTTCAACAATAGAGTGAAAGCAAATTCCTTTCCTTATTCAATAATTATTAACTGAAAGTAATGGTGAACACACTCAAGGTGATCAATTCTAGAGAGGACAACAGACAACAGATCAGATGTCTACCCCTCAATTTAACATGTGCCTGGGGAGCACACTGGGTGGGCCTAGGTCCAGCCATGGAGAGCCAGGGAAAGCTCTCTGCAGGGAAGTCCCATCTAAGTTTCAACTCAAAGAAAGCAAAGGGGTAGACTGTGTGAAAGGGTGGTTGTGGGATAGGGTAGGGTGGACAATATGTTATACGCAGAGGGAGCAACTGGAAAGAACTTCCAAATTCAGGTTCCTCAAAGTAGTTCAAGATTCCTTGAGTGTGGCCAGCAGGGTTTGGGGGGCAGGTGGGCTGGGGTGGCTGATTAGAGATGAGGTTGGAGAGGCTAGATGTTCTTTTGAGCCCCATCAGAAAGTCAGCAGGGGAGTGCCCCACACACCTGGACAGTGGCAGATCTGAGTTCTGCATCCCCAGCTTCCCCCCTTTGAACCAGGGATCCTTGGAAGGAGCACCTCAGATGGTGTCTGCACTGCTCTCAGGAAAAGGGTCAGGCTGCTTCCAGACGGTAACTTCAAGTCAAAGTTTTACTTTGCCCAAGAGAGACTATGCATTTAAAATCATTTTTTTTTATTATGAAACGAAAAACTCTGTCCCCTGAAAAATCAATTTCAGGCCTCAGTGAACAAGTATTTTCTCAGGGAGGAGATGGAGGGAGGGGAGAAGGAGAGCCTTTAGAGCACCTTAAAATCACACTAAGCTGGCTTCACCCTGTCGAGAACCAAGACATCAAAAAGTTGGCCACTTTCCTCAGGGCTGTGCAAAGCTTTTGGCCTTCAGCTCCTTTGGGATTTCCATGTATTTTTAGCCTGTTTATGGATACTATAACAGGCATGTTTGAGAAAAAGTTAAAGGAAACCACCCATGAAACACATACCAGTTTGGAAGGCTGGTTATTCTTATATTCGTGAGAAATGGTCAGTTGTTGAGGAGGAACAAAAACACATCTGATGGTGGGGCAGCCTGAAAAGTCCCACAGAGCTCCTTCCACCTCCAAAGTCCTAGGACTTCACTAGCCCCAGAAGACTGGGCTGGGGTCTTTTATTTAGAGTGGTGGCCCCTTTTTCACCCTCCACTCTGGAGACCTCTTTCCTACTCCTGCTCTCACTTCTCCCATTCTTTCTTCTCTTACTATTTTCCTCTCTTCCCTCCCCTCCCCTCCTTCCTGCTGCCACTCCTTCTTCAGCCTTGAGTGACAGTAGAAAGCACTGCCACAGCGTCCCCTTGGAGGCCCTGAGTTTAGCCTCTGATGTCCACCATAGTCAACTTTATTCATTTGTATGAATGTCCCTAGGAATCAAAACAAACCAAACTAATCTTCTCTGAGCAAATATTATATCACCACACTATCATTTCCCTGATGCAGGGGCAAATTTCTCATGTCCTCTGTGCTCCAGACACATTATCTGCTATGATACTGTATCTAGGGAAGGCTCCTGGGATGGTTTTTGTACTGACTGTGAGCAACTAAATGAACACAGCTTACAGGAAATGTGTGGAAGCTTATCCACATGGTTACGCTTGTTCTCATGCATTTTCATAAATGGTAGAAGCTTTGTAACTCCATGCACTGTGAAAAGGAGTGGGGAAATGTAGGCTGTTAAGTAATTCACTTTTATCCTTGCATTTCCAAAAAGCATGTAATTTAAATAAATATAAGTTATATTAATTCAGTTAGTTGTTTACCTGTATTAAAAAAATAGTTTCAAAGGCTCTTCTACATTGTGGTGAGATATTCATAGTGCCATAAAACATATAGTGGAAAAATAATACTTATACCATAAACAGAGCTCTTTTCTTGCCCATACACTGGGAAATTAACATTTTCCAATTGAGAGAAGAGACAGAGCTACCTCCCTCTTCCCAGCCCCTCCCACTTCCCTATGTCCTCTGTACTTATGACACTAGAGTAGTAATGCCCCCAGAGTAGTAGTCATCTTGGTGGTTCTCCTAGGTGCATGGAGGAAGCAGAATAACAGGACACTGGAGACAATAGAAACATGTTTGAGGGAGGTCCCTGTGAGGCTTTCATTGCTCCATTTCCAGCCCCTAAGGTAGAGCAGAACAATGTACAGAAGGTGTCAACTGTGTAGTTAATTAACTTCAACTTTCTCAGAATGAGTATCATAGCTAAAATCATGCTCCCTTTGTATCACATGAAAGCTTCATTTGATTTTCCTAAATATAAGCATTTCCTAGGCAGAATTAAACTTCTTTACCCAAATCAAAATATTTTGTAAATCATTAAGTGATTGATGGAGTTCACTTTCCCTCCCATCTTAGAAGTAACTCTCTGAACTTCTTTTGGTAAGAAATAAAATGCACAATGAATTTTAGTTATTCATTAAACGTGTCTTGAAATATGCACACCAATCATTAAGTCAGATCTGAGAATAAATTCAGCTCATGGTGCTAGTCTAGTATTTTTCATTTCTCCATTTGATATGTTCTCTTGCCTTTCTCCAAGGTAGCTTAATGGGCAACGGTTTGGTGTGGTAGAACAATCACAAACTCTGTGGAGGGGATGAATGTGTTAGATGACCCTGGACATGTTACCTCTTTGAGCCTCAGCTTCTCCATCTGTAGAGTGGGAAAAACAATATTTGAGTATGAAATAAGATGGCATGGATAAAGCACCTGGCAATTAGAAGATACACAACAAGTGGAAGCTGTGATCATTGTTATTTTCCTAGTCCTCAGCTGACATCTACTTTGACTAAAGGTGATAAATATGGTGTCCTGCTCCCTGTTTGGTATTTAAGACAAGGAGACGGAATAATAGATGGTGTTAGACTGCCCTTAGATTCCAGAAGTTGTTTATATTTATGTTCTTCAAATAGTACAAACTTATTCTGGTCTTGGATCCTTTGCATTAGATACAAATGTTTATGAAGTTGTGTCCTTCTTGTCATTAAATCTCAGATTAAGTTCTGTCTCCTCAGAGAGTTTTGATCACCCCTTCTAAAATAGTCACCCAGTCACGGTCACTTTCTACTACATTACCTATTCTAATTATTGACATTGTAATTATTAGTGTTTGAGATTTTTAGAACTTTCTTCCCCTCCTATTTCTCTGCACGAGACTATATACACAACAAGAACACAGACCTATCTCTGTAGTCCTGATAATTTCAGTCTCCCAGTACCTTGCATATGATAGGTGCTCAATAAATATTTGTTCAAAGGACAAATGCATGTGTCCACCCATAATTTGAATCATAATCTATTTTAAGATTTATCTCGCTTTATTTCTTCTAATCTAATGTTCTATTTCAGTATCAATTGCCTCATTACATAGGAAAGTAAGGCTTGCAGCTCTATTCTATTTCTGTTTTTA
This sequence comes from Oryx dammah, assembly GCF_014754425.2. Classification (NCBI taxonomy): domain Eukaryota; kingdom Metazoa; phylum Chordata; class Mammalia; order Artiodactyla; family Bovidae; genus Oryx; species Oryx dammah. The sequence continues at coordinate 56,378,767 of NW_024070204.1, read as the reverse complement.
TGTTGCTTGTTTCTTTTATTGGTGTGGGTCATTTTCTTTACATTCCTTAATAGGAGATGGAATACCCAGGAGTCCTTATTGCTCATATGTTATTCTTTGTCTTGAGCTTATCCTGCTTTTGCTGGATGGATGGCTGTTCATTAATTTCTTATTAGAGCATCTTGATCTCTCAACTCCCACTAGATTTTTAATTAAGAATTTTTAACTTTCAACATTTCTCTCTTCTTTTCCTTTTTGTGATTACATTTCCTCTGCATTTTTTCTATCTGTATATAGCCTAGTGGCACAATACAGGGGAAGAATCCATCTTATCTTGGATCTTAAGAGGAGGAAGGGAGGACCTATACCTCAAAGGACCTGGGGAAAATCTGACTGTAAGCGATGGCAGAGGGTTGGAGCAGAGACAGAGGAAATGCTTGACAGAGTGAGAAGAAATGAGCATAAAAATGGAAAGAGTAAGTTCACATGTAAAGGGAGCTTGCACTGGAGTGTTCTCTCATCTCTGCTTCTTCCAGAATGGGAATGTTGTAAAAACTGACTAACTGGGAGTAGAATGGGAGAGAGGAAAGCTCTGGGCAAAATAGTAGAATTGTTGAATTCTCTTAGAAACTTGGCTTCACTTTCTGCCACTGGAGTGAATGAATCCTGAGGTCTCATTTTATCTGATGTCAGGAAACAGGCATTAATGGTCAATGTGATACATGGATTCAGTTGTGGGAAAAGATTTCCTACATAATTAACTGTGAAGTGATTAACCGTGAAGTGAAGAAGTGAGAGCAATTATTTTTCGCTATAAACATAGAAATTAGACTTTGTCAAATAATAGTGCAATCTACAACTTAAAACTGTTAGAATATGAGGCCTAAAATTATTCCTATTTGTCATATTCTCATAACAGTTTTTCAGAACCACACTTGTATAGCATAATCTAATAGCCTTTATTAAATGTGTGTTTTTACCTCATATTTCTGTAATTTACTTTAATTTTGTTGGCCATGAAATAGGACAATCATCTTAGTACTCTTTGTCTTCATTTTTGGCAATAGCATGATCTTATAAGTATAAAAGATTTCCAAGTAGATTGTACCAATCAGACTTATGAGACAGCAAAAATTTAGAAACATGGGGTATGCAGAAAGCATGAAGAGCCACTGAATATATTGTTAATGAAGGATACTTATAATTTGCTTAATTGAGAGAGAAGGACAATCTTCATTATTAAATTCAAGCTCCCTGCAGAAACTATAAAATGACTTGAGGCTTAGTTTTTCCCAGAAACAAACTGTACTCCTCGCTCCTGCAGTAACCTTGTGTGCCCTTTTCCTCCAAAGAGTAAACACATGACTACTCAATACAATAGTAAAACTAAAGTGAAGTCGCTCAGTCGTGTCCAACTCTTTGCGACCCGTGGACTGTAGCCCACCAAGCTCCTCAGTCCATGGGATTCTCTAGGCAAGAATACTGGAGTGGGTTGCCATTTCCTTCTCCAGGGAATCTTCCCGACCCAGGGATCAAACTCAGGTCTCCCACATTGCAGGCAGATGCTTTAACCTCTGCACCACCAGGGAAGGGCCTCTTAATGTGATATACAATCCTTTCTGGACTTCTGGTAGCAGTCAGGGAGGTAATTAGAAACAAAAATAAATTAAAAGTACAGATAACTGCAGAATAATTTGGCTTCAGAATCTAATCACACACAAAAAAATTGACCAGAAACTCTCATATAGAGCCAAAATAATGACTCAATTGCAATTTCCTTTTTTCCCCCCTTGATGAAATAGAGTAAATAAGAGAAGTGGCCAACCTGTAATAAGAAATTAGCAGGAAGAAGAAATTAGCTAACCTAATAGTTAAAATACAAATTTTTACTATAGCATTAAAAGAAACATACCAGAAAGAGATTCTAAGCAGAAAGAGATTGAATGTTATAGACTAGAATGGCAATCACCATTCCCCTAAGATTCTGAGGACTACACTCATCCCTCAGTATCTGTATGTGTGGGGAGATGGGGTGGTTGGTTTCAGGACATACCCAGGACACCAAAATCCATGGATGCTCGAGTCCCATAGTCAGTCATCTGTATCCGTGGTTCCACATCCATGGATTCAAACAGCCACAGATTGTAAGCATAGTGCATGATCTGCCATTGTTTGAATCCGGAAGGGTCAAATGTATTTTATTTCAGAAAGGGACTTTGTGAGATCGCCTAGACCCTTCCTAGCTCAAGGCCACACTAGAGCTATAACTATTTGGATAAAGAGTGTATTTTCTGGCATCTTAAATCTTGGTGGACAAATTTCTTTCTAGTGTTGATAAAGAAGAAAGCACACAACATGTATGTACTTAGATGAGTAAGAATAGCTGGGTAAGAGTTTGGAAGTTTCCATTTTTATACATACAATTGGGTTATTTCCTTTTGTTTTAAAGGGTAACTAAATGGTTATCCATCTTCACTGTGTTTCAGAATCACCTGGAGTGCCCCCAGATTCTGATTCAGTGGGTCCTGGACACGATCCGTGCATCTCCATGTTTATCCTGGATAATTTTGTAGCACATTTTCTAAGGATTTATATTCTAAGTAGTACTTTAGGAGTACTACCTAGGAGTAGTACTACTCCTAAAATACTACTTTAGGAGTACTTTAGAAATCCAAATGGAGACTTAATCCTACAAAGAGGAGAAATCAAAGATGCTCTTAGGTATATTCTTTTAAGAGTTTTAAATGGTAAGATGCTAGAGCAGGGAGCAGGGGCTTATATTTTTAAAGAAGCAGAGAAGGGCACCAATCAGAGACTGACAGTGAAGACAGGAGGCAGTGCAGGTCAGATGAAATGATCAGTTAAGAATCTATGTGTTTTTTATTATCATGGAAGAAATAAAAAAGGAAATCAAAATATGCATAGTAACAAATGAAAATATGACAACCCCAAACCTATGGGATTCAGTAAAAGCAGTGCTAAGAGGAAGGTTCATAGCAATGTAAGCTTACCTCAAGAAACAAGAGAAAAATCAAATAATGTAACTTTACACATAAAGAATCTAGAAAAAGAAGAAATGAAGAACCCCAAAGTTAGAGAATGAAAGAATAAAAATCAGAGCAGAAATAAGTGAAAAAGAAACAAAAGAGACTATAACAAAAATAAACAAAACTAAAATCTGGTTCTTTGAGAAGATAAATAAAATAGACAAACCATTAGCCAGACTCATCAAGAAAAAAAGGGAGAAGAATCAAATCAACAAAATTAGAAATGAAAACAGAGAAATCACAACAGACAAATAGAAATACAAAGGATCATAAGAGACTACTATCAGCATATATATGCCAATAAAATGGACAACGTGGAAGAAATGGATCCATTCTTAGAAAAATATAACCCTCCAAACCTGAACCAGGAAGAAACAGAAAATCTTAACAGACCCATCACAAGCACAGAAATCGAAATTTTAATAAAAAATATTCCAACAAACAAAAGCCCAGGACCAGATGGCTTCACAGGTGAATTCTACCAAAAATTTAGAGAAGAGCTAACACGTATCCTACTCACTCTTCCAGAAAATTTTAGAGGAAGGTAAACTCCCAAATTAATTCTATGAGGCCACCATCAATACCAAAACCAAAGATGCCACAAATAAAGGAAACTATAGGCCAATATCACTGATGAATATGGATGTAAAAATCCTCAACAAAATTCTAGCAAACAGAATTCAACAACATATTAAAAAAATCATACATCATGGTCAAGTGGGCTTTATCCCAGGGATGCAAGGAAATTCTTTAATATCTGCAACTCAATACACCACAATACAAATTGAAAGATAAGAACCATATGATTATCTCAAAAGATGCAGAAAAAGCCTTTGACAAAATTCAACACGCATTATGATAAAAACTCTCCAGAAAGCAGGCATAGAAGGAACATACCTTAACATAATAAAAGCCATATGTGATAAACCCATAGCAAACATTATCCTCAATGGGAAAAAATTGAAAGCAAATCCCCTAAAATCAGGAACAAGACAAGGGTGTCCACTCTCACCACTACTATTCAACACACTTTTGGAAGTTTTAGCCACAGCAATCACAGAAGAAAAAGAAATAAAAGGAATCCAGATTGGAAAAGAAGAAGTAAGAGTCTCACTGTTTGCAGATGACATGATTTGCTACATAGAAAACTCTAAAGACACCACCAGAAAATTACTAGAGCTAATCAATGAATATAGTAAAGTTTCAGGATATAAAATTAACACACAGAAATCCCTTGCATTCCTATACATTAACAATGAGAAAACAGAAAGAGAAATTAAGGAAACAATCCCATTCACTATTTCAATGAAAAGAATAAAATACTTAGGAATAAATCTACCTAAAGAAACAAAAGACCTATATATAGAAAACTATAAACCACTGATGAAAGAAATCAAAGATGACACAAATAGATGGAGAAATATACCATGTTCATGGATTGGGAGAATAAATATAGTGAAAATGAGTTTACTACCCAAAGCAACCTACAGCTTCAATGCAATCCCTATCAAGCTACCAATAGTATTTTTCACAGAACTAGAACAAATAATTTTACAATTTGTATGGAAACACCGAAAATCTCAAATAGCCGAAGCAATATTGAGAAAGAAGAATGGAACTGGAGGAATCAACCTGCCTGACTTCAGACTATACTACAAAGCTACACTCATCAAAACAGTATGGTACTGGTACAAAGACAGAAAAATAGATCAATGGAACAAAATAGAAAGCCCAGGGATAAATCTACATACCTATGGATGCCTTATCTTTGACAAAGGAGGCAAAAATATACAATGGAGAAAAGACAATCTCCTTAACAAGTGGTGCTGGGAAAAGTGGTCAACCACCTGTATAGAATGAAACTAGAACACTTTCTAATACCATACAGAAAAATAAACTCAAAATGGATTAAAGATCTAAATGTAAGACCAGAAACTATAAAATTCCTAGAGGAAAACATAGGCAGAGCACTCTCTGACATAAATCACAGTGAGATCCTCTATGACCCACCTCTCAGTAATGGAAATAAAAGCAAAGCTAAGCAAATGGGACCTAATTAAACTTAAAAGCTTTTGTACAATGAAGGAAACTATAAGCAAGGTGAAAATACAGTCTTCAGAATGGGAGGAAATAATAGCAAATGAAGCAACTGACAAAGAATTAATCTCAAAAATATACAAGCAGCTCATGCAGCTCAATACCAGAAAAACAAATGACCCAATCAAAAACTGGGCCAAAGAACTAAACAGACATTTCTCCAAAGAAGACATACAGATGGCTAACAAACACATGAAAAGATGCTCAACATCACTCATTATCAGAGAAATGCAAATCAAAACCACAATGAGGTACCATCTCACAATGGTCAGAATGGCTGCTATCAAAAAGTCTGTAAACAATACATCCTGGAGAGGGTGTGGAGAAAAGGGAGCCCTTTTACACTGTTGGTGGGAATGCAATGTAGTATAGCCACTATGGAGAACAGTCTGTGTGAGTCTGACTCTTTGTGACCCCATGGTCTGTAGCCCACCAGACACCTCTGTCTATGGGATTCTCCAGGCAAGAATACTGGAGAAGGTTGCCACTTCCTTCTCCGAGAACAGTGTGGAGATTCCTTAAAAAACTGGAAATAGAACTGCCATACGATCCAGCAATCCCACTGCTGGGCATACACACTGAGGAAACCAGAGTTGAAAGAGACATGTGTACCCCAGTGTTCATCACAGCACTGTTTACAATAGTTAGGACATGGAAGCAACCTAGATGTCCATAGGCAGACAAATGGATAAGAAAATTGTGGTACATATACACAATGGAATATTACTCAGCTATTAAAAAGAACACATTTGAATCAGTTCTAATGAGGTAGATGAAACTGGAGCCTATTATACAGAGTGAAGTAAGTCAGAAATAAAAACACCAATACAGTATATTAACACATATATGGAATTTAGAAAGATGGTAACGACCCTACATGCAAGACAGCAAAAGAGACACAGGTATAAAGAACAGACTTTTGGACTCTCTGGGAGAAGGTGAGGGTGGGATGATTTTAGAGACTAGCATTGAAACTTGTATATTACCATATATGAAATAGATGACCATTCCAAGTTCTATGTATGAATCAGGACACTCAAAGCCAGTACACTGGAACAACCCAGAGGGATGGGATAGGAAGGGAAGGGAGCTAATCTGTAGTGGGAGAAATTCTCTCTATGCATATGTGATGACTGAAACTGTTGGAATCAGTTTCTAAATGTGGGGGAAGGCAGCTTGAGGGTTAACACCAACACCCAGGAGAAGGCAGAGCATCACTCAGAATGGAATTCAGAAGTCTGATCAAACCATGCTGAAACCACTGCTGTCTCTGGAGGTGTCAGTCCTTTAGGCCAATATAGTCTCTTTATAAGTTTAAACCAGAGGATGAGATTTTTCAGTCACTAATATGCCTCCCTATTGTTTATTGAGTTCCCCCTATTTTTCAATCTTTGGGGCACAATTTGTGATTTGTCATCTTGCAATCAAATACATTTAGGGACATAGCAGCAATTTTGGATAGCATTTACCACCCTAGTAAGATCATTATATAGTTTTGCTGCCCACACTGATTCTAGCCAAAATCATGTTCACGAGTGGTAAAATAATAAATCTGAGAACTATTTCTACCACAATTTCTGTTCAAGATAATCAGGGTTGTTATGTATTTTGATAGTACTGATACAGACTTCTTTTATTTATTTCAATTATTTCCTGAACATATTCTAATTGTGTAGGCAGCGTCTGCCTACAATGCGGGAGACCCAGGTTTGATCCCTGGATCAGGAAGATCCCCTGGAGAAGGAAATGGCAACCCACTCCAGTATTCTTGCCTGGAAAATCCCAAGGACGGAGGAGTGTGGTAGGCTACATTCCATGGGGTCGCAAAGAGTAGGACACGACTGAGCGACTTCACTTTCACTTTCCACTTTTCAAACGTATGGTACATATTGGTCTTTGCAAAATATAAGTTTTGGTTTAACATTTCTCACTGTTTATGGCAATATATTAAATGTAGATACCTTTTCGATGAAATTGAAGAGACCCCAGCAGGCATATAGATTTTAGCATTTCTGTTGTGTACATTTCTAAGCAGCATTGCAGCTGAATGTAGAGCCGACAGATTTCTGGATGGATCTCACCATCTTCTGGGCTGCAACAGAATGAAGGGGAAAAGCTGTGAACATTCTCAAGATTTCACTCATCAGCCATTTGTCTCAGTTCTGAGAGGGGAAAATGCTCACTAAAGATTTCTAAAGGCTTGAGTCTAAAATATAGGACTTTTTGCTTTCAAACCAATAACCAATGTCACAGTTCTTACATAAGTGTCTTTCTGACTAATACCTCTTAATATTTTCCCCCTTCAGCAGCAGATTTCTGCTAGGAGCTTAAAATCATAAATGTTTTAAGTAATTGAAAATATCATACATTTTCAATTTAAGTATTGGAACAAATTTCCAAAATATATTTAAACCATAAGACTATCCTAATCTGTAAGACTAGATTAAAAACTCTTATTTTTGGAGAAACTAACGAAGACCTATTCAATTACCAGTTAGAAGATAGCCCTTTAATATTAAGGCCCTAGGATAATATGGTTAGAGAGCCAAGATAGAAATTATTTTTTATCAAGGTCTTTTGTCTCAGTCTAAAGGACATCCCTTTATTGTTTGCTATGGTTAATTTATGAAAGGCTAAGTGTTTTTATTGAAAAAAATGAAAATTTATGGAAAATAAAATGTAAAATTCTAATAATTTTGCTTCATGATCTAATTCTAAATAAATACTAAATTTATGCTCTCAAATTTGTTTGAAGCCTTGAGCCTTTCTCTATTAACTATGGTAAAATATACAAATGTGAATATGATAAAACATGAAGTGATCACTTTTATTTTTTGAGAGGACAGACAGAAACTAGTTGTGGATAGGACACTATTTTATATTTTACTAAAATAGCATGCATTGAATAAAGCAAACTAAATAAAAGGGATACAGTTTAGAGCTAGATTACAAATGGAAGAAGCCTAAAAGTGAACTCTGTCAAATACCCTACGGTATCTTTACTTCTATCTCCATTCATTTAAAATGAATGAAATCTGACTAAGCAATGCAGCATTTGGATTTGATTCCTTTGTAAAGTGGTCAGTGGCAAAATAGCAGGGGCAATTATCAGAAAAAAAAAAGGTGACTTCATTTTTATATAAGTTCTGGAATCACACTAAATAGAATTTGTATTTACACAGCAATTTACCGTAATAATAAGTTTTCATTTTCAATATTTATTTAGTAGATGAACCAGCATTTATCTAACTATATGGCTTATGTAACACAGAAAAATGCAAAATCCTTTGCCTGAGTATGAACGGTGCCTGCAAAATTAATCTATGTCTTTCCTGTGTCAGAACAAAGGACTTCATAAAAGCTTACATGCAAAATTTGGCTTTATCTGAAAAATATGAGCTTGCATTACTTTCTCATTTGTGTCTCATGGGTCCAGCCCTAGGCCAACACTGGAAGCAAGTGTATTTCTGGCAAAAGTCCCAGATTTTCTTGCAGAGCTTCTTCCCACAGGTGCCTTCTACCCTCAAGCTGTTCTTCTGCTTCCTGGAGCTTTCCCCCATCCCAACACACACACATACACACCCATACCCATCCACCCACCCCCCCCACACACACAGCACCTCATTATTTCATATTAACTCCAGCCTTTCCAAATGTCTGTGTCCCCTCCGCTCCCCTTATGGCCCTGCTGGACTCTGAAGGAATAATGGGCATCAAGGTTCATATAATAGAAAGTGATCCTGGTATATTACCTGCTAATACACTAATTTTGATAGAAAAATTTGAAGATAATGTCTTATCCCAAAGAGAAGCTAGAGTAAGAATATTTTATGGCAGGTGGGTCTTTTCTGTTCTGCTTCATCATTTCAATTATAGCTTTGTTTTCACCTATGCATAACGTTGGCCCTGGTGGCTTGTATGCAGATAAAAAAAAAAACTGTAATGAGTATGTGGTATGTATTATACATTTGATGAATGGGGAAATTAACAGTACAGTATTATTCCAAGCCAAAGAATATTATTATTTTCAAGTGTACCCCAATGTTCATCGCAGCACTGTTTTATAATAGCCAGGACATGGAAGCAACCTAGATGTCCATCATCAGATGAATGGATAAGAAAGCTGTGGTACATATACACAATGGAGTATTACTCAGCCATTAAAAAGAATACATTTGAATCAGTTCTAATGAGGTGGATGAAACTGGAGCCTATTATACAGAGTGGAGTAAGCCAGAAAGAAAAACACCAATACAGTATACTAACACATATATATGGAATTTAGAAAGATGGTAACAATAACCCTGTATACAAGGCAGCAAAAGAGACACAGATGTATAGAACAGTCTTTTGGACTCTGTGGGAGAGGGAGAGGGTGGGATGATTTGGGAGAATGGCACTTAAATATGTATAATATCATATATGAAGCGAATCGCCAGTCCAGGTTCGATGCAGGATACAGGATGCTTGAGGCTGGTGCACTGGGATGACCCAGAGGGATGGTACGGGGAGGGGGGTTCAGGATGGGGAAAATGTGTATACCTGTGGCGGATTCATGTTGATGTATGACAAAACCAGTACCATATTGTAAAGTAATTAACCTCCAATTAAAATAAATAAATTTATATAAAAAAGTACAAAATATGTGCTTTGTGGCTTCATTCTAAAAATATGCCAACTTCATATATAGATGATGTTTTATGTAATTTAAACAAACGATTACTGTATTAGCATATCTTAAGAGCCAATAAGTTTTATTATTTTACAGCTAGATGGTGAGAGACAATGTATCAAGTCGTTCTGAAAAAAAAAAAAGACGTCAGAATAGAGATTAAAATGCCTAATTCATATCGTTTCCTTGGATGCAAGCTTCCTAATGGTCTCTGTAACGAATGGAGAGTCTCAAAACCATTTTGCCCTTCCTAAATGTTATGGGAGGAAACTGAATGGCTGCTACCAGAAATATAGTCAGCCTAACAAAAATTAATTGATACTAAAGTTGCATTATAAATTTCCTGCTTAAAATCTCTTATGTATGCTCATAGATCATCCTTTAATATCTTGATAACTGAAGTATAAAGAAAAAAAATAGTCAAAGAACAGTGGACAATTTATCTTTTATGTTAGTGTTTCCCAATGCTTTGACTAGACTATATTAGCCTCAGGTCTTGTACAGTTTATTTCTCCTACTTTGTTTATTTATTTTTATTTATTTTTGGATATGCTGGGTCTTTGTTGCTTTGGGGGCTTTTCTCTAGTTGCGGTACATAGACTTCTCTTCATGGTGGCTTTTCCTGTTGCAGAGCGTGGGCTCTAGCGTACTCGGGCCTCAGTGGTTGTGGCATGCAGGCTCAGTAGTTGCAGTTCCCAGGCTCTAGAGCACAGGCTCAACAGTTGTGGCACATGGGCTTAGTTGCTCCACGGCACGTGGGATCTTCCTGGACCAGGGATCAAACCAGTGTCTTCTGCATTGGCAAGTGGGTTCTTTACCACTGAGCCACCGGGGAGGCCCTATTTATCCTACTTTAGAGCTCTAAGCTGTGTTGCTGCTATTGATTATGAAAGTTCATTAAAAGAAAAATTGTCAAATGGGTTATAATAATATGTCTAATATGATCAGTGGACTGAAATTCATTTTTGGGAAACATTAAGAGTATTTAGGTTATTTTTGTAACAAGTGAGCAAGAGTTAGAACTTGAAAATGGAAGAAAAGTCAAGAAGACAGCAATGTAAAGGCTTAAAACTCACTAGGAATATATTAGATGGCCCATAGAGAATTCTACATGAAACAAAATTAGACCTACATACTTCCTCTAGGAACTGACATAACTTACAGGTAACTTTACCACATGTGGTTGATGCTTAGTCTAAAACTATTTACTCATGTTATTCAAGTTTAAGTCTATGAGAGTCAATCTGATGCACATTTAATTGTGAAAGAAATTTTATAAGGTGTGATTATTTTTCTACTGAGCATAAATCAAGAACTAACCTTATTTTGATTAATTTGAAAGCCTAAGTATTAATAGAAAACCACTCTAAAATAAACTTAAATGATATTCAGTGATTTAGAGCTCAAGTTGAATTAAAAAACTTTAAAAATAACCACCAATTTATGAAACTTCAATCAGCTTGAGAATCAGGATTTAGCATCTTAATATTAGGACTTAAGAGAACTGGACTGGTGTAGTAATAGGCGGACAAGAATATAGACGTTGCCTAAGTCACCCGTTGATTGTGAAAATGCTCTCTATTATGGATATTCTTGTTTTATAACTCAAAAGTAATATGATGAACACCTGTTTGTATGGTTAAAATTAGTAAGACTGACAATACCAAATCTCGTACATTATTAGTAGGAGTCAAAATTTTGAAAAGAGTTATGGAATTTTCTTAAAAAACTAAACATATACCCTTCCTATGACCTGATAATTCCACTTCTAGGTATTTACCCAAGAGAAATGAAAACCTATTCACAAAAAGATCCTTTTAAGAGTGTTCAGAGTAGTTTTATTTAAAATAACTAAATACTAGAAATAGCCTGGGTGTCTGTCAAGAGGAAAGTGGATAAAGAAACTAGATTCTCATACATCAACTATACTTCAGTTAAAAAAATATATTCCTACAGTAGACTAATACTTGATAATTAAGAGGAGTAAATTCCTGATACACAAAACAACACAGATGAATCTCAAACACATAATTTGTTTTTTCACTTTAAAAATTTTATTTTTAATTGGAGGATAACTGCTTTACAACATTTTGTTGCTTTTTGCCATATGTCAACATAAATCAGCCATAGGTATACATATGGCCCTTCCATCTTGAACCTCCCTACCACCTTCTACCATATCCCACCTCTTCAGGTTGCCACAGAGCACTGGTTTGAGATTCCTGTGTCATACAGCAAATTCCCACTGGATATCTATTTTACATATGGTAATATATATGTTTCTGTGCTTCTCTCTCAATTTGTTCCACCCTCTCCTTCTCTGACTGTGTCCAGAAGTTTGTTTTCTATGCCTGTATATTCACTGCTTCCTTGCAAATAGGTTCACCAGTACTATCTTCCTAGATTCATATATATACATATATATATATGCATTAATATATGATATTTGCTGTTCTCTTTCTGTCTTACTTCAGTCTATATAATAGGCTCCAGATTCATCTATCACATTAGAACTGACTCAAATGCGTTCCTTTTTATGGCTAAGTAATATTCCATAGTATATATGGACCACAGCTTCTTTATCCATTCATTTTTTCATGGACATCTAGGTTGCTTCCATGTCCTAGCTATTGTAAATAGTGTTGCAGTGAACATTGGGGTACATGTGTGTTTTTCAATTATGCCAAACACAATTTTGAGTTAGAAAATCCTTATACAAAAGAGTAAATACTGCATGACTCCATTTATATGAAGTTCTAGAACAGATAAAACTAATCCATAGTAACATGTATTAGAACCATGGTGGGGAGGGTATTGACTGGGAATGGGCATAAGAGAGGGAACTTTCTAGAGTGAGTGTAATATTTCATATATAGATGAAAGTTTGAGTTACATGGGTATATACATTTGGCAGAGGAACCAGAGATCAAATTGCCAACATAGGCTGGATCACAGAAAAAGCAAGGGAATTCCAAAAACACATCTACTTTAATTCATTGATTGTGCTAAAGCCTTTGACTTTGTGGATCACAACAAACTGTGGAATATTCTTAAAGAGATGGGAATACCAGACTACTTTTCCTGCCTCCTGAGAAACTTCTATGCAGGACAAGAAGCAACAGTTAGAACCTGACATGGAAAAATGGACTGGTTCAAAACTGGGAAAGGAGCACATCAAGGCTATATATTGTTACCCTGCTTATTTAACTTCTGTGCAGAATACATCATGCGAAATGCTGGGCTAGATGAATCACAAGCTGGAATCGAGACTGCCAGGAGAAACACCAACAACTTCAGATTTGCAGATGCTGCTGCTGCTAAGTCGCTTTATTTGTGTCCAACTCTGTGCGACCCCATGGACGTCAGCCCACCAGGCTCCCCTGTCCCTGGTATACTCCAGGCAAGAACACTGGAGTGGGTTGCCATTTCCTTCGCCAATGCATAAAAGTGAAAAGTGAAAGTGAAGTCGCTGAGTTGTGTCCAACTCTTAGTGACCCCATGGACTGCAGCCTACCAGGCTCCTCCATCCATGGGATTTTCCAGGCAAGAATACTGGAGTGGGGTGCCATTGCCTTCTCCAGATTTGCAGATGATATCACTTTAATTGCAGAAAATGAAGAGGAACTAAAGAGCCTCTTGATGAAAGTGAGAGAGTGAAAAAGCTGGCTTAAAACTCAACATTCAAAAAATTAGGATCATGGCATCTGGTCCTATCACTTCATGGCAAATAGATGGGGAAAATGCAGAAACAGTGTCAGATTTCATTTTCTTGGGCTCCAAAATCAATGTGGACAGTGACTGCAGCCATGAAATTAAAAGATGCTGGCTCCTTGGAAGAATAAATATGTCAAATCTAGACAGTGTTTTAAAAAGCAGAGACATCACTTTGCCAACAAAGGTCCCTCTAGTCAAAGCTATGGTTCTTCCAGTAGTCATGTATGGATGTGAGAGCTGGACCATAAAGAAGGCTGAGTGCTGAAGAATTGATCCTTTTGAACTGTGGTGCTGAAGAAGATTCTTGAGAGTCCCTTGCACTGCAAGATCAAACAGTCTATCCTAAAGGAAATCAGTCCTGAATATTCACTGGAAGGACTGATGCTGAAGCTGAAGCTCTAATACTTTGGCCATCTGATGTGAAGAGATGATTCATTAGAAAAGACCCCGAGGCTGGGAAAGATTGAGGGCAAGAGGAGAAGGGGACGACAGAGGATGAGATGGTTGGATGGCATCACTAACTCAAAGGACATGAGTTTGAGCAAACTCAGGGACAAAGGAGCCTGGCTGCTGCAGTTTATGGGGTCGCAAAGAGTTAGGCATGACTTAGCGACTGAATAACAACAACAACACATTTGACAAAACTTATTGAATGGTACATTTGAGATTTGGGCATTTATTTGATCATATACAAATTTTAAAAAAGAACTATAGGCAATGATATTTCATAAAAGAGAATATGCTAAGTCACTTCAGTTGTATCCGACTCTGTGCGACCCCATAGACGGCAGCCCACCAGGCTCCCCTGTCCCTGGGATTCTCCAGGCAAGAACACTGGAATGGTTTGCCATTTCCTTCTCCAATGCATGAAAGTGAAAAGTGAAAGTGAAGTCGCTCAGTTGTGTCCAACTCTTCGCAACCCCATGGAATGCAGCCTACCAGGCTCCTCCATCCATGGGATTTTCCAGGCAAGAGTACTGGAGTGGGGTGCTACTGCCTTCTCCAAAAGAGAGTATAGATGAGTTTAAATTTGTCCTGAAGCTTTTGTAACATGTACCTAGAAAGTATGACTTAAGTGTAAAGAATGAGAAAATCTTAGTCAGATTTTCAGTACATTAAAAACATTTTTTCCTTAATTGTGTATAAAGATGTTTTAAAGCATCAGTTCAGTTCAGTTCAGTCGCTCAGTCATGTCTGACTCTTTGAGACCCCATGAATTGCAGCACACCAGGCCTCCCTGTTCATCACCAACTCCCAGAGTTCACTCAGACTCACATCCATCGAGTCAGTGATGCCATCCAGCTATCTCATCCTCTGTCGTCCCCTTCTCCTCCTGCCCCCAATCCCTCCCAGCATCAGAGTCTTTTCCAATGAGTCAACTCTTCGCATGAGGTGGCCAAAGTACTGGAGTTTCAGTGTCAGCATCATTCCTTCCAAAGAAATCCCAGGGCTGATCTCCTTCAGAATGGACTGGTTGGATCTTCTTGCAGTCCAAGGCACTCTCAAGAGTCTTCTCCAACACCACAGTTCAAAAGCATCAATTCTTTGGTGCTCAGCCTTCTTCACAGTCCAGCTCTCACATCCATACATTACCACAGGAAAAACCATAGCCTTGACTAGACGGACCTTAGTCGGCAAAGTAATGTCTCTGCTTTTGAATATGCTATCTAGATTGGTCATAATTTTTCTTCCAAGGAGTTAAGTGTCTTTTAATTTCATGGCTGCAGTCACCATCTGCAGTGATTTTGGAGCCCAAAAAATAAAGTCTGACACTGTTTCCACTGTTTCCCCATCTATTTCCCATGAAGTGATGGCACCAGATGCCATGATCTTCGTTTTCTGAATGTTGAGCTTTAAGCCAACTTTTTCACTCTCCTCTTTCACTTTCATCAAGAGGCTTTTGAGTTCCTCTTCACTTTCTGCCATAAGGGTGGTGTCACCTGCATATCTGAGGTTATTGATATTTCTCCCAGCAATCTTGATTCCAGCTTGTGTTTCTTCCAGTCCAGCGTTTCTCATGATGTACTCTGCATATAAGTTAAATAAGCAGGGTGACGACAATATACAGCCTTGACGCACTCCTTTTCCTATTTGGAACCAGTCTGTTGTTCCAGGTCCAGTTCTAACTGTTGCTTCCTGACCTGCATACAGATTTGACAGAAAAGTTGTTATTAAGATGACTTTAAATTATAAGCACTCTTTTATGTATTGTGAAAGTCGCTCAATCGTGTCCAACTCTTTGAGACCCCATGGACTATAGCGTCCATGGAATTCTCCAGGCCAGAATACTGGAGTGGGTAGTCTTTTCCTTCTCCAGGTTATCTTCTCAACCCAGGGATTGAATCCAGGTCTCTCGCATTGCAGGTAGATTCTTTACCAGCTGAGCCACAGGGAAGCATGTACTTCTACTCTTTTGTCTTTTTCAACCCTTTCAATTGATGCTTAGTTAATAAATGAAATAAAAAAATAGAAGCATAGGCAAATATTGAACCCCACTTAATAGTAAGCATGCTGAAGCATTTAGGTGTAAAGTTTTCTGATGTCTGCAACTTCAGAAAAAAATATAGATATGGATGGAGGAATGAATATACAGACAGATGTATGGTAAACAAGTACAACTTAACTGCAGAATCTGGATGATGGGCATTTACTTGATGTTCAAGGATTTACAGTTTCCCTAATAGTTACCTGGCATAAACTGAACAAAACAACTGGGAAGCTTTATAACTAGTAAGGTCAAGTTCAGGAGTTAGCACACTGGGGACTGTGGTTATGAAATGACTTGGACTCTGCATCTGTCTGCTCTTTTGCCAGACTTTGGTGTTCTGTGCAGCTGCTAATGGCGTCTTAAAAAACCAACAAAATTTGTAATTTTAAAAGTCTGTCTCTAATGCAGTGGTTTATATATTTATCAATAGATGAAGGCAGCAAGACATAAAAGAAGGAAAATGGATTCTGGAGTCAGAAAACAATTCTAAATATAGACTTCATTATTTAGAATTGTGATAGTAGGAAAATTACTTTAAGTTCTTCAATACTCAGTCTCCTTAGCTGTGAAATAGGCGTGTGTGCTTGTGCTGAGTTGTTCAGCGCTGTCTGACTCTTTGTGGCCCCATGGACTATAGCCTGCCAGACTCCTCTGTCCATGGAATTCTCCAGGTAAGAATCCCCCTCCTCCACGGGATCTTCCCAACCCAGGGATCGAACCCAGATCTCCTGCATTGCAGGCAGATTCTTTACCATCTGAGCCACCAGGGAAGCATAGCTACTTCTGATTGAAGTATCTTAAGGTTGGTGCAAGGATCAAATGAGATCATGGTGGGAAAATAAGTAAAAACTGTGAAGGACTGTTAGAAGTTGGCTGCAATCCATCTAAACACATCAAATTTGTCTACTTAGCCTTATGCTTATGTATAGTCTTTGGTATTAAAACTTCTCTGCCATTCAACAGCATTCCTTCTTTGCTTACAGCTCCCAAACATGGAACTGAAGGAGACTTTGGTTAAATAAACATGCCATTAGGCTGAGAAAGAAAGGTGTGATCCCACTCTGACAATCCCTCAGCATTTCACAGACTTTGGTGATGACAGATACACACTTGGAGTTTGTCAGGTAGCAGAGATGGAAACCAGAACTGCTGTTGCAGCAAATATGTTAGAGTCGTTCTCAGAGTCAACTTTGTTGTTGGCTATTAATTCAAATGGCAAGGAAAGACTCAGGAAGCCAAATGAGATGAGGGAAAGGGATGATAATCTTTGGTTTATTTTTCAGAGCAAATAATTAAGGAGGAAAGGGATTAACTAGCTTACCCTAGGATACTGATCTCAAAATACCTGCAATGGTTTCCTCTCGGATAGATTCCACTTAACAAGGATATATCCTAATGCTGTGCCAAATTCAGTGATGGTTTCAGAGGCCAGCCTTTGCACACTTACTCGTTCTCTTCGTGAAGGATGCTTCTCAAGGTGGCTCCATGAGTTAACATAATCAGTGAACAGTCAGAGGGCAGAGAGGGCACAATGGTGTATATATTGGTGTATATGTGTGTGTGTGTGTGACCTAGTTTTTAGTTTGGGTTTCAAATTCTTAAACATAATTATAGGGTCTATGCAAGCTCATCAACAGAACAGATGGCATGTACCTACTAAATGACTATAGTCTTTCACACCAAAATAAGCCCTGCAATAGAAAGAGGAGCTCAGTGAGTCAGAAGAACAGGAACAAGACATTTTTCAAGGTATCTCTATATGTAATAGTTGACTCTCCCTATTGTCTCCATTTTTCTCATAATCTTCCTTTAGTGATTTTTTTTTTTTTTTGGTGAAACTTGTGCTTTAGGTGACAATCCCCTGTATTTTCTTCATAGAGAGTCAGCAAGTTTGGTTCTCCCCCGGCCCAGAAGCCTCTGAAGAAGTAATTGTGGTAATTCCCTCACTTCTCAGCATGTTAATTTCATGGGAACATATGGCTCCAGGACTTCCTCACCACTGAACACAAATCTGGATCAGATTTTGCCCTGGAGCTATACAGGTTCAGTGGGAAAGGAAACTTGACTTTTAAAAGCAAGGTTAAAACCTGTAGTGCAACAGAATTATTTTTTGGTAGCTGCTTTGAGTACTGTATGCAAAGCAACGAGTCTCAGAGGGGCAGCACTTTTTCTGATTTAGCACTGTGTTCTGGTCTTCATCTCCCTGTTGTTTTTGGTTTACCCTCTGGCAGGACCTTTGACATTTCCCCATGACCCAGTTGAGAGATTGATAAATAGTGAGTAGCATTACCAAGGAGCTTGTTCATTTTTTCCATTTAAAGAATAAAACTTAAATTTAAAAACATACAAAAAATTGAGAGCAATCATTTTTCTGACATTGTGATACTTAAAATGAAATAAGACTAAAAATACTACTATTGAATTGTCAATCATCTTTTATTTATCTTAAATGGTACTGTTTAAGGCATTACTGAGAAGAGCTGGGAATAGGTGGTGACCTTTGTGGTCATGCTGAAAGGCCTTTCTGGGCATGTCCCAGAGCATCTGAGGTTGAAGGAGTTAATGGGCTGAACATGATAACTTTTTTTTCTTGATACTTGAAACTCATGCTTATTGATTGGAGAAAACTGACATTTACAAGGCACTGTTCGTTCCATTTTCAGAATAAAATATCTTATTCTGTCTTGGCCTCTTCTCCCACCCTTTTATCCTTTTTGGCTTGAGAATCTTTTGATCTTTCCATTTTCCCTCTGATTCTTTCAGTGTTTTTATTCTTTAAGATCTCTAGTTGGGAGACATGTGGGGTCTGCAAACAGCTCTTTAGGCCTTCGCTTACCAGGTCTTGTGATTCTTATAGTTACCAGATAGAAGCCTGTGGCTGGTGGGGTCTGAGTTTTAGATTCTTGAATCTTTGCTGAGATGATAATCAGCACCATGGGTTACATGGCTACAACCATCCCTATCCCACTGACTATGGCAAGGATCAGTTTATTTTATACACACACACACACACGCCCTGGGGAATAAAATGGCAACCCACTCCAGTATTCTTGCCTGGGGAAGCCCATGGACAGAGGAGCCTGGCACGTTAAGAGTTGGACACAACTTAGTGACTGAACAATAAAGGCACACACATATATACATAGTATTTGCTGTTGTTCAGTCACTAAGTCATGTCCGACTCTGTGACCTCAGGGACTGCAGCATGCCAGGCCTCCCTGTCCCTCACTATCTCCTAGAGTTTGCCCAAGTTCATGTCCATTGGATCAGTGATACTATTCAAACATCTCATCCTCTGCTGCCCCCTTCTCCTTTTGCCTTCAATCTTTCCCAGAACCAGGATCTTTTCCAAAGAGTTGGCTGTTTACATCAGGTGGCCAAAGTATTGGAGCTTTAGCATCAGTCCTTCCAATGAATACTCAGTGTTGATTTCCTTTAGGACTGACTTTTTTGATCTCCTTGCTGTCCAAGGGACTCTCAAGAATCTTTTCCAGCACCACAATTCAAAGCATCAATTCTTCGGCTCTCATAATTACATTTATATTTAAATTAAGGAAACGTATATATGCTTTTACACTTTAATTAGAAAATACTATTTTTGCATCAAAATCAAGATTTTCAACCTTTAATGCTTACTATTTTCACATGATAGCAATGATCTTCAAAGGTCAGTTATCATTCAGTGATCATGTGTTACACTGGAAAGAATTCAGCTCATTAATTTTCATTATATTCAAAGTCTGGGTCAGTAATTGCTGCAAGTGGTTAATTCCTGCCTTTATCCACTGGAATTTTAGAGTTCAACATACTAAACTGTTGGTTTATCTAAATGACATTTAGCCCTTCATTCTTAGTTATGTCATTAACCTGCTAAGTCACTGCAGTCGTGTTCGACTCTGTGCAACCCCATAGATGGCAGCCCACCAGGCTCCCCCGTCCCTGGGATTCTCCAGGCAAGAACACTGGAGTGGGTAGCCATTTCCTTCAATGCACGAAAGTGAAAAGTGAAAGTGAAGTCACTCAGTCGTGTCTGACTCTTAGCGACCCCATGGACTGCAGCCTACCAGGCTCCTCCATCCATGAGATATTCCAGGCAAGAGTACTGGAGTGGGCTGCCATTGCCCCCTCCGGTCATTAACCTAGGTGAAGCTACATTTCTTTTTAGCTAAAGTTATAGGCTTCATGAGTATTGCCAAACCAATGATATGACTTTAAAACAACCTAAGATAACTGGGATGGGCAAGTTTAACTCATTCAGTTAATACAAAAGAGAGTTTTTGATTAAAAAAAGAGAAATCTCCCCATCTTATTTAACTGGACAGCACAAAATGTTAATCAATACTTTAATATCTAATGATGACAGTTCAGTATAGTTACATATACTAATGTGTCTACAGAGTTAATAAGTCCATTGTGGCTTGGCCTCCTCTTACGTGTGAGAGACTATTTATATAGAGCGATGGCCTGAGGGGTGACAAAAGGTCACGAGAGTCCAAACTATAGTCCATACAGGCCTGAAATCCTTTTTTTTATTTTTGTCTCACAAAATGATTAAACCAGGAAGACTCTTTGGGGGAGGTTTAGGAAAAGGATAGAAAGATGGCGTCTGTTTATCATACAAATAACAATGGCAAATACATAGAGTTTCTTGTTTGTGCCAGAGCTTCGGTGCTGCCAGTTTAGCTCTCTGGCTCATTTTTCAGCTTGCATGAGGATTTTGAGAAGAGTTAGAACTTTTTTAGCATTTTTCAGTCTACTTGTCCAACTTCAGACTCCTACCCAATGCTAGAGGTTCTTTAAATACTAAACCTAATGGGATTCTGTCATGTTATTCTGTCTTTCCATTGGCACGCAATGATAACTTGTATTTTTTGCAGAACTCTCAAAAGATGACACTTCACGCCAATATGGAAATGTGCATTTCTAAGACAGATGTAACAGCTATTTTCTACAAAAAGGCAAAAGCTTTATGCAAACAGAAGAGACCAGTATCTATACACACAGAAAAAGCTCACATTCCATTATGAGTTTTTCCCCCACCAGACTATAAATTCCTTGAGGCCAGAAAGTTTATCTTATTTATCTTTATATCTTCCAGCACTTAACAGATTGTCAGGAACATAGTAAGTTCTCAATTAAACAGTACCCCCAAGGCAGTTTTAAAAAATAGCACCTAGATGATAAGAAGCTGAAGACTGGAATTTCAGCACTGGTTCTGCCATCACCAGCTTCATTGCACAATTAGAGATCATTTTCTTCAGAATTTCTTGTCTTGCAGCCTTCTTTTTTCCTTTAAGCTGTTTTTAATACATTTTAACACATTTTATGTAGCTAAGTAAAAAAAGGAAAAGATGGCTTATACTAATACCAGAGGTATCCATTATTAATGTTTTGGTATATTTCCTTCCAGATTAATACCCCTAAGAGCCAGAAGTCTTATCCATTATTTCTCTTTGTCAAGCACCCAATGGGCTTCCCTGGTGGCTCAGTGGTAAAGAATCTGCCTGCATTGAAGGAGATGCGGGTTTGATCCCTGGGTCAGGAAGATTCACTGGGGAAGATACTGGCAACCCACCACAGTATTCTTGCCTGGGAAACCCCATGGACAGAGGAGCCTGGCGGGCTATGGTTCATGGGGTTGCAAAACAAACAAGTAAGCACATAGCAGAGTGCCTGGCTTATTCACAGCTCTCAATCCATGTTTGTTGATATGAATCAAACTGAATGCTGGAGGCTGACCATGTGAGTCCATGTGCTACCTCGAGTGTTCTCATAGGGGCAAGGCTAATAATTTCAGAGTGGTCAAGTCAGTGAAGGAGAATATTGGTAGTAAAACTACTGTAATAAAGTGGACTCTGTAGTCAGACGAGGAGTAGAGTTCACTTTACTACAGTAGTTCAATTTTTTTTTAAAGAAGGAAAAATATTAACATAAAGGCCACATTCCAGCCTCCATATAAAGCATAAGTGGTCCTGCATCAAATGGTTCTGGGTTTAGATCCTGATTTCATTACTTATAACTATGTGATCTTGGGCAACTTTCTGAACCTATCAGTGCTTCAAAAACTGAATTAGGATGGTGATACCTAATTGTGGCTCAAACAGTAAAGAATCTGCCTGCAATGCAGGAGACCTGGGTTTAATCCCTGGGTCGGGAATATCCTCAAGAGGAGGAAATGGCAGCTCACTCCAGTGTTCTTGCCTGGAAAATCACCCGGACAGACGGGCCTGACAGTCTACAGTCCATGGTGTCCCAAAGAGTCGGACACAACAGAGCAACTAACACACCTAATCCACAGCATTATTGAAAAGATTTAAGTGAAATAATATATGGGAGTTATATGGTCATAGCAAGTACAGATAAATAAGGGAAGTATTCCAGGGAAGCAGTTCTGCACATACTGCCTAGATATCTTTACAATTTTGTTATAGGTTTTTTCCCTATTATTAATTCAAATAATATTTATCCATTTCCTTCTATTAACAAAAGGTGGATCTGGAAAAATAAAAAGGAAAGCATTACTTATTTAAAAAGAGTTCATAGAAACCCCCATTATTATCCTATGGTGTTTTTATTTGATGATAACATACTGTGAAGTCTCCTCTAAGACACATTAATTTCTCTGAACAGTGACAGAAAACCTGCAGTCTTTTATTTCTTCCTTGATGTGGTATCATTTTATTGCCATCGAGTTTTCAACTTAATGGCTCCGTGGTGGAGATCTAGATATAATTTTTTTCCTTTCTTAATGATGAAGCATAATGTGCCATTAGGTGAAACAGAAGAAAAGGACTCTGCACCCCTGCCAATAGTTAGCTCAAGAACAGAAATAGCTCTTCCAGGCAGACAGACATATGGGCAGGAGGAGAGAGTGATTAACAAATCTTTAGGTCAGTCTCTCCAATAGAGGCATTACTTTTAATTTTCAAAATAGTATGATTACATAAGATCATTAGCCTTTAGCTAGGAAAAAACACTGGGTTGTGGGCTTCACTGTCACAGGGTAGGAATTCACTTTATTATTTCTTGGCATTTGATTACAAAGTGCAATAAAATGGAACATTTATTGGGGGGTTACTGGGTGCCCGATATCATGCCAAGCACTTAGATCTCATTTAATTCTCCCAATAGTCTATGAAGTACTTACTGTGTCCTTATCCTTAATTTACCAGTAGAAGGAAATGAAGCTTAAGAGAGGTTAAGGAACTTGCTCAAGGTCACATAATTAGTAAACAGAGTGGTAAGACTCAAACCTATGTTTATGCTTTTAACTGCTTCATATTACCAGCACTGAGTGCTCAGGAACCACTGTATTTATATCTTTGTCACTGGTCTCATGCATTGTTATCGCGATCATACTTTATGTAAAATATTATGCTAGGAGTGAAATAATTTTTTCCTACATTTTCTTTGTTCAGTTCAGTTCAGTTCAGTCGCTCAGTCGTGTCCGACTGTTTGCGACCCCATGAATCGCAGCACGCCAGGCCTCCCTGTCCATCACCATCTCCCGGAGCTCACTCAGACTCACGTCCATCGAGTTGGTGATGCCATCCAGCTATCTCATCCTCTGTTGTCCCCTTTTCCTCCTGCCCCCAATCCCTCCCAGCATCAGAGTCTTTTCCAATGAGTCAACTCTTCACATGAGGTGGCCAAAGTACTGGAGTTTCAGCGTCAGCATCATTCCCTCCAAAGAAATCCCAGGGCTGATCTCCTTCAGAATGGACTGGTTGGATCTTCTTGCAGTCCAAGGGACTCTCGAGAGTCTTCTCCAACACCACAGTTCAAAAGCATCAATTCTTCGGCACTCAGCCTTCTTCACAGTCCAACTCTCACATCCATACATGACCACAGGAAAAACCATAGCCTTGACTAGACGGACCTTAGTCGGCAAAGTAATGTCTCTGCTTTTGAATATGCTATCTAGGTTGGTCATAACTTTTCTTCCAAGCAGTAAGCGTCTTTTAATTTCATGGCTGCAGTCATCATCTGCAGTGATTTTGGAGCCCAAACAAATAAAGTCTGACACTGTTTCCACGGTTTCCCCATCTATTTCCCATGAAGTGATGGGACCAGATGCTATGACTTCCGTTTTCTGAATGTTGAGCTTTAAGCCAACTTTTTCACTCTCCTCTTTCACTTTCATAAAGCTCAACATTTTCTTTGTTTGGCCCCTAAATTGTTGTAACTTAAGTTGGCTCTACTCCTAGTTCTTCAGTTTTTCCATTTATAATAAATGCACCATGATATTTTCTGCTTTGCTCACAGAAATTCATAACATAATAGCAGCATAAGGGTACAACACAAGAGGCATGCCAGGCTAGTGCGAGCTGGTATATGTGGGGGAGCGGGGGAAACCTCCAGGGAGTGCTGTGTGTCCCCTGACCCCCAGGGATCACTCCATCTAAGCAGAGCAATGAGAGTGGGAAAGGGCAAATGGCATGGTAAATATTGTAGAATCCTCTTTCTGGATTCCTGTGCTCTTTTCTGATGCACAAAAATAGATGGACTGGCAGGGGTGGGGTGGGGTGGTGGGAGATGCCCTTGATGCTGTTCAGGGGCCATCACTATTCTCTTATTTTGCTCACGGAGAAGGAAAAAGGCTCCAGCATGCAACTCAGAGGCCTCTTTTTACCACATTACTGGAAATGTGAGAACTCTCTGCACAGGAGGAGAAATGAACACTATAAATTATTTGCAAAGCATTTCAGAAGTGAGCAGTGAGATAAATATATTAATGCAAATATATGACATCGTTGGTGGCTAGTGGCTCAGTTGACTTAGACCATAAGAATTTTAAAATGTTATACTTAGACAAGCAGTCTTCACACTTTGCATATCATGTATTCCTAGCTATAAAAAAATTAAGCATGCACTCTTACTGTACATACATTTGTTGATAAATGATACATAGATAATGATATTAATGTATTGGGTATATTAAAATATAAAGAAATAGAGATTAGAAAAAGAGATCATAAAATATAAAGTTATAATATTTTCCTTCAGATCATCTAGCATACACTTTGAAGCCCAGAGGGTAAGCCCAGAGGTTCTCAAACTTTAATGTGCATTTGAATCACTTGAAAGGCTTATTAAACCACAGAAAGCTGGGCTTCATCCCTAGAGGCTGGGTTGGGGCCCACTTGATTTCTAGTAAGTTCCCAGCTGATCCAGGAAACACACTTTGAGAAGCAACGGGTTAACCTAAGACAGCCTTACTCCTTAGGGAAGGTAGCCAGTGTCCAAAGAAAAGAAGCAGTAATGATGCTGGCCAATGGTAAGGCTGATATTTAAAGCAGATGACCCTACAGAGTACCCCCAAATCGACCCTACAGAGTACCCCCAAATCATAACACTCAGTCATGGAGCTGATTCCATTAAGCCAAAGAGTAGCTTCAATAAACATCCAAGTACATCCCAAGCCCACAGAAAGAAAAATGTTTTCAAATAATATTCCAGATACACATTAAGGAATCCAAACCCACACCTTAGCTCAAAGTTAAGCAGATGGAAGACCATGGGAGGTCCCAGGACTGCAGTGATACAGCACCCCACATGGCAAGCACCCCTGAGAAGCCAAACATGGCTTGGCAGATTCTTCTGAGAGGCCTCCTGGAGGGTGTGCATTCAAGTTGCAAATCCTATTTGGTTGGCTCTCCAGGTTTTACTGGGCAAGGGTTTATCCTAATTTTTAAAACATCCTGTTTTAAAAGTTTGGCTTCATTTTGGCCTTCTCTCATTTCTTGTCTTTGCACTCACGTTGCAACACTCTTAATATGAACTGACATTTTATTGCAAATCAAAGGAAATGCAGCGACTTTACAAATCAGTGTATGAGTTAGTGAAGCACTCAAATGCTGAGACGACTGGCAAGTGCCACAATTCTGAGCAAAGGCAAGGAGGATAACCCCTGCCTCTTGCTCATTTGGAAGCTAGTGGGGAAGGTAGGGAACACACAAAAGTATGTTCCAGCTCACATTACTAATATCCCAGAGATTCATAACAGAAACCCAACATGCCTATGGCTGATGAAAACTGCTTGAAAGACAGGAAGCCGCAGCATGGACTGGGGCCTGCAGTCTCAGTATGAAGTAAAAATACAGCTCCTATCTGTCCTCACGAAAGGTAAAAATCCTGGTTGTGTTCTCTGGACCTACTGCAAAGAGCACTTGCATGAGGGTGGGGAACATTCCTCAGTGGATTGTAACAGGGAAACTGGAAATCCAGGCAGGAAATGGAAGAATAATAGAAGCCTAGCTGACATGAAGATAGAGGGAAAGGACCAGTGGGGACAACTCTGTTTGGAGACTTAACTACATTTCACTGGTGGAAGGTTATGAGTGTTGGCCGTTAAAGCGGCAGTGAAACACGGAATACAGTCCATTCTTTCCCAGGGGTTTGGGTGGACAAGAATTAACTTCTACTTAATTTTTACATGACCATTTCTCTCTGTCTTGTTTTTGCTTTTTATAGACACTGCTGGTCCTCTTTGTAAAGAATGTTATTCCCTTCCCAAGTTGATATCTTTGACTAGTGTGTGCTTGAGTTACATTTCTAAACATGAATATGTGAAGTCTCTGAGTGATATACACACATTCATCTCCCTTTACTGTGAATTATGAAAGGTAATTTCTGCTGCAGTTTAAACATGTTGTCTAATTGAGGATACAAATCTTGAAATGTTTATGTTTTTTCACCATTCTATCCTTGCTTCTTACACACACACACACAGGCACACACAGAGTTTTCAGGTCAGGCATGCAGTGTTCTACCAGAAAGGAACAATGTCAAAAATAATAGCAAGAACAAAGAAAAAGAATCACTCAGTCTATGTAGAGCCAAGACGAAGATTTAGAAAACAGTCAGAAGTTGTTGGGCAATTTCCCCAAGCATCAAGTAATATTACATTTGTTTGCTCTTTGAAAATGAGAAAATAGTATTATGACAACGTTAAAATCATTTTTAGACGAAAAACAGACTATTCTCAAATCCCACATCTTACTGTATCTAACTTAACTTTTGTGACAAATTTTTCAAACTTTGACTATCTAGATTTTTGCTTTTACTCATTTAAAATAATCACAGGCCAATTTTGTGTTCCTTTCTTTTTTTTTAAACTTATCATTTTATCATAAATATTTTCTCATGTTAAATAATTTCAACACAGTAATGAGGGAAAAAATTGAGTAGGACAGAAGAGGAAATACAAAAGTACAATAAATCCTTTAAAAGTCCTCAACCTCATTAGTAATCCGGAAAATGCTAATTTAAATCAGTGAGCTCTGTTAATTTATACCCATTAGATAGAAAAATAAAAGTCTGAAAATACCAAGTGTTTAAGAGGAATTGGAGCAGTGTAGCAAGTCGCAATGGGAGACTCACTGGAGAACAATTCGGCATCAAGTACAAGGAAAGTGTTACATATTCAACCAACCATCAATTCTCCTCCTATGTCTGTCTTCTAGAGTGGCATTGTTCTGCAGAACTTCCTACTATGATGGAAATAGTCTTCTGCGCTGAATGGTGTGGTAGCCAGTCAGTTCATGCAGCTGCTGAGCCCCTGAAGTAGACTAGCATGGCTCAGGAACTGAATTTTTAATTTTTAAAAAATGTTATGGATGCATAATTGATTTACACTGTTGTATTAATTTCTGCTCTATAGCAAAGTGATTCAATTATACCACATATACATTCTTTTCATATTCTTTTCCACTATGGTTTATCACAGGATATAGAATACAGTTCCCTGTACTATACATTAGGACCTTGTTGTTTATCCATCCTATACACAATAGTTGACATCTGCTAATCCCGAACTCCCAACCCTTCCTGAATTTTTAATTTTAATTATGTAAATCTAAATTTCTATGCCTCCAGCATTATTATAAGCATACCAATTTCACCACTGAACTACCAAAACTGGATGTAATCATCTTTGGACATTTTGTTAATTTACAGTGTGCAAAACTCTATATATCATTTTACCATGTGCTTTTTCAACTATTATATTAGCAGAGTTGAATATTTTCCTTTGTTTTTGCTTATTGCACTTGTGTGTTTATGCCTTTTGCACATTTTCTGGCTGAAGTCTTTGCTATAAATCCCATGCAATATGTTTCAATTCTTCTGGCCACAGTTCCTACTAAATTTTTTTTTCCTACTAAATTTATATATTCTTTTTTTTTTCTAATTTGTATCTCCTAGAATTTCAGTACAATTTTTCCATTGTATTTTTAAATAAGCATTAAAATATTTCTGCATTTTTACTTACAGTTCCTTGTTTGAGGTTTAACACAACTTTAGTTAAAATTAACAGATTCGACTGTATAAAACTAGTATTAAAACAAAGAAAGATGCAAACAGTGATTGCACTGAGCCAAAAGACAACTATGTTTGTATAGAATACGAAGCTCATTCAGTTCATTAGGAAACAATCCACTGAGAGGTGTAGCAAAATTTTTTTGCTTTTTTGCTGAGTGTCTATTATCTGCTATACATTTTATTTCATTAGCATCTGGCCTCAATTTTTGTTGTGGAGAAACCTGTTTCAGCTTAATTGTAGTTCCTCTGTAGGTAATGTCTTCTCTTGCCGGTTGCTCTTAAGGTCTTCCTTTTTCCATGAGATCCTATGCTATCATTCCAATCTATTTCCTCTTCCTATTACTTCTACTAGAAATATATTGGGCCATCTCATTCTAGCCTTAATATCTTCTTAACACTTTTTTATATTTTCTGTACTTTTCTCTGTTGCATTCTTGTCATTTTCCTTAGATCCTCTCTGCTTATCTCTTTTTAGCTGTATATCACCTATCCATTAGGTTTTCATTTTGAGGATCATATTTTTCATTTCTGGAATGATTTTTTTTCCCAAATATACTCGGTCTTTCTACATACCCTCTTTTGTCCCATGTTTTTAATTTCTTTTTGTACCTTTAATGATTTAAGACATGCTTACTCGAAGTCATTATCAGATAATGCTATTAACTAAAGTTCTTGGAGAGTTAAAATCCTACTGTTTATTTTGCATGTTACTCTCACCTTTGTGAGGGTCTTTGTGTCTTACGATTTAAACCTGTGATCTCATTTTCCACAGGACTTTGTAGATTCCTGAGAAATATTGCTTTTGGACTACAATAGTAGTATAAAATGTGGTTACAATTTCTTAGGAGAACAAGTCAAGTAAACATCCCAGTTATCTTCTTGTTTTGGTGGTACATTTTCCTTGAACTACCTTTTCACTAAACATGTAGCCCTTCGAGTATTTTGGTTTATATCAGAATCCCAATAGGAAGCAAAAGGATGGTTTGAGAAGCATTTATTTACATAGGATTGATTAAAATAAAAAGGTGTGGGTGGTAAATGGGAACTTAAGGCTGACTCCAGAGCACCACTCATCAGCACTAAGTCATGGGAGGAGAGAGAGGTTCTTGGGGCTTGAGAGAGTGGTATAGTGCAGCTTCCTTGGATAGAACAGGTGACTTGGTTTTACGGGACACAGCCAGTTCAAAAGGACCTCATAGGGAGGGAAACAGGAGAATAGATACCTTGATTTCACCTTTCTCCAGGTTTTTGCCAGGGTTCCCTGTTGACTAAGCTCAACTAGAAGACACAGAGCCAGGGAGCCCAGTGATATAGGGTGGAAAAGAGTGAATCTGGAGGATCAAAGAGTAGACTTTCAGCTCATGACTTTCTAGGTGGATATTTCATTTCTAATTCTTGTCCCCATAAAACCATCAAAGCGCAAGCTCCTTGATAATGAAACTAGCAAACTCCCCCAGAAACCCATCGGATCAGTCCATGCTACCTACCACCCCACTTGTACTTTTTTCTTCATTTTTTGACCCTGGAGATCTCTCTGACTTTCTTGTGATCTCAGACATTTAAAAGGGTGTTTATCATATTTTAAACATCTTATCTGAAGTTTTAGAGTTGTCTAGCCGTGTGTGAGAAACTTTGTGTTTTCTAACACAGAAGACACAAATTATCTCACCCGATCTTATATATTCTCTGTCATTAACATTTTAAAGATGAAGAAACCAAGTTTGGGTTACTTTCTCAGGGGTCACAGAACTACTAAACTTCAGACTAGAACACTGCCTCCAAAATCCAGGCTCTTTCTAAGACAGGAAACACTGAATACAGGCAAGCTGTGTGGCTGCTGTTTCAAAAACAGGAAGAAAAGAAGGGAGAGTGGGAAAGATAGAGGAAGGGAGGAAGGTTTATAAATTTAGCTAATACTAGGTCATCTGTAAGATTAACTGTGAAGCTCCAAAAAGAGAAGACCAAAAAACAAAAAAAAAGAGTGTCAGAGAGTCAGTAATATAAGAACTAGCACTAAAGTGTTACGTTTGCAGGTTTGAATTTGACATTGATTCTTCCATGGAATCCATCATTAAGAGAGTAAAAAAAGTGAATCCTTATCATTTATTTCTCCTTGAACAATGAGACTTGAAACAAAAATACTCTGATTTAAAATTATCTGAGTACCATTACCATGTTACTTCAAAACAGAATTAAAAGGCTCCAAATAAAATAATCAACAGACACCTTAAAAGAAAAAAAGCAACATTTAAAAGTCTAGAAAAATCCTCAGTTTAAATTCAGACTCAAGTGAAAGAAGTTGATGTAGAGCACAGAGAAGAAATTCTGATTCCTGATTATGTTGAATCAGGTCACATAGCGGCCTCATGCATAGAAGAAATTAATAGTGAAGAAATTAAAACTTAATAATCACAAATTCTGATTCCTGATTATGATGAGTCAGGTCACATAACTGCTTCATGTGAAGAAAAAATTAAAAGTGAAGAATATTAGGCCGATTATATTTTAAAATTTTCATTTTGCAAAAGCAAAGAAAAGTCCTGCTTCTTTGAGAAATTAATGCAAAGACAAAAAAATAAGGGCAGGAGGGAATATTTTTTAAAAAAGGAAAAGAAAAAGGACCCCCGCCCCATCTCTTGGAATGCAGTAAAATGCATTCTACATAAAAGGCCAAATAGTCCAAAAATGTATCAATAGCTAATATAGGCTTAAAACAATTAATTTTGGAAGGGTATTCAGAAAATATTGCTTAGGAAAAGTAATCAGAATTGATAGAAAAAAGGGAGTTAAAAATAAAAAAGAAATTTTCTGATATGTATATATTAAAAAAAGAATTGGAGAAGGAAATGGCAACCCACTCCAGTGCTCTTGCCTAGAGAATCCCAGGGATGGGGGAGCTCGGTGGGCTGCCGTCTATGGGGTCGCACAGAGTCGGACACGACTGAAGTGACTTAGCAGCAGTAGCAGCATATATTAAAATATAATCTGGGGAACTTCTATTTAGGGAGTATACTTTTTATATTAGACCACATTATCAATATTTTGTGATCATCAAAAGCATAGTTTATAGTGTGTGGAGGTAATTTGCTTTAAGACATACTTTAAAATAAGGAAAATGAATTCTGTAGATAAGAGATGAAGAGATGCTTTAACTAAAAAACAAAATACTTGACAAAGGTCCATTTTCAGATTCTGAGTCAAGAGAAAGATCAAGTTTGTAATACATCAGACATGGAGATGGTAAGCTAACTTGATACTGCTTGAGCACAGTAATAAACTTAATATGAGGATGTCAGGTTAAATACATTTTACTACTATGTTGGCCAAAGGGGGCACGTTCTAGAATAAGAGTGACAAATGGAAAGCTCAATACAGAGACTAGATGGTAATGACTGGGGTTTCAACAAAATAAAACATCATTTCAGCGAGCATTTGGTTTGAGAAATTGCTGATATGATTTTACTCTCATCTAATTGCATTGGAAAATATTATTTTGATAGGTTTAGACCACTTCATGTTTAATATATTTAAAAGTGTGTGTGTTTTATAAGATGAGGAATGTTCAAATTATGGTCTGAATGTTAGTGAAAGTGTTAGTCACTTAGTCGTGTCTGACTGTTTGAGATCCTATGGGCTATACAGCCCACCAGGCTCCTCTGTCCATGACATTCTCTAGTCAAGAATACTGGCTGGCTTATTTTACTTAACATGATGTCCTCTAGGTTCATCAATGTTGTTGCAAATGGCAGAATTTCCTTCTTTCTTTCTTGACGCTGAAAAATATTCCTTTGTGTGCGTGTGTATAACAAGTGTTAGTTGCTCAGTCGTGTCTGACTCTTTGCGACCCCATGAACTGTAGCCCACTAGGCTCCTCTGTCTGTGGAATTCTCCAGGCGAGAATTCTGGAGTGGGTTGCCATTTCCTTCTTTCGGGGATCTTTCCAACCCAGGAATCAAACCCAGGCCTCCCCGCACTGTAGGCAGATTCTTTACCGTCTGAGCCACTGGGGAAGTTCCATATGTGTATATATAAGTAAATGTTATATGTCCCATTTTCTTTATCTGTTCATGCATCCATAGATGATTAGATTATTTCCATGTCTTTTGATACTAGCCATAGTAACAGATGTAAAGGGATATCTCATCATGATTCTGATTTGTCTTTCTCTGATGAAAAATAATGCTGAGACATTTCTCAAAAAGAGACATACAAATGGCCAACAGGCACTATATGAAAGGCAGGAATACTTTTAAGGCTTTTAATAAATGTTGCTAAATAGACATCCATCAACTTTAAATTGATTCATGTTCTCTACCAGTTATTTATGATAATATAGATTTATAATTTTTTGATCTTAACAATCTAATTTGCATCTCTTTGATTACCAAGAAGTTAGAAAATGTTTCTGTAAGTGTT
Source organism: Oryx dammah (assembly GCF_014754425.2). NCBI lineage: Eukaryota > Metazoa > Chordata > Mammalia > Artiodactyla > Bovidae > Oryx > Oryx dammah. The sequence continues at coordinate 56,346,033 of NW_024070204.1, read as the reverse complement.
CTGATCACTTCATTTCTTCTTTCATTATTTGTAATTTTGCATCCTTTGCTTAGTTTATTCACAAAGTGTTTATATTTTTTACTAATTTGTTAAAGTCATAAAAGTAAGTTATTATCTTATTTCAAAAACATTTGTTAAAAATATTTTCCTCAGTATATTTTTCTTAGTATGTTTTCCCTTTAATTGCAAAATAAACAGCTACAGAAATTAAGAAATTAACTTTATAGTTAATATAAAGCATTCTTAATAGTATCTAACAATGTTTTCAAATTTTGTCAATAGTTTTTTTAAAACTTAAAAAAAATTTAAACCAGGAATAAGTAAGGGCTCATCATACAGGTTAGGTCTTTTTTGTCTCTTTTTAATCTACAACAGTCCCTTATTTTTTTCTCCCATGACACGACATTTTTTTAAGAAACCAGAACAGTTGTCCAGTAAAATGTTTCACATTCTGAATCTATTACTATGTGATATTATTTTACTCACACATACAAATTTAAAACTTTAAAATTTTTAAATGTGTCAAACATTTTATGTATGGTCTTGGCTTCATTTTTAGAAAGGCCTTTCCCATTACAATTATATGAAAGTGTATCTCTATTATTTTCCAGTACTTTTATCAAGTTTTACACTTCAATCTGTAACCCTTCTTATTTTGGTAAAATTTTGAACAGATTCCTTAATAGATTTACCATGACACTTGAGAGAATAAAGTAAATTATTAGGTGATGATATTGACAACCAATCCTGTGTGGAATACTAACACGAACAAGCTTTTATGTAAAGCAACCATAAATCATACAGGTAATGTTATTTTAGTGTCATACACTTATTTTTTGGTCAGATTTCAGATATTGAATCAAATAGAAACTGCATCAAAGAGAGGGAAAGATTGTGATTACAAAATAATCAGTATTCAATTTTATGTCCACCATTTATTCTATTTCATTATTTCCCCCCCAAAAGACTCACTAGTATTCTTCAAAATAGCAGACTGTATAATTCTGATCATAGTGAGTGATGATTTAAAATATAGGTCATTTAAATGAAAATGAGGAAACAAAGCCATTATCTCCAAACTTACTACTTTTACAGAATGTAAATTGGAATTGATGTATCAGTGAATAATTTCTATCATCATATAAAGCACTCTGTTCTTACTAGTACATTGGATGGCAATATATCCAACATCTTCATAATTAGGGCTGAGATTCTTTCTGACAGGATTTTCCTGATCATTATGTTATAATTTAGCTAACTTTAAAGGAGAATTAAATTATCTTTTTCTTATGAAACATCCTGACTTATGTTTACATGTTTTTCATATTAGATTTGGTTTACTGAAGGGCAGTAGCCAATGATGGGAAATACTTAAGATAAAATGCTTTGAAATTTTTATGAGTACCAGCTGAGAAGCTGTGGTTTGTAACCTCAGGAAACCTGACTTTCAAATATCTGCTCACCAGAAAGCTAAAATTAAAAAGACAGCCAATACCTAGCTTTGGTGAGAGGAATTTCTATATGTTGATCTTGGGAGTGTAATTGGTACTACCCCCTTGCAAAAAAATACACGGCTGTATTTACTCAAGCTAAATACACACCTAGTCTATGATCTAGCATTTACTCTTCAGCATTTCCCCAAGAGAATGGAAAATGTATGTCTACCAAAACCTATACAAGAATATTCATAGCAGCTTTATTCATAATAGCCCCACAGTGGAATAGATAAACTGTGGTACTTTCCTACCATGTAATATTATACTCAATGTAAGAAATTCGTCCTACATGCAACACGTGAATACATATCACAGATATGTTGTATGATTTCATGCATGAACTTTAAGAACTGATGAAAGTAATCCACGGTGATACCTATAATAGTGGTTATTTAGCTTTTGGGAATGAGGTTGAGTGAGAAAAGATATGAGGGGTACTTGGGGTGCTGGGAATGTTCTACATGTCGATGTAGCTGGTGGTTCATAGGTGTATTCACATGTGGGAATTGCATAAACTATACACTTAACATGAGTGTATTAACTCACTGTTCCACCTCATATGAAAAAAATTCTGTTGTTACTGTATGAAAGTTAGGATAAATATATTGAAGGCTCTTCCAGCTTAAAAGAATCCTTCATCCTGTGTCCCCTTCCAGTACCTGCCTCTCTAAGTCCTTCCCTTTACAGTCAAAGTTCCCTCAAAGATGTGTGTATTGACTTTATTTCTAATCTCTCAACCACTTGATTCAATCACTCTCCTCCTTTTCCCCTGAAACCCTTTCCAAGGTCCTTATTATTCCTGCTATCAAATCGAATGGACTATTTTTCATGATTTTGTGACCTCTCTGGAGCATTCCCCATTGCTGGTTTCCTTTCCCTTGACATTCTCATCCTTGCTCCTGTTATGCTGTTTTACTTGGTTTCACTCCTACCTCTCGGGGTGTTGCTTGTTAGTTCTTGTTCTGGCTCTCCTATCTGTCTGTCCTTAATTTTGATGTCCCTCAAGATCCTGCCCTGGCACTCACCACCTCACATTATATTATACACTCTCCATGACCTACCTTACCTGTTCCCACTGCTTCCCTTTATACTTGTAACGTTTACTTGCAGCCCAGTCCACTTACTGAAGTCCAGGTCCACTTATCTAACAGGCATTAGGCATTTCCATTTTGATTTCCCAAAGGTTCTCCCAGTTCAATGTTACCACCCTGCCCTCAAATTTTTTCCTCCTGTATTCCCTACCTCAATGAATGATACCCCTGATCAATCATATGACCAAGCCAGAATTTTATGGATTATTCTTAATGTACCCCCCTTTCTTTCCTCAGATGCAGTTAACCACTTTGATTCTACCTTCTGAGTTATACTCAGTTTCCTCTGCTTATTTCCATTTTCACTACATTAACAGAGTTCAGTTTAACGTCGCTACACAAACCACACTAACATCTTCCTAAATTTCGACCCCCTTCCAAGTTATTCTCCACAGTAGGGCCAAAGTGAACTTTCCACAAGCACTCTGTGAGAATTGTTCTATATATATATATATATATATATATATATAATTGACAGATTCATGAGAGGGGATGAGCTCCACATTCTTCTACATATTGATCCAGCCCCCTACCTCCAGAGTAAACTTTCTAAAATGCCAACTTGATCATATTCAGTTCAGTTCAGTTCAGTCGCTCAGTCGTGTCCGACTCTTTGTGACCCCATGAATCACAGCACGCCAAGCCTCCCTGTCCATCACCAACTCCCGGAGTTCACTCAGACTCACGTCCATCGAGTCAGTGATGCCATCCAGCCATCTCATCCTCTGTCGTCCCCTTCTCCTCCTGCCCTCAATCCCTCCCAACATCACAGTCTTTTCCAATGAGTCAACTCTTCGCATGAGGTGGCCAAAGTACTGGAGTTTCAGCGTCAGCATCATTCCCTCCAAAGAAATCCCAGGGCTGATCTCCTTCAGAATGGACTGGTTGGATCTCCTTGCAGTCCAAGGGACTCTCAAGAGTCTTCTCCAACACCACAGTTCAAAAGCATCAATTCTTCAGTGCTCAGCTCTCTTCACAGTCCAACTCTCACATCCATACATGACCACAGGAAAAACCATAGCCTTGACTAGACGGACCTTAGTCGGCAAAGTAATGTCTCTGCTTTTGAATATGCTATCTAGGTTGGTCATAACTTTTCTTCCAAGGAGTAAGCGTCTTTTCATTTCATGGCTGCAGTCACCATCTGCAGTGATTTTATTATTCCTTACTTAAAACTCTTCAATGGCTCCCCATTACCTTTAGGATAAAATTCAACTGCTTATACGGCTTACAACATGGTTCTAAATTACCTTTTCAGTCTAATCTCTCTTCTGCTCATCGATTACTATACTACAGCCTTATATTAAAACTGCTTTCAGTTCTAAGATGAGGCATCATTTCTTCCACTTCAGGGGCTTTGCACATGCTCTTCCACTGACTGCCACACTTTTCTCAATTCATTTATCCTCTCCAAACTCCTATACTTACTTAAAGTCTCAGATAGCAACACAATTTTCTTTGGCAGATTCTCCCTAAAATCCCTAACTTGCATTAAGTGCTATCCATCCCTGTGAGATACAATTCACCCTATGTTTATCCCTCAGATGACATGTGTGTTACTGAAATATCATCACCTGTTAGCTGCTCTCCATCTCCCACTGCAGTGTAAGCCCCAGTGCCTGACACATTGCCTTTGTACTTGTTAAATGAAGGATGTCAACCATTTAAAAAGTACTACATATTAAACATTATTAGCGTATACACATAATTGTGTACTAACAGAAGCAGTAGAGAGTCAGGGGTGTCTGAAGCATTATCTTTTTCACATTTCTGAAAGGGGAGCCATATTCAAACTTTTTTTTAACATACTCAAAGTCTACCTGTTGTACAGAGATACCAAAGACTTTGTCTACAGAAATTAAACTCAGAACTTACAAATAGTGATTGAAGACCATGACTCAAAGGCCTCTGCCCTCCCCTCTTCTCTGTTCTTGACAGGAGGCATAGAGGAGGAACCCTTTTCTCCACCCTCCACACCCGCCATGTTTGTTGAGCACAGATCTCCTGGCAACAATTCCGCTCCTTGCTCCACCCGTGCAGATCCTACAGATCTGGCATTTTTCCTTCATGACCCTGCTTCCCTAGACACAGTAATTAACAGAGGTGGACAGCAGACTTAAGTTGTTTCATCAGAGAAACCATTGCTTGCCCCCAACTGATTAACTGAGAGATGAGAGCAAGTCTGTTCTTTCTCTGGGATTTTTTCTTTTACACTTTCTCTCCAGGTAGAGGGAGCTGGTCTTGAGTGAGGGGATGAACTCCTCATGGTGTTTAAGTTCTGGATCCAATTATTCTGAAAGTTATTCTTGAATGGAGAGGGACCTCCCTATCTTTCCTACATCTGACTTCAACTCTTTCATAGAGTTATTGCACCAATTAATTTTCTTTTTGGCCTAAACTAGTCTAGAGCTCAGAGAAGACAGGGGCACCCCACTCCAGTACTCTTCCCTGGAAAATCCCATGGATGGAGGCGCCTGGTAGGCTGAAGTCCATGGGGTCGCCAACAGTTGGACATGACTGAGCGATTTCACTTTCACTTTTCACTTTCCTGCATTGGAGAAGGAAATGGCAACCCACTCCAGTGTTCTTGCCTGGAGAATCCCAGGGACGGGGGAGCTGTCTGGTGGGCTGCCAACTATGGGGTTGCACAGAGTCGGACACGACTGAAGCAACTTAGCAGCAGCAGCAGTCTAGTGCTGGTTTCTGTGCCTTGTAGTTGAAAGAATTTTGTCTGATTTACAGTGAAATGTTTCTGTCTTTGATGAAACTACCAAAAGAAAGCTCCCCAAACGTCTAACAATCTGGCTAGGTAATCAATACACAAACTATAGATAACACGGTTCTATTCTACCATCAGATGTTTTTCCTAGAATAAACCTTGTATTGGGCACATGCCCACAGAGTGACTCCTCCTCCATTTTACTTGTCCAGAGGGTGACCTTTTGTGAAAAATTCTTGTCATTGCCCTAGTTTTGGCTCTAAAATGATGATTATTTTCAATGTGTTTTTCTGCTATATGTTAATTCTCCTCAGTTGTCTAGTACTTTTATACTGAAGCTTTTTATGCAAAGTAGGATGGAAAGTCCTTTGCTTACACTTATAAAGGTCTTTGAGTATTTGGCCACACTTAAGTAGACTTTCTATGTTTTAAGACATGTTCTCTTGCAAGAGTTATATTTTTCTAGATATATCATATGTACTCAAAGCATTTTCCATTTAACTATTATGACATTCCAATGTGGGGATATACCTCCTGTTATGGATCAGAAATGGGACATTAGTGAAAGGACTTCCACATGGAAGGAGGTGTCTGGAATGAGATACAGTAATTCTCCCCAAACACTAACTTCAGAGCTGTATGAGGCCATATGGGGATGGCCATGTACAAGAGAGAAGCATCACATGCTTAATAACTTTGTGTTTATTTTTTCAGTTCCTTTTTAATATTATAGTTTATTAACAATGTTGTGTTACTTTCAGATGTGCAGCAAAGTGATTCATTTATACATATAAATGCATCTATTCTTTGTCAAATTTGTTTCCCATTTAAGTTATCACAGAGTACTGAGCAGTAGTCCCTGTCAGACTTTATTTTTGAGGCTCCAAAATCACTGCATA